>NC_143065.1:19017045-19320075 GCF_052426305.1 Pelodiscus sinensis | reverse complement strand
GCCCCATACGGTGGAAAATCTTAATGTGGGATGTCAGGTCCTGCTCGTGATAAGTTGCAAGTTCCTGAGAGTGGAGTGGCACTGCAATTCCATTCACCAAGTCACAATGGCTGTCAAATGCATCCTTCTCTTGACAAAAGGGGCTAGGCTAAACCAGGCAGCATTGGAACCATGTATATCATGTCACAATGCCCAGAGAGAAAAACCAGACCAAGCCCTGTGGGCAGCAGCTGTATGATCACAACAGAAGGGTAAAATGGTTTGTTTAATTTCTTTTCATTTTTGAACCTTACAGCAAATGTACTATTATTTCTTACCTGCTTCTCACAGTAACCCTTCATGTCACTAGATGTTGAGCATTCATTTCCTTTTTAATAAAGACAGCTATAATAAAAGGCTTTGTGTAACCATGTTAAATGTGTAAGCTCTCAGAGTTTGGCTCTAAATCTACTCTCGGGTTTTATAGAACTATAGTTCACTTCAGATTTTGTAAAATTGTACTATTTGATAACTTTTAATATTCTACTTACACATAGTTATAAGCCTTTAATCTACTATAATTTGAGTTATTGGGTTGGCTATTTTGTATCAAAGTTTGGATAACATAAGAACGACTGTACTGGATCAGCCATTTAGCCCAATATCATGTTTAATGAACAGGAAAACATTGTTTCCCATGTAATTGGTAGGCAGAAGAATCAGAGCAGGAAACCAGTATAGAATTTAAATAATGCATGGCTTATTCCAACTTCTGTAAATCTCATTCTACAAAGAATAATGCCTAATCCAAAATAGCTATTTCGAAATAAGGCATGTGTAGATGCTCCACTTCTGCTATTTTGAACTAGTCCCTCACCAGAGCCATTGTAAGTTATTCCTTCTGGGGCTCTAAATTGAGATAGCACATCTACATTAGGGAAGCCTGCCTCGGACTAATTTTGAGGCGTCTCTGCAGTGTAGACGTACTATTTTGAAATGAGCTATTCTGGAATAGTTATTCCGAAATAGGTTATCTGAAATAACTGTGCAGTGTAGATGAAGCTAAAAAGAGACTGTTGTTCAGCACCTATTCAACCTTAGCAGCAGAAATGCTTTATCTGGCAATTCAGAAGGTATGAAATATACCATGTTTTGAGATTTAAAAAATGGCTAATACAAGGTAAAACAGTATTCAAATAATTTACATGGAATTTCACGAGTGCAAATTATTCTTATTTTCACTATTTCATCATTTAAATTAAAATTTAAACTGCAGCATTCTTTGGGTAGATATTTGCTTTTTCAGTTTCATAGATACATATACGCTATCTAAAAATAAAGCTCTGGTCTTAAGAGAAACAGGCCATAATATGGTGCTTTTGAAGGACTAAATAAATATAGCTGAAATCAATGTGCCTGTAGTTTATGGCTCAAATCAATTTGGACATCCTAGTCCAGTGTTATGGTACTGAAGCTATAGCTTCTGGGATAGGTGAATTGATTCAGAAAATATCTGGCTGAAATATTAACCATTGAAACCTTATTAGTTTTATTTCGTTTTATCCCCTGTCTCTTATCTCTGTTTCCCTCCCCAAAATGGCTGAACCTTCCCTTGTGCAACTTTGCCAACTTAATTCTGCAAAGCTTCAGATTTATTTCAATAGCCACAAGTTTGGTATATTGATGTAAGTAATCAATTTTGCCAAAAATTTTCAAAGAAGGGTGCCCAAAGTTTGACACTTCTCTACACTGAAAGCAAAAGTGGTTTGATTTTCAGACGTGCTCAGTACCCGGAACACCCAATTACTCAGATGCATATACTTTAAGGCCACAAGGGATCATTATGACCATCTTGAATCTCCAACATTCAGAAAACTAAACAATTTTAAGCACATAACTATGGAATTAACTAACCTTTTAGGCACCCAAGTTTACAAGTGTTCTATATCAAATTTTGTCTGGCTGACTGTTGCTCTGAATTAGGATATTTAGTAGTACAGACATTTCCTGGGCTCATCTGATGAGCAGAAATTGAACAACTTGCTTGATGTATGACTTATAAGCACATTAATTTTAGCAATATTCATTTGGTCCTACAAGAACTGTGTAATGGGGCTATTTCTGTTAGAACCAGGATTCAAGTTCAGGTAGCAGGGAACTGTACAATATTTGATGTAACGTACCTGATCTCTTCTAATGCATTCTATCTAACAACAGGTAATTATACTACTGGCCTCCATCTAGACTGGAGAGTTTTTCCAAAAACTTGCTAGCTGTCTACACCGGCCGCTTGAATTTCCGCAAGAACACTGACGATCCCATGTAAGATTGTCAGTGTTCTTGCGGAAATGCTATGCTGCTCCCATTCGGGCAAAAGCCCTCTTGCACAATGCTTTTCCGCAAGAGGGCCAGTGTAGACAACGAGGTATTGTTTTGCGCAAAAAAGCCCCGATCGCGAAAATGGAAATCGGGGCTTTCTTGCGCAAAACCGCATCTAGATTGGCACGGACACTTTTCTGCAAAAAGTGCTTTTGCGGAAAAGCGTCCGTGCCAATCTAGACACTCTTTCCTGCAAATGCTTTCCTGAAAATCTTTTCCATTAAAAGCATTTGCGGAAAATCATGCCAGTCTAGACGTAGCCACGGTGCCTGAGATGTCACAGAATGGTGGTGTGCCTTCTGCAAACACAAAGTAATGCCATAATTTCATGTAGGGGAGGAAGAGATTTTATTTTAAAAAGCTAAAACACGTCTCCAAACTGCAGCCTGACTATTGGGAGCATTCAGAACATAAGTCTGGGATTAACTCAATTTGCCCAGTTTTTATTTGAAAAAAATAATATTCAGGTTGTATTTCCAGTTAATACAACCCACGAATGCAATAGAGCTGCATACATGAGAGAAACCAGCCCTTTAACAGAATGCTTTGGCCCTCTCCTTCTGGCAGAGATGACGACATTTGGGAATGGCTGGTATGGAGAATTAGGGCATTATGTATTGTATATTCTATAAATATCGTATGCACCTCGGGTTACTTGTGTGATATTATCCAGCACTGAGGTAAACTAAAGGACTTTGGAAGGGAGAAAACAACAGGAAACAGAAGAAAGGCAAAGACAAGGGTCTATAACAAGGTATACTACGAGTTCTTGAAGAAAAAGTGGGGAAGCCATTAACTGGGGGATTATCTCCTCCCTGGCTTCAGCTAGTCTTGTGAGAGATTCTTCCCAGACCAAAACCCCACGATGAAAGGGAATACAAAAACCTTTGAAATGCTTGCCTAATGAAGGAAAGGAACTTCTGGGGGAGGAGTGTCTGTGAGAGCTGCCAGGCACTTATACAAGGAGACAGACAGAGAGAGAGCATACTGCAAACAAGACAGTCTCCTTTTCCCAACCAGGAATGGTGTTGGAGTTGCCTGGGCCTAGAGGCATCATATGGCTTGCAAATGAAAATTAACAAGTTAGGAAAGGGAAATGTGGCTAGCCCTTTATTGTCCTTACTCTTTACTCTGCATGTTTTGTACCTCTGGGTGAAAAACAAAAATAATGCTTTATTTTGAAGAAGGCAGAAGCTATTTTGAGTCACTAATCAATAGGGCTGCCGATTGGGGGGGAGGGGGGGAGAGAAGAGGGGAGGAGGAGGAGGAGCAAAGCCCAGTGATACAAAAGGGAGTTTGCAATCATCACCTCTATTGCAGCAACAGCCTTGGGTGGAGCTCTAGGCCTTTTAAATCAGTGCTGGACCACTGCACAACATACTCCAGGCAGCACTGAGAGTTGAGGGAAGATACAGCAGTCTCCAGCGAATCGAAGTGATGCCTAGCCACAGCTCCATCTCTTTCACTAGAGGCCCAGCCTCTTCCCGGGTGCAGAGCTGCCCCTTCCCCCTGACTTGCCCCACTGCCAAACAATCACTGTCACAGACTCTTGAAGGAAAGGGTCTTACAGGTGCTGAAGTCATTGGGTCATGTGATCAGTAAAGACTGAGACTGCCATCCAGAGATCCAGTCAAAGAGTAGGTGGACTGTGTCATTATAACCTCAGGCAAGGTACAGGAAGCCACACCTGCCACCAGGGAGCATATTCAAGAGTGACAATGAAGTGTACTGGTCCTATTTTAGAAAAAAAGAAAGATGTATTGGAGAAAATAAATTCTCTGCTCTGAAGCCAGAGATCTCTCATAGCAAGAATTCCAAGGATATAAATGAAGATAGAACTCAAGAACACACTCATTTTCAATTAATAACTTTTCAAACTGACAGAGAAAAGACTCTGATAAACAAGTATAATTTACAGGTATTCAGTGGGATTAATGTTATTTTTAGATGTAAAAGGGATGAGAGAACTATTGCAGAGAACTGGATTTTTAAAGATACAATAAATAGTCATTGCAGTAACTTAGGACCTGATACTGAGGGATGCTTCATCCTCATCACAGCTCCTATTAAAATCAATAAAGATCAGACTCTTACATCAGCTTTATTGTAGATTCAAATATATAAGTGAATTCATAACTAATTACTTATTCATCTAATTTAGCTTCTCCCTGCAAACAGAGAATAAATTCCCCAAATATACACTTTAATTTATTCAATTAATATGGTTTCAAATGAAGTCTTAAATTTAATGAACATGAGTTACGCTATTTAGTTTTGGGGCACATAGAAACAAATAGCATATGACTTATCCCTGGATTGCATGAGTACACAAGTTCATCCACTGAAAATGATTACATATACTATTCTAAAATTTAGTATATGTGACTAGTCACACATGCAACTTGGAATATCACTCTGAAAGTCTGTGCCTGTAAAACTCAATCATGTTTGCAGGAAATGATTACAAAAGAAGCATAAATTCACACAAGAATTACCACTGATATTTGTGGATTTGATTGCATTATTCACCACACTGATTGCTTCTGCGTAGTAGAAGCTCTGTTATACATTACCAATGGAAGCTCTTTACACCAACATTCCATACAAAGATGGATTACAGGCTGTCAGGAACACCATCCCTGACGACAGTGCCTGGTTACAGAACTCTGCAACTTTGTCCTCACCCACAACTATTTCCAACTTGGAGACAATTTATATCTTCAAGTCAGTAGCACAACCATGGGCAGCCACATGGCCCTGTCAGGGGTGCAAGCCCCCCACTGTGCCTCAGTGCCCCCTGACTGTCCTCATATAGCCCCTCTCAGGGCAAGTTACAGTCTGTATGGGTTGCTCATTATTGGCATCTGTCGCAATGGCTCAGCTTACCTAGTCGGCCTCAAGATAGGCCCACAAACCAGAGGCTTTGTCACCAGCCCCTAGCCAAGGGGAGTCTTGGCTGGCCCACTTCCAGCCTTTGCTGGCTATCCCCGGCTTGTCTCCCTCCAAGGAGCTCCTGCTTCCTCAGCAGTCAGCCCTCCACTGGCTCCCCTTCTAAGCAAACTGTGCTTCTCTATCTACACCTGCCAGCTGGCTCACACTCACCCTCATGGTTTCAGCTGGCTTCTACAAGCCAATTGTGCTGCCCTAGATAGTTGCCAGCTGGGCTCTATGTTTCTAGCCCCGGCTCAGGGCCTGAGTCCTGGTCTTAAAGGGCCAGTGCAGGGCAGGCGCCCTGTCACAGGCCCTGTAATATGCCAACATCTTTATGGCTGACCTTGAATGACGTTTCCTCAGCTCTCAACCCCTCTCATACCCTAGCACACCCCTTATTCTGAAATAAGGCAAGCATCCACACTACCGAACCTGTTATTTCAAAATAATAGCTGCTGCTTGTGAAGAAGAATACGTTTATTTTGAAATAGTTATTTTGGGAGTTATTTCATTTATTTTTATTTACAGATACAAAGTAACATGGCTACCCCTCTGAGACAGAAGCCAGTGTTATATGTAATACTAGTATGTGAGATTAAAACTGGAAACCAGCATTTAAAACAAAATCTAAGTAGCCCACTGTTACAGCCTGGTAGGTAACAGCTAATATTGGCTCCTATTGCAGTCAGCTGCATAATTCTGAGAAACTAATAGGCAAAGAGACATCTACATTTATGAAATAGCTACAAAAACCTGTGACGGACTTTGTCTCTATGGTGTGATTAACATGGTGGTAATGGGAAAAGGTCAAATGATATGGTGACTTACAAAGAGTGTGTCCATATTTATAGTTCATGTCAAACCAATTATAAAGGCCTGAACTGTTGTAATCTGAATCCTTCCTGTCCAATTAAACATCACTTAGGGTCTGAACAAGGTTGAATTATTTCTGCCTATCCTGAGCCTCTTACTGTATACCCTCTTCGGTGTTAAGCGCCATAAGATTTCTGCTGCCAGTTCCTCCAGCTGCCGAGTAACACACCTCCCATGGCATCTTTGTTCTTAACACATATCTCAGGTACTTCCTTCATCTTTTCAGAATAATTTTAGAAATTCGGGTTAGTGAACTCTCTGATGAATCCCAGCAATTGTTAGAAATTCAGTTTAATACTCAGTATTTTTCTGAGGCTTTTGCTTTCCAGGGGAAGCAGACGGCATCTACTTAAGACAATTGGAGTATGTGATACTACCCAGGCATTTTTGCTGAGAATTGTTATGGAGAGGTGAGTATGGGAAAGGGAAGGGAGAAAAGGCTGAAAAGACAAAAATATTGGGAAAGAGAGCAAGATAGCTTGAAAGAAAAATCGAAAGCCTGATGAGAGGTTTCTGGATCAGGGATGTAGGCTGAAAAGAGTGCTATTGATGTTATGAGCAGAAGCAGCTGTTTCCTGCTATTTGATTCTTTCTCTGTTCAGAAACTTTAGACTTTGTGCAATTCTATGCATTTACAAAGAATGTCCAAAGGAAATACCTAGCAATAGATTTCTTTGCTAACTGTGATAATTTACGAGACCCCAGATTTTAATCTAGTCACTTTGGTCAAAGGGAGTAACTAACATTGTAAACCAGAATAAGCAAATACTGTCTTGGTTTAGCCCAGTTGGATTTTAAAACCTGCCACTGGCATCCCAAGGGTTTGTTAAAAAAAAAAAAGTGATTTATGGCCTTTGCTTTCAGACAGATGCTAGAAATTGATTTCTCTTGCTCAGTGCAAATCTCATAGGGGCAAAAAAATCAAGTATTGATTTCACTAAATAAAGCAGTTTGGTAGTGTTACAACTTGTATATAACAATTAAAGCTGTACGTATCACAGTTTCTGGGTAACTGCACCTGTATTTCTCATTCTTTGGTCTGTCAAGGGCATTCATTTAGGCTATGTTTACACAGCAGCATTATTTAGGAATAACTTACGTTATTCTGAAAGAACATAGTCCACGTCTACACAGTAAGCATTACTTCTTACTTTGACTCCTTTAAGCCTCATTTTACAAGGGAAGTCAGAGAAAGAGTGCTCTAATACTGTGTAGACAGTGCCAAAAGCTGAAATGAGCTATTTCGATTTAAGCTACGCAATTGACACAGCTCTCATTGCATAGCTTATTTTGACTTTAGCCCTGCTGTGTAGACATGCCCTTAAAGGTTTCTAGCTTCCAAATGGAGAGGGACCTGTGTCTCAGTCCCTTCCAACTGGGGTTTTTAAGGCTGAACTGTTCCCTCATCTACATTGTGGTAACCCCAGTAAGCCAGTGTGTTAAGAGACCAGCATCTGTGCTTTGCTTTCTCTCCAAGGGCTATGACGGTATATTGCCTACCGTTTCAAGTTATCACATAGCTCTTTCTCAGCAAGCACAAGTAAAAGCCTTACTGAGAAAACATAGGAAAAAAATAAAGGAACCTATCCACATGCAGAGAAGCTTACAAAAGGTCAGTCCCAACTCTAAGGCTACATCTAGACTGCAAGCCTCTTTCGAGAAAAAACATCTAGACTACAACCAGTACTTTCGAAAAAGCAAGCCGCTTTTTTGAAAGAGAGCACCCAGGCAGTCTGGATGCTCTCTTTCAAAAAAGCACAGTTTGTATTACATAGTGCATTTTTTCAAAAGAGCACTTTCGAAAAAAGGCGTTATCCCTCATACAATGTGGGTTTTCTGCAGTCAAAAAAACTGCCGCATTCTTTTGATTTACTTTAGAAAGAATGCGGCTGCAGTCTAGATACAGGGGAAGTTTTTTTCGAAAAAAACCCTGTAGTCTAGACACACCCTAGCACTGGGCTCTAGTAGATATAACTCCTTCAACCCTCACTACTGGGTTTTCCCTGCTGTTGAAAGTTCACATAAGTCTTTAGGACCTGGGACACACTGTACCATGCTCCGGGTTTGGCATTTCTGATATCTGGATGTCAGACTGAAATTACACATTAGGTGGTGTGTGACCTAACCTTCTAACTTTATACCAAATCCCTGAGCTGGAAGACAGTCATAGATCCTAGAGTATGAAAAGGCCTCTCAGAACAACAGAAGGGAGCTAACAATAGCAATACCAATGGATTTGAAGCCACTATTCTTTGTAGGCACCAAGCTGCTTCTGGGCCCAATAATTTCACCCCAGTCCTCTGTTCTGCTACTAATACAGTGCCACTGGTGAGCACTGTGATTGAAGACAAGGTCTGTGTCTCAGAAAGCTTCCATTGGAAATTATTCCCAGGTGGAGGAGTAAAATAACATGTGCTCTCATAGTGAGATTTCCGTGGAATTCTTCTGCTGAGGAAACAGAATTTGTCCTCACAAGTAGTAGGCGCCCAGCACTCAGCCCATGGATTCCAATATGTTATGTATAGGCAAGGAGCATTTATGCTGACTACCAGCTGAATTCAATGACTGAAATGTTAAGAACTTTTTAGTCTTGTTACTCTGCTGATCTAACACAATTGCACAGCTATTTTGGGATACTTCAGGTACACAAAACTCCCGTTACTTTGAAATATTTTTCAAAACAATGGGCAATCTATTTCACCATCCCGGTAGACTTCGTTACATGAAGGATAAGGACTGGCTCAAATAGAGCATTATTTCAAAATTTAGAGCTGTGTAGATGCACCAAAATTCAAAATAAACTATTTTGAAATAAGATATACAATTTGCTTAGCACAAATTACTAGCACAAATCTTACTTTGAGATTAGGGTGCTGGGTAGACGCATCCTAAGGGCTTGTCTAACGCATACTAACATGCTGTGCACTAATTGGTCTGTGTAGACCAGTCAGAGGTGTGCCATTGAGAACAGACTTCAAAATGGCCACCCTTCAGGGGGCAGGCGACTTTTTTTGTTGTTGTTCAATAACTTTCCCCCGACCCTTTTTTTTCCTCAATAACTTTCCCCCAAATCCTTCCACTCCCCTCCCCTCCCGACGTTATTTATTTATTTATTGTTCCTCATCAAAATTTATTGTTGATGTTCCTCAGTCTTAAAAAGTTTAAGAAACACTGATATAGACCCTGCTAGTGCACTTTAACAAAGTGTTGCGTGAAACTACTACATTATGACACACTGAGGAATCTTTAGTGTGCACCAGTATGTTGCTACTCAGACCAAATTAACCAACAAGTTAATACACTTTAAAATCAAGCCCCTGGACAGCATATCATACAGTGATAAACAAGACCACCACATAAACAAGCCCTTTGAACGTGAACTGGTTTGTGTTTCTACAGAAATATAGACTAAGTTCTGTTTTCAACATAGCCTTTAAAGATTTAAATGCAAATTGGAGGCAATGAGGTTACTCAGTTGAAGATGAGACCACTGTATGAAGACTAAGGGTATGTCTACACTAGCTTGTTAGTTCGAGCTAGGTAGGGAAATGAGGGCAACCGGAGTTGCAAATGAAGCCCGGGATTTACATATCCCGGGCTTCACATTTGCATGTTCCTGGGCGCTGTCATTTTTAAATCCCCCTTAGTCCGAACTAACTGCCCGCGGCTAGACACGGCAGTTAAATGTTAATTCGAACTAATTCCTTAGTTTGAATTAACTGTTACTCCTCGTGGAATGAGTAACAGTTAATTCGAACTAAGGAGTTAGTTTGAATTAACGTTTAACTGCCGCGTCTAGCCGCGGGCAGTTAGTTCGGACTAAGGGGGATTTAAAAATGGCGGCACCCAGAAACATGCAAATGAAGCCCGGGATATTTAATCCCGGGCTTCATTTGCAACTCCGGCTGCCCCCATTTGCCTACCTAGCTCGAACTAACGAGCTAGTGTAGACATACCCTAAGAGTCAAACAAGTGTGGCAGCATAATTAGGCCTGCAGAATGGTGATGAGGCCAGAAAAAACACAGCTGGATTTTCACATCCCAAGTTCATTTTGCTGGACTACCAATTTGGAAAACAAAAATGTCTTCATTTATTAAATGAGCACATTTGGAAGGCATTAGGACAACAAATGTCTTTTTAGATTCATTTGAAGGTAAAAAATTGGCACAAATTATACAGAAAGCGCCAACCAAAGCAAAAGCTTCCAGGTTTTGAAGCATGCCATGCTTATAATGCTTAGAGCAATGGACTGACAGAACTCCCAGGTTTGCTACCAACTTTCTATATGACTTTAGGCAAGTCACTTAACCTTTCCATTTCCTCATCTGCAAAATCAAAATATCTATTTAATCTTCGACAAGGGCTTTCAGGTGACAGGGATTATATATACCCTCTTACAATAACCCATGGATTTTCCTTTCTTTATGTTCTAAATGAGAATGGGAATTTGTCTTCTCCCCTGACAAAAGCTCAGTAAAGATGTCTTACTAAAGATTCTCACTGTCCTGTGGTTTTCATAAATAAGATTTGGGATTGGGAGGCAGAGAGGGAGCTAGTAAAACCTGCACAACAATGGCATAGGGGAATGATGACAAATCTCTCAGGGAGGAGGAAGAAATAATCCATACTCGAGTTGTCTCTCTCCAGTGACTAGTTCACATAAGATTAGAGACTACTATAAGCTTCCAGCAAAAGAAGCAATTCATTTAACTCAAGTATTTTCCCTTTCTTAGAAATGTTACACAGTTATTAGGACAGAAATGGGAATCAGGGGAGAAAAAATACCAAGATATATTACCATATGCACAAGGAGTTAAGAAAAATCATGTTATGTTTATAATATACAGTTTCCCCATGAAGACTATACATGAAAGCATCATAACAGATGTTTTTAATGTTGTGAAATTATAACAAGGGATTATACAGATTAAGGAAATCAGAACTGACAGAGTTCAGAAAAAAAGTTATTGCGGAGATACGGCTGGAGAGGAGAACATTATTTTGTCTTGATTACATTTTCATATTTCTAAATTTCTATCATTTTTCTTCATGTTACAGTGCCTTGGAGTGCATAGCCTCTTTGATAGATGTTCTGCCCCCAAATTTCTTGAACAGATTTGCATTACCTGTTGGATAATTTGAAGAAAATAGAATGCAGTGCAATAGTCTGACATTCACAATGGATTGCTAATTCACCTCAGCAGCACCACACGTGCCAGGTGATTGCTATTCAGTGTGCATATTCCTAAAGCACTGGGCATGTTTCAGAAATTTCACTGATTTATCCCTTTGTTATTGCATATTTTATTATGATCCCAATAGCAGTGGGTCTGTATTATAATCCAATGAAATCCAATTATAATGCACAAATGCACTTGTTTCCCACTGGCTTGTAGGATATTCAATGACTGCTGGTTATGCAGAAACTTCAATGGCCCAAAAAAGCTAAACAATATAACAAAAGCTGAGCTACAGAAATGTACAACAGCCATAAAAAAAATTAAGTCTAATTTCAAAATAGTCATAGTAGCTACTTGAGTAATACAAAAAATATAGGCTAATTTTCTCCTTTCCCATGCTCCACAATTCCCAAAACCATACTCAGAGAGATGTACACAGTGGGTGAAAATCCTGGCTCCATTAAAGTCCACTGAAAGTTAGCTATTGACTTTAATGAAGCTAGCACACCCTCTCCCCAGCTTTTAGTGTATTTTCTCTAGTTTGACCAATAGTAACTGGAGTTTTGCAACACCTGCAGCTGATCCATAATCCCCAGAAATCAGCCCCCACTTTCGATTAAAAATTCTAAAATCAGAGACTAGTACTTATGCAAATCCAAGTCAGGCTGTATAAGAAAAAGTGGGGTGATCTTTCCCTCCTCTGAGATGTTACAGTGCATGAAGATTCTATAGTGACAATGAAGAGTCCTGTGTCACCTTAAGGACTAATAGGTTTAATAGTGCATAAACTTTCATGAGCAAAAACCCACTTCATCAGATGAATCTGGCAAAGTGATTTTTTTGCTCCCAAAAGCCGTAATAAATCTCTAAGTCTTTAAGGTGACACAGGACTCACCATTGTTTTTGCAGATACAGACTAACACAGCTAGCCCCCTCTGATATTCCACAATGAGAATATCTCAAAATTGAGTCTGCTCTTGCTGGGTTACATGAAGGATATTCTACTGCGTCATTATACTAAGCCATATCCTTCACCTTAGTAACACGCTTGCAAAGCAATCACCCTGCTGTCATTCCTTTCCACAGAGGCCCAAGGGTTATTTAAAAAAAAGGAATCACATTTATGAGTGAAACTATTTAGGGAAAGAAGAACCACTCTTACTTCTTATAAAGTGCAGCTAAATGCTCTGTTTTTCTAACAAGTACCTCCACAGTGACCTTGGGACATTTATTCACCAGTGTGACTGCACATGATCTCTCTAAACCATACCTGGATATTTTTCCAATAGACATGAACCCACATAAAAATAATACTTCCATTAACAGATACCCAATAGGAAATATATAGAAATAGCATGTATACAAGAAAAATAAGAATAAAAATAACAGCTATCATCCATCAATAGACAGTTATCAGAACTCTGGTGATGTTCAGAGAACTTCTGTGGTGTGGTGTCCATCTCTAGTTTTTCATTTGGCACCATACAAGACACATAAGAAGACAATCTTAACCCTAGAATATTACATCCTCAATGACAGGCACAGAAATAAAGTTAGGAAGATAAATAGGGATAGATTTTATAAACATTTATTCATATTACGTACATAAATGCACCTAATGTGTTCTCAAAACACTAAGAGGCTTGAGAGCATTTTACCTCAGGAGCTGCCTTTTGTTTAAGGATATGTCTACACTTGAGTCCTCCTTCGAGGGAGGAATGCAAATGTAGACATCCAAAATTGCAAATGAAGCAGGGATTTAAATATCCCGCACTTCATTTGCATAATTGCAGCTGCTGCTTTTCCACAATAGCGCTATTTTGGGACATCAAACTCAGTCCCTGTGGGGTTATTTCAAGAGAAAACCCTTCCCTCGAAATAACCCTTACTCCTCAAAAATGAGGTTTAAGGTTATTTCGAGGGAAGGGTTTTCTCTTGAAATAACCCTGCGGAGACAAAGTTTGATTTTTCAAAATAGTGCTATTGCAGAAAAGCGGCAGTCCACAATTATGCAAATTAAGTGTGGGATATTTAAATCCCTGCTCCATTTGCAATTTCAGATGTCTACATTTGCATTCCTCCCTTGAAGGAGGACTCAAGTGTGGACATACCCTCAAATTCCTGAAGACTGGAAAAGGGCAAATCTCGTGCCCATCTATATAAAGGGAAATAAGAACAACTCAGAAAACTACAGACCAGTCAGTTTAAATTCTGTGCCAGGACAGATAATAGAGCAAGTAATTAAGGAATCCATCTGCAAATGTCTGGAAAATAATTAAGTGATAGGTAACAGCTAGCATGGATTTGTAAAGAACAAATCACGTCAGACCAATCTGATAGCTTTCTTTGATAAGATATCAAGTCTTGTGGATAAGGGAGAAGTGGTGGATGTGATATACCTAACTTTCATAAAGCATTTGATACGGTCTCGTATAACCTTATAAATAAACTAGGGAAATATATCCTAGATGGGGCTACTATAAGGTGGGTGCATAACTGGCTGGATGACCTTTCCCAGAGAGTAGTTATTAACGGTTCACAATCCTGCTGGAAGAGCATAACAAATGGGGTTCTGCAGGAGTCTATTTTGGGGCTGGTTCTGTTCAATATCAATATTTAGATGATGACATAGAGAGTACGCTTATTAAGTTTGCAGATGATACCAAGCTTGGAGGATTTGCAACTACTTTGGAGAACAGGGTCAAAATTAAAAATGATGAAACTGGAGAAATGGTCTGAGGTAAACAGGATGAAGTTTGATAACGATAAATGTGAAGTACTCCACTTAGGAAGGAACAATCAGTTTCACACATACAGAATGGGAAGCGACTATCTAGGAAGGAGTTCTGCTAAACGGGATTTAGGGGTCATAGTGGGCCACAAACTATATATGAGCCAACAGTGTGACACTGTGACAAAAAAAGCAAACATGATTCTGGGATGCAGTAACAGGAATATTGTGAGCACGACAAGAAAGTCATTCTTCTGCTCTACGGTGCACTGATTGGGCCTCAATTGGAGTAGTGTCTCCAGTTCTGGGCATCACATTTCAATAAAGATGTGGAAAAATTGGCGGAGGTCCAAAGAAGAGCAACAAAAATTGTTAAACGTTTAGAAAACATAGGGAAGGCTAAAAGAATTGGGCTTGTTTAGTTTAGAAAAGAGAAGACTGAGAAGGGATATGATAGTCGTTTTCAAGTATCTAAAAGGGTATTACAAGAAGGAGGAAGAAAAATAGTTCTCCTTGGCCTCTGATGATAGGACCAGAAGCAATGGGCTTAAATTACAGCAAGAAAGGTTTAGGTTGGACATTAGGAAAAACTTCCTAACTGTCGGGGTGGTTAAACACTGGAAGAAATTGCCTAGGAAGGTTGTGGAATCTCCATCACTAGAGATATTTAAGAGCAGATTAGGCAGACAACTGTCAGGGATATTCCAGACAGTGCTTGTTCCCGCCGTGAGGGCAGGGGACTGGACTCAGTGAGCTCTCGAGGTCCCTTCCAGTTCTGGAATTCTATGATTCTATGATTGAAGTCAAAATCAATGGAGGTGTTTGAACTGGATCACACTTGATCGAAATGAATAGTTGCTGGTAGGGTCCTTTCTTGCAATGGGTATTCAACTCTGGAAACTTGTATCAATTCTCGGCCCACCAGAACCAATTTCAGTTAACACCTCTGCATGGTAAAGATTGTGGGTTTATAGATGGAGGTGCTTGAGAATGAAGGAGTACTTAATTGGGCAGGGGGAGGGGTTATAGTATTGAAGGATACAGACAAACTATTTCTTTATATATGTGGAGGAATATATGACCAGGAAGCTTGCAATGGAATATTTGAAAAATCCAAGTAGTGTACCGATTTTTGTTATAAACACCTTTTTAGTGTTCTGAGGTGTCTCGGGGCCTGAATATGTGCCAGAGAAACCAAAATAACTAAATGTCCACTCAGACATGTAACCTGTTTTCTGTTCAATCTAATCTGATTGACACAAGATATGATAGGATTAGGCAAGGGATTCCATCACATTTAAAGTTCTGCTTATTTGCAACTCCAAGGATGATAAAGAAGTATAGTTTGCAAAACTGACTTGGGAGGCAGTTACCCTCGTAGGTACCCATGCTTACATGTGTTGGTTAGGTTTGACAACTTTCTACTCACACAAAGCCAAACACTCCTGCCTCACACTTGCTCCATCCCCCTCCCTCCATTGCTCACTCCCTTGCTTTCACTCACTTTCCCCAATACCTTGTGCCAGCATGGTGAATGGGACTGGGGGGGTGAGGGCTCCAGCTGGGGGTATAGACTCTGGAGTGGAGCCAGGGATTAGGTGTTTAGAGTGCAGGAGGGGCTCAGGACTACGGCAGTTCACCAGCCAGGAGTGAGGGGCAAGCATGGAATGTAAATACTTTCCCCTCTCTTCCTTAGGGTATGTCTAGACTACATGGCTCCGTCGACAGAGTCATGTAGATGAGTTTACTAGACATAGGAAAATGAAGCGGCGATTTAAATAATTGCCACTTCATTTACATCAAAATGGCCACTGCGCTGTGCTGATCAGCTGTTTGGCAGCACAGCGGAGCAGTCTGGATGCGCCGTGGTCTACAAGGGAAGCCTTTGTCGACCGCTCCAGTATGCCATGTGAAATGAGGAGTGTGTGTGTGTGTGTGTGTGTGTGTGTGTGTGTGTGTGTGTGTGTGTGTGTGTGTTTAGCCCCATAAACTCAATCTCTTTCATTCAGAAATGATTAGCGATCTAAACTACCCTCTATAAAACTACCCTCTATTCTATTACTTTCTTTAAAAAAATTGGAATTCGCTACTGGTGAGAGAGGTGTCAGATTGACACCTGTGGAGGAGAGGGAGCTGAATGCCAAATTCTCCCTAATGTCATTCCATATACACTATACTAGCAAAGAATTTGGTCCCCATTATCTACAGTACAGGTATCACACAGGAAATAGCACTGCAATTTTCCCAACCTTGTGCCACAGACTTCCTCCATCTTGACTTGATCAGCCAATTTTGCCAAAAAAAGGTCATAGTTGTGATGGGAACACAAGATCCCCTACAGACAGATTGCAAAAACAGCCCCAAATTTTTTAACTGGATTTGAAATGGTGACCTAAAAGTTAGCATTATTCCATTGTCAGGCAAGGTTTCTGAGCATGCCTCCTAGGGAGGACAAAAGTAGGAAAGATTGTAAATCTGCACTGGCCAAGCAGAGGCAGGTAAATAACAGCTGCACTTTGCTGCAGGATCAATACAGCATTTAGGCCTACAGAGAAAATCATTTGAAATTAAATCCCTGTCTGAAGCTCTACAGATTATTTCAATTTTTCACATAAAAGGTAGAATTTAAAACCAGGAGTCACTGCATTTAACAGAGAATGCAGTGCTGGCTGCAAACGGTACCCCTGGGAACTCCAGCATCCTGATTCCACACCAAGTTCAGTGGGAGTTACTTATCTCCTGCAAGCACGATCTGAGTAAAGCTTCAGCAGTTTAATATTCCTAAAAAAATCCATCAATATGACAAGCGTTTCTTTACCAACATGCCTCTGTGTAATTTTGAAGCCCTTCAATAGAGTTACATGATGCAGTCTGGAATGGCCAGCTGAGGCATGGGAATATCTTAACACTGGAGAATAAATATTAATTTTGCATAGTACTGACACAAATCAAAGATTAATTTTTCTAGCTCCCAAGTTTACAAACTGCATCAGGGTCTCAGAATACCAGTATTCTTATAGCCTCTGGCATCATAACCATCCTGCAGTGCTTATCCCCTTCTCTCAAGGTGTGAGAGGATCCACCTCAAGGAAGCTAAGTCATCCCCACTGCACGATGATGATCTAGGGATGCATGCAAAGAAACAGACAAAGACTGCTAAGTGCAAGGAAGGGGGTCACATATCATTCCTACTGAATGCATGTTGAGGCATCACTGGGACAGGCCATGGACAGAGGACTCCATGACAATGAGGATCTCTCAGAGGTGTACTGCCTAGGACAGGCGCCAGAGCCATAAAGCGTACAGAACTGTTAGAGAGACTCAGAGCCTCTGCATAGAATCCCAAACATCTTTTGAATTTAGAGAGAAGTCTTGTGGTGTAGTTTGTAGAAGGAAGGAACCCAGCTTCCACCACCCACTTCCAATTGAACAATGTAGAAAAGGCTCCTTGAGAAAATCTACATGAGTTTTCCCCACATTTCTGTGGCTTTTTACAATGGACAGAGGCAATCTGAAGCAGCTGAAGAATATTTTTCATTGCTGAAATGTCTTCCATTCAAATAGGCCTAAGTTAATCAGTTCAGCCTCAACTACCAGGAGAGATTGTCAAGAATTAATATCCCCAAATTCATATGGAGACACTGAGGTGCCGGAAGGTTAAAAGTCCATATTTTCAAAAGCAGTCTTATTTTGATTTCCTCGGTTTTGGACAGCCCTTTTTAGAAACTTACAGTCAAATTTTAGCCCAAATCATAGGGGGATGTATATGTTAACTGTGATTTTAGTAAGTGTTTTCACCACTTCTGAAATCAAGATAAAAGAAAAGCTGTAGGGTAACAAAAATTTGAGGTCACTTTTGGAAATTTGACCCTCAGCGATTTGCTTAAAAATCTGCACATTTATGTTAGATCTCAGAACAGCTCCTAAGTGACATCCAGGCTACGTCTACACTGGCATGATTTTTTACAAATACTTTTAACGCAAGAGTTTTTGCATTAAAGTATTTGTGCAAGAGAGCATCTACACTGGCATGTGCCTTTGCGCAAGAGATCTGCTTTTGTGCAAAAGCATCCGTGCCAGTGTAGATACTCTCTTGTACAAGAAAGCTCCTATGGCCATTTTAGCCATCGGGCTTTCTTGCACAAGAAATTAACGTTGCCTGTCTACACTGGCCTCTTGCGCAAGAACAGTTGTGCAAGAGGGCTTATCCCTGAGTGGGAGCATCAGAGTATTTGCGCAAGAAGCACCGATTTCCTACATTAGAACATCAGTGTTCTTGCACAAGTACTCGCAGCCAGTGTAGACAAGTGGCAAGATTTTGCACAAAATCTTGCCAATGTAGAGACAGCCCCAGAGATTCTCCAATCAGAGCTGGCTGAATAGATCATTTTGTTGGTGGTGGATGAGGCAGGATAGAATCCACTTCACTTGTCCATACCTGCCAGTGCAGTGCCTGGCAGCAGTAACACTAACAACAGCTTGGTTTGTGTAGTGAAGTCCAAGTGGCTATAACTGAGTGATGGGTAACCTAGGGTATGTGTACACTGCAGAGTTTTTTCAGAAAAGTGAATGTTTTTTCTGGAAAAACTACGCTTATGTCCACACTGCAATTTCATACGCATGGGGTTTTCCGATAGCAGTAAGCCTCTTTCTACGAGGAAAAAGCCTTTTTCCAAAAGAGCTCTTTCAGAAAAACGGATGTGTAGATGCTGTCTTTCAAAATGTGGATGCTATCTTTTGAAATGTGGACGCTATCTTTTGAAAAAGCAGATGGCTTTTTTGATGTGCTTATGCTTCCGGAAAAGTTTCTTCCAAAAGAAGCCTGCAGTCTAGATGTAGCCCTAGGCCAGTGAGTGGGCCGCATGCGTGGGCCTCCTCCATTTCAGTGGGCTGCAAGAATGTTGTAATCAAGATGGTCTCCCGGGATACAGTTGTTTTGCTAACTGCACTGGTGTATCTAGAATTTGTAGAGTGTACCAACTGAACTGTAGCAGAGCATTGATTGGATGCAGAGGAAGTGCACGGTTCTCATAGTCGGTGTTTTGCGCAATTGGCATATGCCTCACTTCATGTACCCTTGCTTTACGTGTGTGTCACTTTAGTAATACCAGTAGGAAAAAACTATGTGGAGAGAAACCAGAATAACCAGACAACCCTACATGTGGGCAATGATAAACAAAATGTCTCGGCCATACGTAAAACCCTGATGGGCCGCATGAGGCCCACAAGCCCCAGGTTGCCCACTGCTGCTATAACTGAAAAACATACTGGGGGCAGATACTGTAGCCATGTAGCCAAATTGTAGCCTTATGCAATGTAATGTGCATCAGTGTACCTAGCAGAAAGGAATGGCCTAGTGATGTTGGCAAAAATGAATTAAGCCAGCACAGCCGGCAAATGGTCAGAGGAGGGGCCAAGGACTTTAGGGCACAAAGGAACTATCAAATGTGCCCATAGTATTTGGTGATGACTGAGGGGCAAATTAGTGACCCTGAAGTTAAAAGCAACCACTCTCAACATATAAAAATAACAAATCCCATCAACACCAGGGTGGGGCAACGCCCAAAAAAGTCATCAGCAAACTAATATTAAACAACAATGAAAACAATTTCCACATAAGCATATGCTGCAAAGTGACTAATTACAACAAAATGCAGTAAAATCCATAAATTTGCATGAAAGGGGATTCCTATGAAAATGGGGTGCATTGCATGAGTTCTTTGGGTCTTGTCCTGCGAAAATTGAAGCATCAGCCCGGACCAACAGAAGCCCAGCTCCCTTCTCACACTCAGACTAACTGGCCACTAGGCTGATGCAAGCAACACACTGGTAACTATAGCAACAGGAGTGTGTGTGTGTGTGTGTGTGTGTGTGTGTGTGTGTGTGTGTGTGTGTGTGTGTGTGTGTGTGTGTGTGTGTTCCTTATAAGCATAATAATACACACTGAACAGGTTGAATAATGAGCTACCACATCTGCCTGGTTACCATCCAATGATGAACCCACTGCAGCATTTCATGTTCTCACTTGAAACACAAACATCTTCCCGTTGTTGAAAAAAAAATCACTAAAATAAGGGGACCAGGCTATACTGATAAGTTGAACTGAACTGATATTGCACATGCTATAATCCAGACAGTGCTTAGCATTTTGGGATGAGCACAGGACTCTGCAGCGCACTGAAAAATCCCAGCTATCTTTAGAAGGATTTACCATTTTCAGTGGCAGACACACACTTCATCATGGGTGATATTGAACTACATTTTTCCCATTGAACACAGACTTGAAAGAGCCACAGTGACTTGCTTCAGCTGAGAAGTTGATCTTAAAATGGGGGCCAGAGGCCATAAGTGAAATAGTAGAATATTGCAGCTCTTGTGATGCAGGGTCCTCAGGTCTGCCACCCTTTCAAAATGAGGGCAAGGTATCTGCTGAACCGTTAAATGCATGTGGACTGCTTCCCTCACCTACTATCATTGTTTCAATGGCACACTCCCACAGGGCAGATGGGATTCCTTATGTTCTAGTTTTTGAGATGCAGGACCCTGCTCTGAGCAACCTTCAAATTCCATTTCTTTCAGCTACGGCATAAAGGTTTCAGAGAAACAATGTTTTTCTCTCCCTACTGCATAAAAGGTCATATCCATGGGGCTTCTAATCTTATACAAATTGTGTCATTTATTCCTCAAAAGTCCTTTGGCATAGTTTGAGGCAACAGCTCTCAGCAACCCAGCAGAGGGACAGTCATCTGCAATGGAAAACTGTCTATCATGCAGTAAATCCTCAGGTATTTGCAGATATTTTCAATGTATACTCATTTCTCAAATCTAGCACAATAGTCCTAAAAGAACTGAATTTCCTGCATCACATACAGAGTGAACCATAATCAGAACAGGAGAAATCATTTATCCAACAAAACGTTCCAATTTTTTCCACCGTCGCTTATGATTTTCTTCTGATAACAATTAACCTGCAAAGTATTCCAACTGTGAATTGTAAATTATACCAATGGATACTCAATTTGTATTGTATACCTGTAGTTACTAAAGACAGAAGAAAATAAGACATTTTCTACCAATATTTGCACCCAAAAATATGCCCTCTTTTACACTGGAAATATGTATTAAGACAATTTTGAGGCCTGTTCTCTTATATATGTATGTCCATGTATATCGTACTAGAAGATTTATTCAGCATTGCCCTGATCATTCAGGTCAGGGGCACCCAGGTGAGGGGGTATGGAAGTCAAAGCAGAGGTTTGGGGATGGGGATGGGGAGAGGCCTCAGGGCAGGGAATTGTTTGGGAGGTGGGTGCTGGAGTCAGGATTGCAGGGTGAATAGGGGCTCATGGAAGAGGGCTCGGAGGGTACGGTGCAGGAGACAAGGTTTGGGAATGAGAAGGGGCTCAGGACAGGGAGCTAAAGGTGGGGGGGGGATGGCTGAGAAACTTATCTCCTTCCCTGCCCACTGCTGCCCCAATGGGGTTATAGCTGTTCTATTCCTGATCTCTGGTCCCTTGCTGCCCGCCTGTGATCATTACACATATAACTGACCCTGCTAGCAGCCTCTTCCCTTTCATGTCATGGAAAACAATCACACTCCAGATACCTTCCATTCTCCTAGCACAAACAAACTCTGACCTTGCCTTAAGTTATGATAAAAGAAAGCTGCATACCACATTTGGTGGTCCTAGCTTTTACCATTTAGGTACAAACAGATAGACAGAGACAGACAGACTCACTTTCTCTTGTCCAGTCTCTCTCAATTGTATAGTAGATAATTATGTTCCCTGACTGGATGACATACGTAACTATCTAACACAAAGGGAATTATCTAGTCAGTTACATAAAATTCTTAAATTGCAGTTAGCATATAATGCAAATTCAAATTTTGCAAATTAATATAAATCAAAATGACCATTCAGCAAATACTAAAACACGCAAGATAAAATTTTCCATCTTGTAAGAATCTGCCCTAGTAAAACTAAAAGTAGTGGCATGTTTGAGGAAGTTAAGAAAAATAAGTTGCAGACATTCAAATTAAGCTTCTAAATATTGATTCTACTATTTGCTGGAATCTAATTGTAATTGCACCTCAGTACTTCAGTCCAAAAACTAATTTACTCAGTTTAGCTGCCAATATAATCATATCGGCCACATTTTCTCTAAACTAACCACAACACCACATCCAACAGTGAATGAAGTTTTAGAATCATTCAGGGAGGTCTCATTCATCCTAGAGAAAATTCAGGACGTAGCTAAGCATCCTGTATAACCACTTACTTGAATTATCTATTGTTGTGGTTATTCCATATGTAATCAATGGGTGATGAACAGTTTTAAGATGAAGGCATAAGCATGGGCCTCCCTAGGATGGGATTGCAGGGGCATAGGATTGCCAAGCATATATTATTGTTAAGAGTTCATTAGATACGTGAATGAGGGCAGGTCAACACTATAAATTTAAGTTGACCTATGTTAGGTCGATTTACAGCTACAACAGTAATGAATATGGTGGTTCATGTCTACACTACCATTCTTCTGTTGATGGCATGTTTCCTCACCAGGAGTACTTCCACCAAATTAAGAGGTGCAGCGAAATGAAGAGGCTGAGATCCAGGACTCTCAGCTCTGTACATAGCTCCCTGCCTCTAACCTGGCTCCCAAATAGGAGCAGGGCAGTCACCCGGGGCTTCTTAGCTCCCTGATGGGAATGGGGAAGCCAACTTCCAGGAGCCTGGCTGCCCTGTCGGACTCTCAGCTCCTCACTCCCCACCAGGAGCACAGCAGCCCAAGTGAACTCCAAGCACAGAATGCCCCACCCAGCACAGCCTTTGCTCACAATGGAAAGTGAAGACCTAAGAGTCTAGAGAGCCATGCTCCTAGCAGGGCATGGAGACCCCGGGAGAAGCTGAATGGGTATATGGCTTAGGTCATAGAGTAAGCAGTAACCCAGCCTGGTTGGAACATCATGGGAAATTCTGCAATGACTAGAAGTTAACATGGCAACTTGTTGATGTAAAAGTAACTGCAGAAAAGGGGATCCAAGAGGATAGCCTATGAAAAGTGGGGCACCCAATGTTTACGAGCTATGGAAATTCTGATAAGAAAAAAGCGGTTGAACATGAATGCATAGACATAAGGGTTATGTGCGTGAGTATGCCATAGGATAAGAGGAGTTCCCCCAGCATGAATAAAGAAAGAACAATCCATCAGGAAACCCTCCACAAATGATCATCTGTTGAAAAACATGCCCATCTGCATGGTACGCTCGGGGATGAGAGTATGAAATCACTGATGCTAGATGTCTTGTGATTTGTCTCTGTATCTGCACGTGTTCCCAGAATTATGGCTCTGTTCATCTGCTTAATTAAATTGCTAATAAAAGGTTGACTGATAATTTGTGAAAGTTGTGCGGGTCATTTTTATTGTTCCTTGTACACTCCTAGAATCTCCCAACCTAGTGATGTGTTAACAGTGGGACTCACCCTGCTAATTCAAATACTATAGCCATTGGAGAGTGGGGACCTTTGGCACAAATCACTGAGGTTTCAGATACTATTGAGAATACCAACCCCCGAATATTAAAAGCTATAAGGAATTGAGGAACGCTGTTTAATAAACCTGAAACGGGCTCATGTTAAATAGCTCAATTAATTCCTCCTCCTGATTTTGACAATTTCTAAAATGTCAGGCACTCTCAGACTTTGAAACAACTATTGTTTCACCTCCTCCTAATTCGCATGACTCTGTACTTACTCAGGCAGTCATAACTCAAGATGTCTGATCTCAATCTCCTTTCTCTTGACAGCATAAATATGATTTTTTATGTTTAATCACTCCACTATTTTTAAGAATACAAGACAGTAGGAAGGATAGGGGACTAGGCTCATACCTAAGTTAAACTAAGCTTCCTGACAGCATTATTACTACATTTCTAGTACCACCCACAATTTACTTGGTACCTTCCATCTTTTTGAAAATTTATTTTCTAAAGGAGACAAATGAAAATGAGCTCGTGTACACCAGTGTCATACCCTTGTCTCTGTTTTGCATCCCTTGCATTTTTTTCAGTTTTCAAGGAAGAAAAACCCTATTGTTATGCTATGACATCTCCAATATCTAATTAAGCTGCAATTTAAAAACATATCTTGGAAAATAATGGTTCCTATAGAGTGTTACGAATTGCTTTAAGCTAAGAATCTAAATTTAACACAGTAAAAATAAGCTTGTAAGTTGAAATATTATGGATCCAAATACTTTTCTTTAAACTGTTGAAATTACATAAAACACAAAATGGATTTTCAAAAAATGTTTCCTTATTAAATATTTTTAATAATGTAAAAACATTGACTGATGCACTACGCAGCATGAGGATTCACAAATTCCTCTTGTGACTACAAACTAATTAACAGTCCTGTCTTACAGATCATGCTGGCAAACTCCTTTTTCCATACTGAAGTGTGCTGGAACTTCAGTGTATTATTAGATTCACATTAACATGCAATGCAGAATGAAGGGCAAAGCTGTGATTAAGGTAAAGGAGAATGTACGGAACTGCTTCCAGGAGAAAAGCAACACAAACCAGACTTGCTGTTGAACACTGTAGCCCAAATTATTTCCTTCTAGGGTAAAACCCATCTTCAATTCCCACTACTGATGTTTGGGGGCAAACAGCTGGTCTCTCCTCCTTTCATTGTGCAGTTTGCTAATCACAAGCAGTGTCCCAGCCCCTCCAGTGTCTTCTAAGAGAGGATCCAGAAACGACCAGAATCTCCCTAATGGGAGATGAACCCTTGTCCTTTCTATAGCTCAGCATAAAATTTGTTTCAGGTCTCAATTCATCATTTTCTTGGCACAGCAGCTTTTAAGACCCTGTCTGTAGATGCTGCTTTTCTTTATGAGAAATAGTCCAATCTGCGCCAAAAATTGGTTGCCTTTTTATAAAACTATAGAAACATTTAAATTTCCCCAGTGATAATACTTTTTCACCATGATCCAGTTCTAGTGGGTAAATTTTGTAACCTTCATAGACTTTTACAGATTACTTGAATTATTATTAAATATTGGTGTGAATAAAATCAGGGTACTTCACTCAGTTCAAATTAGCTTTCAGTTAGTGAATGGACGGAACATGCCTACTTCTGCTCTGGGCTATATACACATTAATAAGGTCAGGATTTTATCCCAATGGTAAAGTCAGTGGCTGGTTTGCCATTCCCTTCAGTAGACCCAGGATTTTACCAAACATATTTCTCCTACACAATGAGTGAGTTTCCGATGCATTCTAGAACCTTCTACTAGTCAAAACTGAATTAGATACCAAGCCCAGTTTCATAAAGGTTTATAATAAATCTGAGTTAGCCAGCTGATAGACAAGCTAGGCCTTTAGATATCTGGAATAGGCTTCTAAGGGAGGTTTTGGAATCCATGTCATTGGAGGTTTTAAAGAACAGATTAGATAAAACCTGTGTCAGGGACCGTCTAGGTATTTCTTGGGCCTGCCTCAGTGCAGAGGGCTGACCTTGATGACCTTGAGGTCCCTTCCAGGCCCACAGTTCCATAATTCCATGACTTCCCTAGCACAAATGGCAATACACAGATTCTCTGATGATTTCCATTCACATGAAAAGAAAAAAGTGATAAATGCAACATTCTAGAAAGTTTCAACTCAGCGCCTATGTCTTGTAGGTTTAATTTTACATAAATTGTCAATATTGTCAATTTGCATGGTCCTCACAATTTTGTATTAATATTTACAGAGCACTTTACAAATACATTGTATTTTATAAAGTGCTAAATATTAGTATTTTCTTTTAGCAATTTAAATCCGGGTTAGTTTAACAAGCATAAACAATAACATTAAATGCACTGTAACATGGTAACTGATTTCAGCAGCCTCAAGTCTGAGGCAAATATCCTCAGTTCTGCTGATTTGAGTTCAGCATTTGACCCAAGGCAGAAGAGGATACTGTGGCTTACAACCATTTTTATGCTCAGGGATGCAACCTCATATTTGGGGTATCCCTAGCCTTTATTTGCTAGAAGCTGAAAGTGGATGACAAGGGATGAATCACTACTGTTCTGTCCATCCTCCCCGAAGCACCGGCAGGGGTGGATGAGAGTGCCGCTGGGCCCCGGGCAGCGAAATTTCGCGGGGGCCCCCCCTTTGACATGGCGCATGCATGTCAGATATTGAACAGAGCTGGTCCCAAAACAGACCCCTGCATGAAGACATGGAGACACACACACACTCAGGAGTGCCTCACATGGCACACGGGCATAATCGGGGCAGCACCTGCTCCCCTACAGAAAACGTGGCAAGGAGGAGTGTCTGCCACTCACACACACCTTCCCCCCAGCACCATCTCTCCACCAGCAGCCAGGATACAAGTCCTCTCCCTGTGGGACACTGCCACTGCCAGACCCGGTGTGAGTGCAGCACGGAGGGAAGCCCAGACACTCTGTAGCCTCCCCCTGGCTGCGGGATCCCAGTCTAGCTGGCACCTTCCCATGCCAGCTTGTCCCAAGGATGTGGGAGTAGTGAGGCCCCCGCCTTGGACATTTGTGCCCCTGCAAGAAATGACCCTTTGTCCAGGTCTCAGGTGGCATTTCTCCAAGCACATCGCCTTGATCTGAGCCGAGAACTGTCGTTCTTGGCTCACAGATGAGGGCAAGACTTCAGACACAGTGTCTCCAGGAATGAATGACCATCTCTCTGTTCTCCACAGCAGGACCAACTGCAAGAGGCAGGCGGTCAACACCACCTGGGGCAGCCTTCTGACCCCGAGTGACCCACTAGCACAGGAGAACACAGGAGGAATTCAATGGGAGCACATCTTTGCTCTGCGAGCCCTGCAGGACACTGTGTCCTGGAGGAGGACATCCAGCTGCAGCAAGAAACCTAGCAGGAGATGCTGGAGCAAGGCCTCACCATCTACATGGCCCTACAAGCACTTATCACCAGCATGGTGCCTGCCCCAGCTCCTGTTCCTTCCCCTAGTCACCCTCCTCCCCCGAACCAAAGGCAGTGGAACCACCAGATCCAGGTGCCACTGTCAGCCCAAGTCCTGAGCCTCTGCCTCACCCCTCCTCCCCCTTTCAGTTCCCTTCTCCCCCTCCCCCCAGGCTCTTTCCCCAGTCCCTCCTCAATTACTTCTACCCCCATTAAAAAAAAAAAGTTTATTTTTTCCAAAACAAAAAGTGTGTTTTGTCATCTGTGTGAGGTGGGGGGGGAAGGAAGGGGTGTGGGAGGAAAGGCTAAGGAGGCAATGCACAGGCCCCAAGAGCAGAAGGCCTAGGTGAGAGTGTCATTGGGGTCCTTGTGACAAACATCCCTTAGGGCCTCCCAGATGTGCACAGCCCCCTGATGAGCTTGCCGGATGGCAGCCATGCGCGGCTGCTTGAAGGCCCCGCCAAGCCTGCTGTTCCCTGCCTCCCACCCTGGCAGGAACCTCTCCCTCTTCCTTTCACGTATTCTGTGAAGGACCAAGCAAGCGGCCACCACTTGGGGGATGTTTCACTCCCTGATGTCCAGCCAGATGGAGGCGGCACCGGAACCTCGCCTTCAGATGCCCGACGGCGCCCTCCAGCAGATGGGCCCTGCTGAACTTGGCATTGAAGCATTCCTTGGTGGGGTCAAGGTGTCCAGTGCAAGGCTCATTATCCAGGGAATGGGAGGGTAGGCCGCATCCCCCATGATACACATTGGCATGTTCACGCCCCCGATCCTGATGGTGCAGTCAGGGAAAAAGATGCTGGTATGCAGCTTCTGGAAGACACTGGAGTTATGGAAGATGTGGGCATCATGTGCTTTCCCTGACCACCTGATGTAAATGTCAGTGAATTGCCCGCAGTGGTCCATGACAGCCTGCAGGACCATCGAGAAGTACTCCTTCCAATTGATGTATACAGATCACCGGTGGTTGGGGGCCCGGATGGGGATATGAGTACCGCAGTAGCCTCCCTGCAGTTGGGGAAGCCCGTGTCAGCACAGCCAGTGACAATGGGGTCCACATTATCCAGGATGATGACCCTGTGCAGCAAGACAGTCTTGATGGCCCTCTTCACCCATAGAAGATGACAAAAACAGAGAATCACAGGGTTGCCAGAGCCCTCGGGAGGTCCCCGAGCCAACCCCCTCCTCCCTCCCACATACCAGGAGCAACACACTGCATCCCCCATCCCCCACCAGGGCTTAGGGAGGGCAGGACTGAAAAATCTCTCAGGGAGGGGGCTTCCACCACCATCACCACGAACCCCTATTTCCCTAGAGTACCCCTTTCAAGCATTTCATCTCCCTCCTGGGAGGATAGCCCAAGAGTGCCATATTTGCATGACCAGGGCTCCGATAGTTGAGCTCCCCATGCCGAACTGGTTCTCCACAGAGCGGTAGCTGTCCAGCATGGCAAACTTGCAGATGGCAATGGCAACCCACTTCTGAAGGGGGATGGAGGGTCTCATCTGGGTGTCCTATCATCTGAGGGCAGGGGCGAGCCACTCACACAGCTCCAGAAAGGTGTCCTGCATGCAGAATTCTGGAGCCACTGCTGGTTTTTCCACAGCTCCATAACGATCCTCTCTCACATGTCGGAACTGCTGTCCAGATGCCAGAAATGGTAGGGTCCAGCTACATGAGCTGTGCCCATAGAAAGATGATGAAGTTCTCCACAATGAGCTAGGGGGTGCATTTCTGCAGGGCCTGGAGGGCAGCCTGCAGAAACTGCTGCAGAAGCTGCATCATGATAGATAAGAGCCAACAACTGCTGGGAGGCAGCTCCGGCTCCTTTTCTAGAGAGCTGAGGTGTCTACAAGGGCAACCACAGCAGGCAAAGGAATGGGTTTGCTGTCCCTCTAGGAGGTAGGCCAAAGAGAGGAGCCTGAGACATGGCTATACAGGGGGATCCCTTTAAGCTGGAGCCTCAGATAGCCATAGGCAGCAGCTCCAGGAAGTAACTGCTGTCCTGATGCCCTGCCTGAAGTGGTTCTGGGTGACCTTAAATGTGATTCAGGGTCCAATCAACGTAGATGCTGGATTTCGAAGTAGCCCAGCGCTATTTCTATCGGCATTCCAAAAGAAGTGTGCAGTGTAGATGTACCCTAATATCCCCCCAAATATCTCCTACAGAAGAGAAGAGGTCTGAAAAGGGATGGTACAGAACTGGCTGGGTGTGTCTAGATGACAGGGGCTTTTTTTTGTTTTTTTTTTAAAGTGGCCTTTTTTAAAAAAAACTTCACCTGCATCTGGACAGCAGCCATATTCTTTCGAAAGTAAATCGAAAGAACGTGGCAGTTTTTTTGACCGCGGAAAGCCTCGTTTTACGAGTAGTAACGCCTTTTTTCAAAAATGCTCTTTCAAAAAAAGGCGCTATGTAATGCAAACTGTGCTTTTTTGAAAGACAGCATCCAGACTGCCTGGGTGCTCTTTCGAAAAAGCGACTTGCTTTTTTGAAAGTACTAGTTGCACTCTAGATGCTTTTTTGCGAAAGAGGTTTGCAGTCTAGATGTAGTCGCTATGTGCTAAGGATTCCTTTCCCTACCTGCCCACTTAGGGCAGCTTTCCAGCTCCTCAGCACCACAGAGGGGATTAGACAGGGCTGAGGAGCTGTCCCAAAGAGCGTAAGTGAGCCTTTTGAGGAAAGCAGTATGGGTATGTCTACACTAGCTCATTAATTCGAGCTAGGTAGGCAAATGAGACGACCGGAGTTGCAAATAAAGCCCGGGATATTTAAATCCCGGGCTTCATTTGCAACTCCGGTCGTCTCTTTTGCCTACCTAGCTCGAATTAATAGCTAGTGTAGACATACCCTATGTGATAAGTGCAGCTAGAGATATATTCTCATCTCAGTGTACAATGTAAGGCTACATACTCAGCAACATTACTGGGAGTTAGGAAGCTATTCCCTGCCTACTAAATCAAAAGAAAAGTGTTACCTTGCCTGGAAGGAAAAGATCACTCAAAAAATCCCACTGTGGGTTTGAGTCTCATTTACACTAATGCCTCTGCCGGAGTGCTATAAAGCTGCCTTAGTGTAAATGAGAATAAGGCCCAACACAATACCAATGAATTCCCAAAGAAAAAGTCACTTAAAAAAAACATTCAGAAAAATATTGTGCAGTAATTTAACAGTGATCAAAGAGCAAAGGAAAAAACATGACTCTGGCTATGCAATTGGGAGCAGGAATTCTTTTGAGGGAAACTTTTGTTTTTATTATTTGATTTACTATTTCTCTAATAAAGAAGGGCTTGAGTTCCATATTCATTGAAGCACTTAGTCTTCTGTCTATTATCTCTTCAATAAAGAAGCCACTGATTACTGCCCCTTCTCTTTTTCTCACTAGATTTACCTCTGCAAATCTCAGCTTCTGTCTACTTCACTGGCTTGCTAGTTATTATTCAGACAGTAACAGCTAATACGCTTTAGCATTGTCATGTAACATGAAGTTTAGATAGTAAAGGGTACTTTGATACTGAACAGTCCAACAACTAGACCATAAATGGAAAAATAAGCATCATCCAAACTTGAGAAAAGACCCATTCAACAGATGCTTAACAATATTATCTTCTAAATATCATGTTTCAGCATAAGCAGAACATCTGTGTGAAAATCAGCAATTTCAAGTTATTTTATGTACCTTTAATTTTCCTCCCTAACATTTTTATACTCTTTTATATCTTAGCATTTCCATAAAAATATGACAAACCTCCTCCAAATATATATATATATATCTCCACTTAATGAATGAGGAGAGTAAGTGAGATCCATCATGCGTTTTTCAGTGCTGTTAGAGAGACAAGGTGATGAGATCATTTTTGTACTGGACAACCTTCAGCGGCAAGAAACAAGCTTTTGAGCAACAATGCTTTCAGTGATATTGGCTGTTTGAATACTAATTGAAAGGGACATGATCATAGACATGGTTTAGGTTTGTGAGAAAGGGGGACGGGAAACTTAATATTGTATTTTTAAATATATAATTTTAAAGAAGTCTTTTAAAATATTCCTTTGTATTGTCATATCTCCAAATGCACAAGTCACTGGGCAACTGCACTGTGGATTGGGCATATTTGCCTAAGTGAGCTTTATCCTTAAAAATACAAAATAAAATCTGTTGTGACCCAGTCTGTGTACTAGACTCCAACATAGAATCATAGAGCACTAGAACTGGAAGAGACTTCGAGAGGTCATTGAGTCCAATCCTCTGCCCTCACGGCAGGACCAAGCACCATCTAGATCATCCCTGATAGATGTCTGTCTAACAGCATCCTTTACCTCTCTCACTCCAGCCCTGGGTCTCAATGTGTTGTGACTTCTTATTTTATGAACACTTAAGTTGCAGTGACATGTACTTGCATAGTATTTTTCTTGTAATGTCTGCTTTTCAGCAATACTCAATTTCAAAAATAAGAGAAATTATAATGTGACTAATGGCAAAAACATCTGGGTTAATTAGCTTTATGTAGCATGGACACTCTAACTATTTCTTTCTCCTTTTTTCCTTCTCTCTTCCCACACCCCATCCCCTATTTAATTAGAAACTGGACCTTTAATAACTCCATTCATCTGAAGAAGTGGGTTGTTCCCACAAAAGCTCATGATACCATCCATCTACATATTTTGTTAGTCTTTAAGGTACTGCAAGTCTATTTGTTGTTTTTTAAGTTTTTCCAGTTACAGACTAACTCAGCTACCCCTCTGAAGCTTGTGTTAATTATGTAAAAAACATGAATGCAATTGGAAATGCAAAAGAGTAAGTTTAGACAATGCACCACCCATTATTTTACTGTATTATATTTCATATTGAACACTTAATCTAGATGTATTTAACTTTCTACTTTTTATTTATGATTTTTGTGCACTGCTTTTAGCTGGCATGTAGTGTTGTGTTGGCTGAGGTGACGTATTTAAGGTTGAATGTGAAATCAGGGGCAGATGAGAGTTTTGCGGGACCCAGGGCACGGGGCCTATTGAAGCGTGGGGCATCACAATTTCGTGTGTGCGCCACGGCCACAGCCAACAGGTAGTAGAGTGTGCGCGGAGCCTATTGAAGCGCGGGGTGCGGGGCAGCCGCCCCGTTTGTCCTGCCCTATATCCACCGCTGTGTGAAAAGATTCCATTGCATGGAGGAGATCTATGTCATCCAATTTTTAAAGACTATCATAATACATGGGTACACAGAAGCAGAGATTTATTTATGCATACAGCTTTACTTCTGTGTTTTTGTGTGCTTAAATGTACAATTGATTGGCATTTATTTTTTAAAGAATAAAAACTACAACTCAAACGGTATGTCTAGACTACATGCCTCTGCTGACAGAGGCATGTAAAATAGGCTAACCAACATAGTCAATGAAGCGGGGATTTAAATATCCCGGCTTCATTAAAATAAAAATGGCCACCACGCTGTGCTGGCTCAGCTGATCATCGGCACAGCGCGCGAGTCAAGATGCGGATCGGTCGACAAGGGAAGCCTTTGTCGACCATTCCTGTAAACCTCGTTTCACGAGGCATAAGGGAGCAATCAACAAAGGCTTCCCTTGTCAACCGATCCGCGTCTTGACTCGCGCGCTGTGCCGATGATCAGCTGGGCCAGCACAGCGTGGCAGCCATTTTTATTTTAATGAAGCCAGGAATATTTAAATCTCCACTTCATTGACTATGTTGGGTAGCCTATTTTACATGCCTCTGTTGGCAGAGACATGTAGACAAGACGTACCCAAAGACTCCCAAGTGTTAGAAACAAGGGCAATGGGGCCCAAAGGTTAGCAAACTGAGCATTCGTAGCACTGTTCACTGATCTGAACACAGTCAGCCCAAGATGCCCCTATTGCCAACAGGATACAGAAGGGGTCTCATGTGGAACTAGTTGCAAATTTAGGGCCTAACCATGTTTCCCAAAACCTGTGTACATATTGCATATATTCTTAAAAGTACACAGTTAAAAAAAAAAAAACCCTTTAAAGCACCATAAACACCTCCTTCACTGTCCCTCAAAATTGGGGTTTTGGAAATCTCCTCAGCTTAAATTCATAGACCTTTAATCAGTTTATATTGATCTATATCTACTGTGAACTGTGCAAAATATTCTTAAAACTCAGTCGGGGGAGGAAATTCATGAGAGTTGGGAGTCTGTGCAGAGGAAGAAAGGGCAAGTTAAGAGGCAGCATTAGACAAAGATGGACTGGAATCTGGAAGAATATTTGTTAATGTTATGTCAGCTCATGGTGCTTTTCATTAATTTAAGTACAAATATCATTAAAATTACTAAGCTAATTGTGCCAGGTTGTGGTCGCAGAAGACCCATAGGGCTGTTCCCCCATTTACTGATTACGCCACTGACACTCATCACCTTGTTCTCTGGAGCTCCCCACCATCCTGTCCAGGTAGGCCAGATCCTTTGATCTTCCCCATACAAGGCACAAAGGGCTCGTCTAGACTGCGCTGAAGTTTCGAAAGAGGATATGCAAATTCCACAGGGTTTTTTTTGACAACCCTCCCTTTTTCAAAAAGCCATGTAAACCTCATTTTTTTTGAGGAAGAGCAGCCTTTGAAAAAAGGGGGGTTGCCGAAAAAAACACGTCCCAACTACTTTCACTTTCGAAAGCTCTGCTTTCAAAAGTGAAATCAGAAGAAGATATGGAAATTCCCACTGAATTTGCTTATCCGCTTTCGAAACTTCAGCATAATCTAGACGTAGCCAGAGTTGGAGTAACAACCTCCCTTTTCAGAACAAGGCAGACAATAAACCACTTCAGTTCTGGGAGGATGCAGTTCTAGGGCACAGCACACAAGAAACCAACCCCCTTTTTCCCCCCAAAAGGGAACAAATCCCCAAATGAATCTTTCTCCATGTAAAAGTTTTACACAGTGAAAGCTCATCAGGTAAGCTCCCTTTGTCAATGAAAGAGAGCTCTGCACAGTGATTGCTTCCCCCCAGGTAACAATTATTTACACTGGCCTGACACAAATGGTAGGATTTAAATAGTTGTGAGTGAAAACAGACAGATCGCAGTAAATTACTAAATTAAAAGGAAAATAAACACATAGCTAGTTCTAATTCACTGAGATACTTATTGCATCCAGATTCTTGTCCCAAGCAGCTGTTCTTATTTCAGGTGTCAGCTTCAAATCAGAGACAAATTCTCTTACTCAGCCCTTCAAAGTTCTTTGTTTCCTCTAAGCGTGCCAGGCAGTTTCAAAAGCCAGCTGAAGACACAAGGGGATTGCTTCTCATTGCTTAAATAGACTTTCCCCCAAGGTGAGAATCCTATGTTTATATCCCCCCTTTCATAGAAAAATGCCAGGTTCAAAATGGATTGCAGTACAGGTGGCATGGTCCCATGTGTTTCTAGACCAACCACCTCCTGGACACAGAGGACAAATAAAGTTGTTCATACGTCGAGTTGATCACCAATCCATTAGGCTTCTGAGACACCAATAATGGCTCTCATTAGCACATTTCCAATTATAAACAGATTCACACTTCATATTTCTAACTTCACATACAAGAATGAAACATTCACAAAAATAGGATATACAGATTCAGCAGATTATAACATTAAAATTGATAGATTACATGAGGTATTTTGTTTAACATATCTTCAAGTAATGCATATTCATAAGCCAATTTTCATAAAGCATGGGGGGCTATCACATCAATTTTCTTCCAAATTAGACTTGTTTTGTAGATTTAGTTAAGAGTTAGTTTTGTATTAAGTTTGAAGATCATTGATGTGGTAGTTTTAAAATTATATTTAATGTTGGGTCCACTTCAACTCACTTCAAAGCTATGGTCTTCAAACTCTCCCAATGCTCTTAATGTAACTTTGATTTAGTTTAAAGAAAAATATTATATGCACCTTTTTCTTCCAAAATAGTGATAAGTGTCAATGAAATATAAATGATTAGGGTTGGAAGAGGCCTCAGAAGTTCTTCTCAAAGCTCACACCCTCCTCAAAGCAGGGCCAACCCCAACTAAACCATGCCATCCAGGGCTTTCTGAAGCCTGGCCTTGAGGAGATTCCACCACCTCTCTAAGGAACCCCTTCCAGTGCTTCACCATCTTCCTAGTGAAATAGTTTTGCCTAGTACCCAACCTAGACTTTCCCCACTTTAACCTGAGACCATTGCTTCTTGTTCTGTCATCTGCAACCACTGGGAATAGTCCATGCTCCATTCTCTTTGGAAATCTCCCTTCAGATAGCTACAGGCTGCTATCAGATCCCATCTCATTCTTCTCTTCTGCAGACTAAATAAGCCCACTTCTCTCAGCCTTTCCTCATAAACCATGTGTCCCAGCCCCTTAATCTTTGATGCCCTCCACTGGGACTCACTCCAATTTGTTCACATCTTTTCTGTACTGGAGGGGAAGGCAAAACTGGATACAATACTCCAAATGTGGCTTCACTCATACCAAGTAAAGGAGAATAATCACTTCCCTCAGTCTGCTGGCAATGCTTCTACTAATACACACCAATATGTTGTTGGCATTCTTGGAAAGAAGGGCACATGCTTGACTCATATCTAGCTTCTTGTCCACTTTCACCTCCAGGTCTTTTTCTGTAGAACTGCCACTTAGCCATTTGATCCCCAGCTGTAGCAGTGAATGGGATTCTTCTGTCCTAAGTGCAAGATTCTGCATTCTCCTAGTTGAATGTCATCAGATTTCTTTTTGTCCAATTTGCTAATTTGTCTACGTCACTCTGGACATTGCTATTTTCCAGCAATATCTACCTGTCTCTCCCGCCAGCTTAATATCATCTGTGAACATGCTGAGGGTGCAACTCATCCCATCATCCAGACCATTAATAAAGATGTTGAACAAAACTGGATCAACTGGCTGCTACCAAGTCATCAGAGTGTTGATCAATAGTTGCTGAGACTGATGATCTAGCCAGCTTCCTACCCATCATATGGTCTATTCATCCAATCCACGTGTCTTTAACTAGTAGGAGATCATATCAAAAGCTTTGTTAATGTCAAGGTACATCTTGTCCACCACTTTCCCCATATCCATAGAACCAGTTATTACATCATAGAAGACAATCAAGTCGATCAGCCATTAGTTGCCCTTTGAAAATCCATGTTGACTGTTCTTGATCCTCCGCTCTGTTTCCTTGAGAGACCTGCTCCATTATTTTCTCAGGGAATGAGGTAAGCCTGGATTCTCCAGATTCTCCTTTTCTTCTTTAAAGATGGGCACTACATTTGCTTTTTTCCAATCGTCTAGAACCTCCGTTGATTTCCATGAGTTCTCAAAGATAAGAGCCAATTGCTCTGCATTCGCATCAGCCCATTCTCTCAGCACCCACAGATGCATTAGATCCAGATCCAGCTACGCTGATTATTTTCAGGAATAACAGCACTGCTCAAGAGGGTTTTTCTTGCGCAAGAAGGGGCAGTGTAGACAGCTCCTTCTGGCACAAGAGCCTCTTCCACAAAAATGGCAGCTCATTAGATATGCAAATGAGGCTCGGCGATATTCCACGCTTAGGCTAATTTGCATATTTCTGGTGCAAGAACCCGCCAGTGTAGATATAGCCAAAGAGTTCATTCAGACCTACTTCTTGTTCAGGCAATTGTTCAGACTAACAAGTTGATTTACAGGAGATAATGCTGCCCATTTCTTGTCACCTGAGGTGGGAACAGATGTTTTCATGGCACTGTTAAAGCTGGCATCACAAGATATTTGTGTGCCAGACGTGCTCAAGATTCATATGTCCTTTCATGCTTTAACCTATATTCCAGGGACAATCCAAATCAGTGCAGACCAACGCATGCTCATTTTCATTATCTGTGTCAGATGTCACCTGCAGATTGTTTTCTTTTTTGGTGGTTTGGGTTATATAGTTTCTGCATCAGAAAGCATGTTCCACCCTTCAGATTCTTGATGGTACTTCAGATTCTTAAACTTTGGGTCAAGTGCAGTAGCTGTCTTCAGGAATCTCACTTTGGTACCTTCTTTGTGTTTTGTCAAATCTGCAGCAAAAGTGTTAAAACAAACAGCATGTGCTGGATCATCATCCAAGACTGACAGAACATAAAATATATGGCAGAATGTGGTTAAAACAGAGTAGGTGTGTAGTGAGCAGGGATGGCTACTCACTGACCCCGAGGAGGAAGAACCCCTCTCTGAGCCTGGGTGGGCTGAGACAGAGCCTGCCCCTTTAAGTCCCCAGAGGCTTAAGCGTGGGGCAGGAAGTATAAAAGCTCAGCCCAGAAGCTCAGTAGAGAGGCTGCCGCTGGAGGGAGCAGAGGCCTTTGTCAAGCTCTCCGGCCTAAGCCCTGAAGACCTGGTCAAGTCAGATGACTGGCCCGGTCTGCCTGGTCCCAGCTCTGAAGAGGAGATTGTCTGGACCTCGTCCCCACCTGTAGAGCACCCGGATCCTTTGGACCTGCCACTGACGAGGAGTTAGGTACCGGCAGAAGAGGAGTTCGGAAGTGGCCCAGGGAAAGCAGATGTTGCTCAGGTGGACTTAACTCTGTAGCTAGGGTTGGCATGATTCGGATTGGATTTCCTATTGACCCCAGTGGCTGCCAAGCCTGCCACTGCTAGGTCCACTGGACTGGGATGCAGTGGAGTAGGAAGGGTCCACATCCTCCCTGCCACCCCATGTACTGGCTTGCAGTCTCCCCCCTCCATTTGGGCCAAACTACTGTTTGTTTGCCTGCCCCACCCTGAACCCGTGCCTGGGCTAAGCTGACTTTGAGAACTGTTTGTTTATCTGCCCCAGCCTCTGGGCCCCTCCCCCCCGGGTCTTAAAGAGGCCACCGGACTGGTAAGTATAGGCCCAAGAACCCAGGACTAAGCAAAACCACTTACAAGGTGACATACAATACTCTCACAAGGAGCTCACTCAAATTTAATTAACATATTAATTTCAAAAGCATCAGCATGGAAGCATGTCCTGGAATGGTGGCCACAGCATGAAGAAGCACAAGAAATGTTCAGCACAATGGCATCCAGGTTTGACTTGTCAGAGCCATCCTGCCATCCTTAGGGACAGTTTCAGTCAACTCCACCATCCCTGGTATGGACAGCCAGCTATGCCAAGCCATTATCGTCACTAATGAGGAGCAGAGGATGGTCACCATGCTTCCCTTCGAGAACAGGGCTTAGGCCTTCTATGGGGCCCAATCTCAGAATGTGGGGAAATACTATCCTCTGGCTAGGGCTACAAGGTGTAAATCCACACTCTGATCATTGCAGTCCTGTGTGACCGGGATCCTAACAACAAGTCACTGTTGATAGTATGTGAAGTCAGTGGATGCTACACTTGGCTAATGCAGCAGCTTATAGTGTCCAACGCCATCAGATGGTTGAGAGATATTTACATGGAACACCTCACAGGACACCAACAGAATATCAAGATATTTATATGGAATACCTCACAGGACACTAACCAATATCAAGACAGATGGCAGTGAAGTAGCCAGAATCCTTCCTTGGTAGACTGTTGCTTCCTACAGAGAGCCTACCACAGATACCAATGGACTCACCACCCATGTACATATCTGCTTACAATGACTAACTTGGAAAAACTTCCCATGGGTGATATACCCAAATACTTATTCCCTTCTACATAAAAACTTGCACACCTAAATCTGGGTCAATGCACAGTATGTATCTTGTGACTTTTTGAGCAAGAATCCAAGCATGACCCCAGATGTACATAGACTTTCCTCTAAATCTGTGTATTTACATGGATTACAGGTGAATTTTGATTTCAAACATTACATTTTTATAACTGGCATGAAAATACTTTGCAATGCCAGCTACATAAGTGTCATGCAAATGCCTGTTCTCATTTCCTCATAAATAAGAAGAGGCAGCATTATCTCTTGTAAATGTAAACAAACTTGCACATCTTAGAAACTGGCTGAACAAGAAGCAGGACTTGTGCATTGTTTTATTTTTGAGTGCAGTTATGTAACAAAAAATCTACATTTATAAGTTGCACTTTCAGAACAAAGAGATTGCCCTACAATACTCATATAAAGTGAATTGAAAAATACTATTTTTATCATTTTTATAGTGTAACTATTTGTAATAAAAACATATACTTTAATTTCAATTACAACACAGAATATAATATCTATGAAAATGTAGAAAAACATACACAATATTTAAAACATTTTCTATTGATATTATATTGTTTAACAGTGCAATTAAATTGTAATTAATCACTCTTCTTTTCTGAGTTAATCACATGAGATAATGACAATTAATCAACGGCCCTTAAAAAAAAAAACTTTACACAGTCCAACCCTCCCTCACTTTATTACATATCAGCATGTGGCCACCAAAAACCCTAGTCTTGGCTCACATCATTAAGAGCACAGAAGCTGAAATTAACAGCAATTTGGCATACACACAACACAAAATAGAAGGTCAAAATAAAATATGCTCTCATACTTCACCTGAAATGGGTCAACCCCACAATTAAAATTCAGAAAGAAGGCTACAAAATAATTGGCTTATTTTTAAATATAAAGCACTTCTGTGAAAAGAAAGCAGCAAATGTACACAGTATAGCAGAGACAAAAACCATCTGCCTTTCACAATTCAGCACCTTGTAACCCGTTCCCTTCAGTTGTCATCTGCTCTTTTATAAAGACTTAAGCCTTAGAGAGTCTATGTTTCTCTCCATAGCAACAGATTATTATGGTATGTCAAAATGAGTGTATATCTCAAATAGGAGACTGCAATTTTACTATCAGTTTAAGGACAAAGTTAAAGGGTAGGTTCTCGCCATTTAAATGAAAACATTCTGAGTTTTCTGAAACATTAGTGGATTTTCCCTCCCAATACTCTACTGAACAGACTTTCTCTCACATATCATAAGTCCTTTCAGTTATTACTAACCTTACTATTTCTACGCACTCTGTTAAACGCTTTCTTATTCTCCTATACCTGGCACAGCCAACAATTTTAGGATGAGAAGCATCAGCCACATGAACTCTTTGAACTGTCATCTCCCCAGTGATCAAATCACACAGCTGCACAAACGTGTTTCTATTTCTGAGATTCCAAACTACTCCACACTTAACGTTGCACTTGTGTTATTTTGTACTTTAATAACTGAATTCAGACTCTAAGATTCTACTCCTACAAACATTCATGCATGAGCAACCAGGAAGGTAGTTCACATAAGTATTTGCTGGATCAGGGCCCCATTCTGGCATTATTCCAAAGTCAAATTAAATTGCAATTTTTTTTTATAAAAACATTTATTACCCTTTGCAGAGGAAACATTTAAAAATATTCTCTTCAGGTAATTTTTCTTGTTTGTCATTTCTTTTGCCTCTTTAGCTAAACCACCACAGTCCTTGCAAATTGTGCACACAAATTCTTATAACATGACAGGGGCTACTTCTGACATTCTAAAATTACACACATAAGAGGAGCTATTTCCATTACTCAGGATAAAATGAGTTCTGCCTACTCTGATGTTTGTGGGAACTGTAGTTTGTTTAGCTAAAGGGATTTGTTAAATTTCAACAAACCATAAGAATAAGAATAATATATATTACTTCTATGTAAACTTGAAGTGACCTGTTAAATTATCGTTCTACAAGAAAAGGCACACACACACAAATATATGTTAAAATAGGAGATTTTAGAATGACAGAGTGAAAATATATGGAACATTCAAGAGGTCGGAAGCAATTCATATCACATAGCCAGTGCCTATCTGGAAGGAAATCTTTCCTTCTGAGAACCAAAAGCTTCACCTCAAAGATTTTGTATTGTCTTCGTTAATGCAACTTTAACATTTCGAGCACCTAAATGATTTCTTACTTTCGCAGATGCAAACGTTGGGTGACTATTTGTCATTCTCAGCATGTACTCATTTGTATTGCTAAGCAACAAGGTACATCCCATGTTCTATTTAAGAGACTGCATTTATATTCACAAACACCTACAAAATTAAGTGTAGAAGCAGTAGCTGCCACACTTGGCTTCTAGTTTTTAATATGGCAATGCATGATTTCAGACAACCTGACCCTGAGAATCGGATAATCAATTGTTGAGACGGGTGTTAGGACTTCTGGGTTTTATTTCCAATCCTTCCATTAACAGTGGACAAGAAACTCTACCATTCTAAGGCCAGGTCTATAATTACCTGGAAGTTCAAATCAAGATACGCAACTCCAGCTATGTTAATTGCATAGTTGGAGTTGATGCATCTTGATTAGAACTTTGGTGCCATCCCCACAATGGGAAGTCAATGGGAGAAATGCTCCCATTGACTTGCCTTACTCCTCACAAAGGGGGAAGTACTGGCGCCGATGGAGGTGCCCTCAGCATTCAATTTAATGGGTCTTTACTAGACACTCTAACTCAAATGCCAGAAGATTGATCTTTGGTGAGCCAATCTACAGGTAAGCATAGATGTAGCCTAAGCTTCAATTTATGCAGCTGAGAAATGGATGTAATACTGCTTATCTACCCCACAAAGGATTTGAAATCAGACAGCCTCAGATGAAAACCCAAATTATGTACTATCTTCATATAAAATCTTTATGAGATAATTGATTCATTATCAGCTGAGATCCATGTATAGTTATGTTTATATCCTATGAGGAACATTTACCTGTGAAAAGGGCAGAGTTTGCATTTGCCTCCCTCCATTAGGTTAACCTGGAGGAAGGAAGTGAATGACAAGCAGCTGGCCCAGCATGGATCTAGGGAAGGCAGAAGTGAAACTGCACAATAAAAGGGGGGGCACAATTCGAGGACAGAAAATGGTCACTGGAACACTAACTTCACCTTGACAAACAACATCTGACTCTAGAGCACCAGCATAAACATGAAGGTAAGAATCATAACTGTACCTATCTAATCGTTTGCACCTGTGACCAAATAGAAACATACCATTGTCAATAGGCTCAGAGGCTCTACCTGTTCCTCTGAGATGGCAATGGTTATCTGTATCTGCTAATCCACACTGCATTTTCTCATTTTTGTCTTGTGACACTAATAAATGACCATTTAAAAAATACCCACACAAAACAGACCACAGTTAATCAGGCCTAAAGCCTACCTCAAATTTACACAAAAAATAGTCAGATTCCATACAAAATGTAATCTTTCCTCACCCTCCCCATGTTCGGCTGCTGCCAACACTGCTTTGATTTTTGTAAATACGTACATTTCAAACCACTGAGAACTATCACATGCATCAGACTACAGCTACTACTCCCATGCTGTGTCTAGACTGCATCCCTTTTCCGAAAAAGGGATGCAAATTAGACACATCGCAATTGCAAATGAAGCAGAGATTTAAATCCCCCCCGCTTCATTTGCATAAACATGGCTGCCGCTTTTTTCCGGCTCGGAGCTTTGCTAGAAAAAAGGGCCAGTCTAGACGGGGATCTTTCAGAAAATGAAGCCTTTTCCGAAAGATCCCTTATTCCTTTTTTAAAGAGGAATAAGGGATCTTTCGGAAAAGGCTTTATTTTCTGAAAGATCCCCGTCTAGACTGGCGCTTTTTTCCGGCAAAGCTCCGAGCTGGAAAAAAGCGGCAGCTATGTTTATGCAAATGAAGCAGGGGGGATTTAAATCCCCGCTTCATTTGCAATTGCGATGTGTCTAATTTGCATCCGTTTTACGGAAAAGGGCTGCAGTCTAGACACAGCCACAAGGTTTCTTCTAGTCATCTTAGTGCATCCAGGGGGGAACAATAGCACAAACCATGGGACAACAGAATGCACCTTTCTAAACAAGGGGCCCTAGAAGAGTCTGACCTTTTACTTCAATCATCAGTTTAAAAGCACTTAGAGCTAAACAATTTCAGCATCGCATCAAGACAGACTCATAACAGTAAACTTAACAGAATTCTCCAGCATCATGTATTTACTTCAAAGTAAACAGTGCATCATCTGTCTAGTGCTGTTGGCACCCATGTAGAATGTTCACTTATCTCAATTATCTTCTGGATTTCCAAGAGTGAGTCTGACAAGAGTTGCAATGTTTCAAAATACCCTGTCATTTTCTAGACCTTGTTGACCTTCTGTCTCCCCTTCAACACGTTCAAGTGTATTTTACCATCTGAACTTTATCTTTGGAAGCTTCTTGGCTTTTCTTAGCTGATCCACCACTGGGAACATTTCTAGTTAATTACAGGTCACGTTAGCTGGTAGTGGATTCTGAATCTCTCTCATGTCAATATGTTCACTCCTTAGAGGCTTCTTCTTGTCATCCCCAGTCTGAATTTTTGGTTTTCTTCTTTGTTACTTTGGTTTTTATTGTTGTTTGAGGGTTTGTGTGGGGGGGTTTTTGTTTGTTTTTTAACACAGATTCATCTTCTGCTGATTGTAAGATTTGTTAATACCTTTTCGCTGTGCTTCTCTATAAACTTACAACGCTTTTCCTACTGCTTTAATAGACTCCTTAATAAACTTCCTCATTCTGTCACTTGTAATTCCACATGCTTTAGCATTCCCTCCTGCTACTTAGCTATAAACTTAAGGTCAGGAGCATTTTCATCTGGGCTTTACTTTAAACACCTCATAAAAAAATGTTCCCCACGTAACTCACATGTGCAAAGCACAACATCCAAGTGGCCACAAAAAGGTTTTTTTTAACATCTTTATTCTTTTCTGTGTGGTACATAAATCTCTTGTACATTTCTATTATAGTGCCCCTTTATCAGCCGATTCCTTCATTAAATTTATCAGATTGAACTGAGGTAGGAGGAGCAGATATTTTCATGTTCCTGATAGCATTTGTTTCTCTCTCCTCAGAGGACCCAGGCCAGACACTACTGAAGAGCAATACCTTTCTTTCTTGAATGCACTAGACTGGCCAAAATGGCAGACATTATTTTCAAGGACAGCCCTTGACCCCTCTATAAGGCCTTTAGGCCCCATCTGCAAATTATTCTGTTCAAACATTGATCAAGATGAAAGAAGAGCAGCAAAATGTTGCTAGTGCCTGTGGGATTATTGTGAAGTTGTGTTTGCCTTTTTGTAATGTCTTCATATTGCAGGCCAGATCCAAGCCCTCTGGAAAGATTCCTATTGGTTTCACTGAGCTCTGGATTTGAGTTTATTACAATTTGGTCAAGTAAAGCTGGTTTTTAAATACTACAATATATTCAGTAAAAGGCTTTCTAGGTTTCCAGTGCTAATGAAAACCATGTTGATTTTCCTGATTGATAGAGCCCAACACTGCACATGCAGATCCCTGCAGAACATTTGGTTGGCTGCTGTTTGTTTTTAATGTCTCTATCTCCTAAAAGGCTAGAGGAACATTTCAGTTATTTAATAAATGTTTAAGTAATACTGCACTGCATGCCACAATTACATGCAGCAATTTCTTCTGCTGTTGTTCCTTAAAATAAAACAATAAGACCATAACGAGGGGGATGCAGAGGCTGAATTGCTTACTCCCAGACTCTTACATAATTATTGCAATTGATTCTAGGGCTGCTGCTCTTCACAAAAGACACAGCCCACTTCACCACCAACCCTCCACCCCCAAAATACACACACATACACAATGATTAATTCTCTGTCAGCCTTCTGTGCTCTCTTTTCTTGTCTTAGTAGTCTGGAATCCCTATTATGTCTATTATTCCAGGTTCTTGCCCTTTGGTTATATCTGCACTCCAAGTATGCTGAATGTGCAACATAATTCATCAGTGCTCTGATTCAACAAATACAAAATAAAAAGCTTTCCAATCCAATGATTTTATAGCATCCCCGAAGGACAATGTGCTATTAACGTTGTCTTGCACAGTGCCTTGCACATATTCAGTTATACTATTATGGTGCTGAAATTTGACACAGGTGAATCAGTTAGTTATCTCTACAGGGATTTCCAAACAGCATTTCAATGTGTAATCTTGTATATTTATGCCTCTTCTGTGATTCTGGAATTACTCCTTACTTGTCATATGTGAGAAGCTGACTGGCCATTATCCATAGAAGTACCTGATCCTGGAAGGGTGATCAATCCAGAGGTCAGCATGAAATCCTCATTAAGCCATCTAATTACACAACAGGTCATAGATTCTTTTTTTCTCCCTGATCTTAATGGGGCAGGGTAAGGGGAGATCATATGCCCTGAAGAGCGAGTATTGAATGCCCTCATAATTTACTAGCTAACATTAATTCAGTTACTGTACATGTCTAACCCTTCACTGAAATTTCCTATGCTATTTGGAGAACCCTACCAAATTCACAGACCATGAAACTTGATGGCCTCCCATGAAATCTGGCATTTTGTGTGGTTTTACCCTATACTGTTTAGATTTCTTAGGGGAGGATCAGTGTTTCTCAAATTTGGGATCCTGACCCAAAAGGGAGTTGTGGGGGGATTACAAGGTTATTTTAGGAGGGTCATGTATTGCCACTTTCACTTCTGTGCTGCCTTCAGAGCTGGGTCACTGGGAAGCGGTAGTTGTAATGTTGGCTGTGTACCCAGCTCTGAAGGCAGCACCAATGCAGAACTAAGGGTGGCAATACTAAAACATTGTTTCTCTTACTTCTGTACTGCTGCTTACAGAGATGGGTGGCCAGAGTGTGGCAGCTGCTGACTAGGGGCCCAGCTCTGCAGGCAGCAGCACAGAAGTGTAGCCCTTCTGCCGGATAGGCCTGGCAGGAACCAGGGCTGGGTTCAATATCTTGGGGTCAATCTCACAAAGAACCGGCTCGAGCCCCCACCCAGTGATCTGGGAAATTCACGCACCCCTGGGCGCCTCTGAGAGGCAATGCTTCCCCACTCGCAAGCACTGAGTCTGAGTGTAGGAAAAGAACATTTAATGAAACAGAGGAAGAATTCATACGGCATTAGCTTGGGGAAAACACCACAAACAGAGTTCATAACCCAAACATGAGCCCCCACCCCGGCCAAGATTCGCTCGAAGTCCACCGACTCCCCAAAAGTCTCTGTCCCCACAAGTCTCTGTGCCACCCAGAGTCCCAAAGTTCACCCACAGGGTTTCACCTCCCAACCTGGGTAGAAATGGGGGTAGGGAGATAGGTAGGGGGCACCTTATACGAAACTCCGCTACACTTCACCAGCTGTCTCGTCCCACACCTCTGGACGCTCCGCTGGGCACCTGTCGCCGCTTCTCGCCTGCTGCCGCTCCACGCCACGCCACTGGTCGCCGCTTCTCGCCTGCTGCCGCTCCACGCCACGCCACTGGTCACCGCTCCTCACCTGCCACCGCTCCATGCCACGCCGCTAATGGCTGCTCCTTGCCTGCCGCCGCTCCACGCCACGCTGCTAATGGCTGCTCCTCACCTGCCGCCGCTCCACGCCACGCCGCTAGTCGCCGCTCCTTGCCTGCTGCCACTCTACTGGCTGCAGTAGGTCTGGCTGTCAGCCAAACAAGTGATTTCAGCTTAGTGATTTCAACTCTCAGCCAAACCAGTGATTTCAGCTCTCAAATGAATCCAGCTTTCACTGGACTAGAAAACAAAAAGACTCCTCAGGGAGTCTGCTTTAGGTCTGTCCTTAAAACAAAGGGGGAAAGGTGCAGGCTGGGCCAGTCTTATAGCTCACACCTGGTAGGTGTGAAGCAGGCTGACTCAAGTCCTTTAACCCTTTCCCCCAGCTCTGTTCACTCAACTCTGGAAGGGGGGAGGCTTGTTCTTCCGAGACCTCTTACCATGATGGTGGTGTCTCTCCTGCAAGCACTGGTGGCATGTTTGACAGTTCCCACATTTAGGGGTAGCATGATTAGTGACCCCCACAACAGTCCCAAATTATATACAATTCTCCACATTCCATTCCAACACTGACCCTCCATCAGCCCTGGCTGAATGGGATTTACATAGCCACACCTTGGATTCTCTCCTGAGCAGTATTTACATGTCAACAGTTAACAGTTAACAACCTTGTAGAGCTAAACAACTGTAGTGGGCACACCCACCCCTCCTTTCAGCTGGCTGACAGCAAGCAGCAGTTCAGCCCCTGCTTACAGAAGTAAAGGTGGCAACACCATAACATACCATCCTTACTTCTGCACAGCTGCTGGTAATAGCTCTGCCTGCAGAGTTCAATTCCTGATCAATGGCCACCACTCTCCAGTTGGCCACCTCTGATGGCAATGTTGCTGCCAGCAGCAGCACAGGAGTAATAATACTGCAATCCCCATACAATAACCTTGTGATTTTATTAGGAGGTTACAAAGCAAAAGGCCCCCTACAAAACCAAGCCCTTAATCATAGTGAGGAATCACTTAGGTGACAGTATTCACATTTGCAGTGCTCCATATGACACTGGATATGAAAGGCTCTTCTATTATGAGAGGATGCCACAATTTTCACACCGATATTTTGAAAACTCTCTCGTCATATTTTCAGAGCAACCTGCAGCAGTGGGTGCCTTTTGAATTCTCATAGTGATAATAGTCGTTCTGGCTCTTCTCACCATTATAATTCACCATGGGCACACACCACATAATTGGAATCTTTGAAGTAGGAATAAGAGCCTCCGGAAAAGGGCACTTTTTCCGGAGGATCAGGGCCAGTCTAGACGCTCTTTTCCGGCTTTTTGAAAAGCCGGAAAAAAGCGGCGGACATTTTTATTTAAATGCCGCGGGGGATATTTAAATCCCCCGCGGATTTCCCTATGACGACTGGTGAAATTTACATGCCCCTTCCGGAAAAGGGGCCAGTGTAGACGTAGCCACTCAGAGGAATCCTTAAGTAAAAGAGCAAAATTTCACTTTCAAATAGAGCACATTATGATTATTTCTCTTGTAGCAACATCTTGAGGCCCTGATCAGAATTGAGGCCACCTGGTGCTATGAAAGGAGACAAGCCTGCCTAAGAGAGCTTCCAAGCTTGATAGAAGCTGGAAGGGGCAGTCGTGGCATAAGCAAGGTGAATGGACAAGCCTATAGTCACACAGTAGATTAGTAGCAGAGCCAGGAATAAACCCAGGTCTCCCAAATGCAAGTATGCTATTGTTTATGCCAAAGATTTGTGTATTGACAACACACAATTGTGTGGCACAGATTATCCAACACATTTTTGAAATGTATTGGAGGCTTTTTTATGTCAGACGGTGGAGAAAGCTACTGGGGGTGGTTGTCCTAGATTTGGTTTTAACAAATAAGGAGAAACGGTTGAGAATTTGAAAGTGAAAGACAGCTTGGGTGGAAGTGATCATGGTTAAACACTGGAATAAATTGCTTAGGGAGATTATGGAATCTCAATCATTGGAGATTTTTAAGAGTAGGTTAGACAGACACCTGTCCAGGATGATCTAGATGGTGGTTGGCCCTGCCGTAATGCAGAGGACTGGACTTGATGACCTCCTGAAGTCCCTTCCCATTCTACTATTCTATTAATTGCATCAAAGAAGTGGAGAGAGAGTGACATTGTTAGTTTTGACAACTAATTAAGCAATAGTTTACAAGAGAATGGATTATAGAGAAGAAAGAGGTACTTTTGTTACTGTTCAGTTTTGCACTCATTCTGTACAAAGAAACTATAATCAATGTGTGCAAAGAATTTGTCATAACTCCTCTTTCTGTACATATAGTGTTGCATGGTTTAAAAATAATTCAAACTCATTCAGCTGAAAGGTTTTCTGTTGCTTCAATAAAGTAAAAGAAGAGTCTAGCTCTAGGGCTCTATGCCATATTCTTTGAGCCTCAACCTTCAGAAGAGTTTGTGACAAGGAATGCAAGAACAGGCCCAATGAGTAAAAGAGAAGAAAAACAAAAAGGTGAACCAATGAAGGAAGACCTGGCTAAATTTCAACCTTGAAGCCCTCAGATTCAGCTCTGAACTTTCACTGTCATTAGACCTTCTAATTATTGTATGGTACAGTATGTAAGATCATGCTATATAGAGATTATATGTAAGAAACCAGTATAAAGTCCAAACTCTATACAGTAGGATTATACTGGGAAACATTTTAATGTTTTCCTAAATAACTTGGCAATTAACATTTTTATTAACATTACACTGACAAAAATAATTATTTCTTATGACCGTTATTGGCAACTTCAAATCATATTATTGCTTCCCCCTATCATGTAGCAGGTCCTTTTGACTATGGCCTCGCGTGTATTGCCCATACTGCCATACAAAAGCCCCTCACAAGAAAAACACAGGCCTCTGAGCTGGATCCAGAGACAGAGCTTGAAGTCCGTTGGGTTCTCAACACAGTTCTCAGTAAACAGAACTTAACTTGGCAAGTACCCGGGCAAGGGGCCTTCAAGCCTCAGCACAGTTCACTTGGCAAGCACCTGAGCCAAAAAGATAAGAGCAGGGACACAAGCTGTCCCATACACTAAGTTAACGAGCACTAAAAAAACAGGACAAGATAGGAATAAGAGAAATGAGCCGTCATATACATCAGTTAACAAGCACCTGGAGCAGGGAAGCAAAAACATAGCTAGCTTTCATGTGTGCCAGTCATGTCTGCATCAGGCACTGACCACAATGCCCTGAGGCAGACGTCATGTCACAAGGAAGGAACCCTAATATGGTACCGGATGTCAAAATTATAGTATAAAGCACCCTGAGCCCTAAGCTCGGGGAGGTTCCGTATCAAAATAGAAGGCACGTATCGTCCAGCCTGGCTAAGGGGTTGATCACCCAAGGCTGCCTCCCACCCACCGAATCACGAAAGGGTGTACGAATCCGGAGCATGCTACACATTGTTTTTTGTCTGTGTATCGTAATTGTCACTGGGTTTGTAAGTATTGCTTAATATATTAGGGTATGTCTACACTACCCCGCTAGTTCGAACTAGCGGGGTAATGTATGCATACCGCACTTGCTAATGAAGCCCGGGATTTGAATTTCCCGGGCTTCATTAGCATAAGCGGGGAGCCGCCATTTTTAAATCCCCGCTGCTTCGAACCCCGTGTAGCGCGGCTACACGGGGCTCGAACTAGGTAGTTCGGACTAGGGTCCTATTCCGAACTACCGTTACTCCTCGTGAAACGAGGAGTACCGGTAGTTCGGAATAGGCACCCTAGTCCGAACTACCTAGTTCGAGCCCCGTGTAGCCGCGCTACACGGGTTCGAAGCAGCGGGGACTTAAAAATGGCGGCTCCCCGCTTATGCTAATGAAGCCCGGGAAATTCAAATCCCGGGCTTCATTAGCATAAGCGGGGAGCCGCCATTTTTAAATCCCCGCTGCTTCGAGCCCCGTGTAGCCGCGCTACACGGGGTTCGAAGCAGCGGGGATTTAAAAATGGCGGCTCCCCGCTTATGCTAATGAAGCCCGGGAAATTCAAATCCCAGGCTTCATTAGCAAGTGCGGTATGCATACATTACCCTCCTAGTTCGAACTAGGAGGGTAGTGTAGACATACCCTTATTTATCAGCTTAGCAATAGTTAGTTGTATTGTATTAACCATATTGTATAATGGTACCACACCTAGGTCTAAATAAGAACTAGGAGTAGAATTGAGAGGTTGGTAAGTGAATAGGCAAACTAATATTCTTTAATGCATGTTTTATTTGCATGCTATGTTGTCTTAAACATATCAGAGACAGTAATTTAATATAATCAGATTGTAGTTAATAAAGTTTGGAATTGGTTAAGTACATTTAAGTTCGGGCTTTCCTCCTTCGCGGCCCCAGGTCCTTGCCACAAAACGCCACCCCTAGACAACCTTTCGAGCCTCTGGTTCGTCACCCCCAACTAATGCCATTTTGTACATATACCTCAGCTGATGAAACTGCCTAATTTTAGGTCACAATAAATGATGGACTATCAGAGATTTCAGAGTCACACCAAATCTTTTCATGGTCATTCCAGTTGATTCGGATTATCTTGTCAGTTTATACAGGTTGACAGCTCAACAGATGTTAATTTGGTCATGAATGTTTTGCCAATTTTTACTATTAGCAGCCTTCTGCAATCTGTTGCAAAGGTTAAATATAAAGTGTCCTAATATGAAGTACATTTTCACTGTCTACCAATATGATGAGAAAGAATACCCAGTTTATTGGATTAGCCTGGTGGGCTTCCTACTCACAGGTTTGGATGAAAGGTTGTGTCTGTATTTGAATTGTCACCTTCATGAATGCAGAATAATGAATTAAAGATTTATTTCACATTTTTCTTCTTCCAGTTGGCTTTAGGGTCTTCTGGCCAAATTGTCTAAGGATCAGACTGCCATAGCAAAAAGGAAGGAGGAAAGGTAAGGGGAAATTAATGTTATAAAGATAGTTTATGGAGCAGTTTGCAGGAAGCATGAGATGTGTCAATCTTCCTATGTAAAGTGCTGTAACCAGAACATACACAAAAATACATATTACATTTTTTTATTATAAACATTTCATCTGTTACACAGAACAAAATTACAGAATCCCTCAAAACTATAACAGACTGGATAAGTGTACTGTACTGCTGATGGTGCAGAAGCAAGGACAGAACATTGCAAAAAAAATCTTCTGTACAATTCATTGGCCCATATGCATATAATATTTCAATATTCACACTGTATAGACTAATCCGAAAAAAAAGAGGTTCTGGGAAATGTCTGAGTCACCATCTCCCTAGTCCCCAGCTGATCTTCACTCCAGAACTTTTTCTGCAATCAACTTTACACCATTGTCAGGTTTATGACAATTTTCATAAATATTCAATGAAATTGCCCTGAAGTTATCAAGATGCCTGGGGTACATACAACCCAGCCTGTTTAAATTTAAAAAAAAAACAAAATGTGTGCAACATTCTTCGTATCCTTCCTCCTTTTCTCCCCTTCTAATATCTACTAACCTCTACTAATAACTCCCAAGTAGTCCGCGATCCTCCTGTTGTGCTGGAAGTTTCAGCTAGCATCTACCTGACCACCTCCAACATTGCTATAAGCAATTAACTCCTTATTTCCCCTTAGACCTTCTGTGAATTAAGTTTGCTTTTATGAATATAAGGGTACACTGTATAAAATCATTCCTGCCTGTGCAAGGGGATTTCTTTGGGGGATTTTTTTAAACATACCCTAACCGATCCACCATATGAAGCTACAGCATTGGGAGGAGGAAACTCTTACAAGAAGCAAAAATTAGTGAGAGTGAGAGAACTGTTTCTCTCATACAAGCTGTGAAAGAAAAGCTGAGATGTTTTGGTTTTTTTCAGGAGTACGTAAATGTGATCTATTCTGCTGGCACTGCAGTACTCTTCTCTAAGCTCCACATTTCAGAAACAGAGCTTGCCAGAGTTGCTACATCATTATGTCAAACAACTTAGCTCCTCTGAGTTTTATTATTGGAGACAATGGCCCAAAACGTGTCTGCATCATGAATTTCTCGCACATGTATTATAAAATGCTTTGCATAATTGTTATGTATGATTACCTCTGACTTCCCACATAGAAACTGCTATATTCAAATAAATAGTACCAAGATGCAGATAAAACTCAATGTCAACATTTGCCATTCACAGCAAAACAAACAAAAATGTTATTGAATTTCCTTTTGTGAGTCAATGTATTGGTAACAACACATAGCGTGGAAGGTTCCACCTCATTATTTATAGGGATCAACTGGCCAATCATATTAAGGAAGCTCAGGATAAATTAGGAAATACCATCTTCAGTAATATGCTAGTTTGGTTACTAGCTACTGGAAAATAATTATATGTAATATGATCACTAGCACTAAAAAGGTCCTGTACTGAAAGACAGCACAGTAAAAGCAGTATCTGCCTAGTTCATCTTGAGATTCTATTGCTAGTCTCACTCCGATAAAGCCACCGAGAGATTATTATATCAGACACGTCTTTCCCTAATAAATCAATTCACATTTTGAAAGAGAGATGCCAATATAATTGCAATGGCACTGTCAGAAATGACAACACATTGCAGAGAAGTATAGAACAAAGTGCTAGCTAACAACACTGTTTCTTCCACACTAACAAAAAATGTCCCCATAACTAGTGAAACAGGCCAAAATCAGCTGCAAGCAAAATATATATTCACAGAATAAAGCAAAAAGCAAAATTAAATAGAATCATAAAAATGCTGATCATCTTTGTAATTATTAGCTTTAACAATCCAGTCAGACTTTAGTTTCAATTTAGATGCTGCAAAAACTCACGTATTTGAATGTTTATTTGCTATTTTGCTGGCTTGCTAGCTTTCTAGGTGAATTATTTTATTGTCACAATGGTCAAAAACATTGCCAGAAATCTGTCCAAAAATAGATAAGTGAGTGGAGTTTTAAGAACCCCATAAACTCTCCTGCATATTATAGGAAATATAATATGCAGATGAAAAACATGAAAAAATTGGAAACAGGTTTCCAGAAGGCAAATTGAGAAATGCATACATGAAGGGAGTCAAAGGAAGGGGGAACTATGGACTCAGGAACCCAGCAGATTTACTGTATATATATATATATATTCTTATTTGCTGTCACAAACATGTCCTATCACTCCCTCCCATGCTCATCCTGTTTAAACACTGATTACTTTCTATGCCTGAGTCAGATCAATGAAATTGAGTGAATCTAACTCTATGAGTCAATTTTTTAATTCTAACAAGCTACTAAATCTACACTCTCTCACATGGGGAAAGAAGAGATCTTGAAATATACCATAGGAATCCAGTGAGCCAAAGCCTCTTCTGTCTACTTCCAGCATCTGTCCAGATACCTGTTAAAGAGAAAGGAATTAACCTCAGGTTTGCAGTCTGACTCCAATGTTGACCAATGCTCTCTCTATAAACTCAACTCCCTTTTAAGGGTATTGTAGCTACTCTATTGCAGGTACTATATAGATTGTATAATCTTTGCTCTCTACTCTGTGGAACGTCAGACCTCAATAGTGTATCCCTTTGAGTAGCTGACTTGTAAGAAGATCCAAGCCCTACAACTGCAGGTTGAACCTCTCTAGTCTGGAACCCCTGGGGCCTGACCGGTGCCAAACCAGAGAATTTGCCAAACCACAGGAGGTCAATATTGTCTAGCAGCATTAGCAACACTTCCACTGAACACTGAGAGCCAGGACTTATGGTTGTAAACAAACTTTATTGGACCACGGGAAACTTAGCCACACCCCCGGTAAGTGGACATCCAGCTAGCTAAAATTATGCTGGACCACAGCTCTTGCTGGACCAGAGAGTGCCAGACGAGAGAAGTTCAATCTGTATTAAAAGTACAAATGGAAAGGGAGTGTCTCTGGAGCAGACTATCAGAAGCCTGATGACCTGTTGGCATCTTCCAAATACACACACAGTTGTAATTGTTACATAGTCCATATTCCTAACTTTAAATACAGAAATTATACATGCATAAACATTGAATAATTACTTTCAGTAACTCATAACCTTTCCAACGATTTCTCACACTACCCATCTGTCAAAATATATCTTACAGTACATCTAGACTACGGTTCTATTTTGAGATACTGGAAGTATCCCGAAATAGCAACGCCGCGTCTTTAAACACTCCCTCTATTTCCCGAAATAGTGAGCACACTATTCCAACATCCCTGTAACCCTCATTAAGGGATTTGTTGGAATAGTGCCTTATTTTGAAATTTGGCGCTGTCAACACAGCGCCAAATTTCAAAATAAGCTCTTTCAACCTAGACTCGGAATAAGCTATGCAATTTGTGTAGTGCAAATTGTGTACCTTATTCCATCAGAAGGGTGTTGTCTAGATGTACCCTTAATTGTGCCATATTCATAACATAATATTTTATGATGAATATAGGGTATGACATCACCTGCAATGGTAACTCTAAGACTATGTCTAGACTACAGGCTTCTTTCAGAAGAAGCTTTTTTTGGAAGAAATCTTCTGAAAAAAACATCTTCCAAAAGAGAGTGCCCACACTGCAAAAGTAAATCGAAAAAGTAATCTGCTTTTTCGAAAGAGAACGTCCAGACTGAATGGATGCTCTCTCACATGTAAGCTGTGATTGCTATGGACAGAATAGCCACCAGGGCACCTGTGCTTTTTCCTTTTTCTTCTTCTTCCGAGAGAACTCCCTCTTCCTTGTCCACACACGCCTTTTTTGTGAAAGATCTCTTTCACAAAAAGGCTTCTTCCTCGTAGAATGAGGATTACCAGTGCTGGAAAACCCCCTTTGTTTTCTTGTGGAAGAACGCAATTGCAGTGTGGATGATCCTCAAGTTTAATGGAAAAACAGCCATTTTTCCAACAAAACTCTGTAGTGTAGACATACCCTAAGTAACAGCTTCTAATAATTCTTCCTTTGCTCGCTCTCTAATTCAATTTGTCCCCTGCTGCTTTTACCTTGGTAGCCAAATTACAATTATGATTAAGATATTCAGACACAATCTCTTCTCTCACTTTTACTCTTCTCCTGTCCTGTGGCAATGAATCCCCATAATCTACCCTGAAAAAATACTAGTCAGTTGCTGTCATTACCCAATCATTGCCTCACCTTATTCAGATTCTCCACCCTAAATTACAGCCTATACCTTCTGTACAGGAAGAAAAAAGAAGATCTGCTGCACCTCTCATTTCCTATGTTTCTTCCGACTTGGTTTCTCTGAAGGATATTGATCTATTCAAACTTATCTCCATTTAGGGTTTTGTTTTGTTTTTTAAAGAAAAGCTCTGAATTATGTAGCACAACAGTGAAATATGTTGAATAATAAGGGGTCAGCACCCACTTTTTCAAGTGCCTTCTTTCTCTAGACGGTTTTGCCTGCAAATAGTTCTTTTTCGTGGGGCAGCACCCACTCCTTCTGGACAGCTTTCTTTAAACATTTGTGTTGAAGAAAACATTGTCCTCACTCTGAGTTTGTAAGCAACAAGTAGCCAGAAGCAGTTTTATTCCGAGCTGCAGTAAGGGAAAAACTGGTTCGGACGGGGGGGAGCCCCCTCCCCTCCAACGCAGATCTTCGAATACAAGTAATTATGAAGCAGTTTATATACTGTCTATTAGATATAACAAGAATAACAATTAGTCTCCTTCCCATTACAAACACCAATGGCTAACAGTTATTTTAGTTCCACCCAGATGCTCCTTATCTCAAGGTCCCTGCCAGAGTCAGCATTCTATCCTTATCTCCGTATGGAGACAAGAGGCAAAGGCAGCGTCTAATTACAGATCTCGCATTGTCAGGCCACCAACTTAGCCTGACTCTTGCTCTCTTGTTAACAAGACCAAGATGGCTGCACACAAATTCCCTTATTCCCTTTTCCTGCCTCCACAGTGCGATTCTGCGTTTGTTTTTTGGTCATACAGCAAGGTGGCACACGCCTGTCGCAAGCACCCCTGGCCAATGCTGAAGACCTCTCCTCAGCAGCTCAGCCCTCCAGCCAACCCCCAAACACTCTCCTCCTTTCCAGGGTATACAGTTCAAGTTCTTATTTCAACCCTGGTATGGGGCCGTAGCTCTCAGGCTTCTCTCAGAGGCACCACCTTCTTCAACCACCCACCTGGGGCCTATTGCAGTACTCACAGCTGGAAGCATTTGAGCAGGTCATCTTGGGTTCAGTCAGTGACCAAACCAGCAGGACCCAGCTTGGTACCCTTGCTGCCCTGGCCAGGTTCTGTGCTCATTCCCCCCTCTGTGCTTCAGCCTGCCCACACTGACCTTCCACCAGCAAGACTTCCCTGGACTTCCATCCTGCTTGAAGTGAGCTCTCCACAGAGAGCTATCCACTGTACTACTGCTCACTCTTCTTTCTTTCCTTCCAGCCAGTCTTCCCTCTTTGAGCTCCTCACAACTGACCTCTCCACTTCTCTTTTCTTACATAGGGCTCTTCTACCCCTGGATTAGCTGCTCCATTCTAGGAACAAGTGACACAGGAGCATTGATAAACACGAAGTAATGCAGATTAGAAAACAATCCCAATTACATGTATACAATCATGGGAACACTCAAGAGACAGATCTTGGAGTCACTGTGGGTTGTTCTCTGAAAATATCCACTCAATGTGCAACAGCAGTCAAAAAAGCAAACAATGTTAGGAGTCATTTAAAATGGACAGAATATCTTACTGCCTCTGTATAAATCTTGTTACACCTAACTCTTGAATACTGTGTGCAGATGTGGTCACCTCATCTCAAAAAGGATAACTTAGAACTGGAAAAAGTTCAGAAAAGGGCAACAAAAAAGATTAAGGGTATGGAGCAGCTGCCATCTGAGGAAAGATTAATAAAACTGGGACTTTTCAGCTTATCAACTTTTCAGGGAACATGCTAGAGGTCTGTAAAATCATGGCTGATATGGAGAAAATAAATAAGGAAAAACTTATTTACTTGCTCCCATAGCACAAGAACTAGGGGGTCACCAAATGAAACTAATAGATAGCAGGTTTATAACAGACAAAACGAGGTGTACCGGTAGTTCGGAATAGGAAGTCTAGTCCGAACTACCTAGTTCGAGCCCCGTGTAGCCGCGCTGCACGGGGTTCGAACCAGCGGGGTTTTAAAAATGGCGGCTCCCCGCTTATGCAAATGAAGCCCGGGAAATTCAAATCCCGGGCTTCATTTGCAAGTGCGGTATGCCTACATTACCCCGCTAGTTCGAACTAGCGGGGTAGTGTAGACATACCCAGGGATAAGCCGTCTTGCGCAAGTATTCTTGCACAAGAGACCAGTGTAGACAGGCAACGTTAATTTCTTGCACAAGAAAGCCCGATGGCTAAAATGGCCATCGGAGCTTTCTTGCACAAGAGAGCGTCTACACTGGCACGGATGCTTTTGCGCAAAAGCACATCTCTTGCACAAAAGCACATGCCAGTGTAGATGCTCTTGCACAAATACTTTTAAACGGAAAAACTTTTCTGTTAAAAGTATTTGCACAAAATTATGCCAGTGTAGACACAGCCAAGTAGTTTTAGGATGCAGATGTAGAATGAGGCCTTACATAGTGCTTCCCTGGCTTTGACTGCATTGATGATTACTGTATCAGTTGTTGTATTTGCCCATTAACATTTTAAAGTTTAAAATTCAAAGACAAATTCTGCTCTTGGTTACTGGAAAGCATCATTTGGCCTAAAGTTCTGTGTTTGGGTTGTTTTTGCTTTTCTATTAAGAACATAAGAATGGCTGTACTGGGTCAGACCAAAGGTCCATCTAGCCCAGTAGCCTTTCTGCCGACAGTGGCCAGTACCAGGTGCCCCAGAGGGGGGTGGACCAAAGACAATGATCAAGTGATTTGTCTCATGCCATACATCTCCAGCCTCTGATAAACAGCTGTTATTTATTGTCCCCCCACCCCCACCCCCCAGTCCCTCATTTAACGGGGCAATCTTTCTATCATAGAATCATAGAATTATAGGACTGGAAGGGACCTCAAGAGGTCATCGAGTCCAGCGCCCCGTCTAATCCACTCCAAACTTCTTTAAAGAGCTTTAGCACCCCACTAATAGAAAATTTCCCACTTACTCCAGTGAATGCTGGAATCTCTTGTGACTGGACTATGCTTTGGGCCAAGAGCTGAAATCACTAGGTTTGGCCCAGATCCAAATCCACCGCAAGCCAATAGAAGATACGATGGGCAGCCAGTAGGGTGGTGATGGAGATGCGTGAGGCATGGCCAGCAGAGTGGCAACAGAGAGGGGTGACTGATGGTGAGGTGTGAGGAGTGGCCAGCTGAGTGGTGGCAGCAAGGGGCAACGGATGGCCAGCAGGGTGGTGCCAAAGAGCAGCGAGCTGGTGGATGGCAAGTAACCAGCAGAGTGGGTGAGATGTCTCCTACCCCCACCCCTCAGGATGGGAGATTAACTCTACAGATCACCTCTGAACTCTGGTCTGTCCTGACCAAGGGCCATGACTGAGGAGGCTGCTGAGAAAGGTTGGGCATGTGAATGGGAAACTTACATAGCTGGACTTGAAAGCTTGAGAGGACAAGGACATTGTCGCAGCTCGAGTAGGTTGGGCATTTATTCGTGGGTTTGTTTGAATTGTGTTTGTGGTGTTTTCCAAAATTAATGCCACGTTACTTCTTTCCCATTTTATTAAAAGTGTCTCTTCTACACTCAGACTCTGTGCGTGCGAGTGGGGAAGCATTGCCTCCCAGAGGCACCCAGGGGTGTTATGTGAACTTCTCAGGTTACTGGGTGGGGGCTCGAGCCAGTTCTGTGTTGGATGGATAGAAAGGAACCTGGCCTTGGCTGCTGCGAGTGCTATCTGGCAGAAGTGGAAAAGGCAGGACATTCAGGTTTAATCCTCTTTGGTTTTATTTCCCAGGCAAGGTAAACTGAAAAACTTTTTTAAACTTTTTTTCCAAAAAACACCCCAAGGCTATAGGCCAAATTGTAAACTTCTGGTATTTCAACGTATATGGAACATACACATTAAAATGTCAACATATTGTACTTTTTGTTTTCAAATAATAAAAAAGTATTTGAAAATCAATTCCACATTTACATATCTGGAAATAGCTCAAACTGAGGGGTCTGTGTTTCCTTGACAAACATCAGAAATACAGAAATATAACTGGTTTATGAGACTGGTGAATTTAGTCCAGCATCCTACCTCTATGGATAATTTATGGTCTAATTATTTATATAAGTATTCTGAAAAAAAAAGTGACACTCTAAAACCCTTTGCCAACTGCTCATACTATTCCTAGCCTAACTCGTCAATCAGTTTATGCCCTGGAGCATGGAAACTTGAGAGTTCTTGGACTTCTTACCTTGGAGATTGCACTTGTCAGTTCTATTCTTAAGAGGGGGAAAAAATCGTACTTAGCTAATTGCTGTCTAGATCAGACAAACTCGCTCTCTAAAAAGGAAGATGGTTAGACTTAAAGTTGTTGGTACTAAAGCCACACAAAACAAGAGAATGCTTCTCCTCTATTACTTCACTTGACTGTGTGTGGGAACACTAGCTGGGATTTCATGCCTGCACTGGACGTAAAAGAACAATAGTTCATTTTGAATAACAGATAATCCACATCCTCTGGAATGAACTGAAAAAATGTCATTTACATTGGATGCAACTGGAAATGTCATTTCTCACTGTGAGGTACTGGCCTGTCTCCCCAGCCCACGAGGGACTCATTGCCACAGCCAGACTTTCAGGCTCTTCCTCCAGGGCACTGTTTTATTAATTCAAATGAAACTCACCAGCAAAGTAGGTGCAGAAGTATTCCATCCTGCACCCCTGTGTCTCTCTGTTCCAAGCTAGACAGAGGATGCAATGTCTCGCCTGCAGCCCCCTCTTCAACTGAGCCCTCTCAGCATTTTATACAGAAGTGAACCTGAACCTTTCCCAGCTAGGCCTGATGATCCAAGAGAGATGGATGGTCCCAGGCCCTCTGGCCATTAAAAGGATTGTGTGCCTTGTTACAGTTACATCTATAGGTAGCCAGACATTTGGAGGCACTGGGAACCATTCTGATGAGGCCTGTGGATATTCAGCATTTTGTACCAAAAGCACAATGCACTTCTATCAACCCTTTTAGATTAATACAAGCTGCTTTAATCAAGTTCCTAAATGCCTGTCTGTGCCAAAATCCCTATCTTACACACAAGCATAGGGTACTGGGCATAAAGGCCAGATTTTGTCACCATTAGTTATGGTGGACAGTACATCACTCTTGGAACAGTCCCATTTTTAAAAGAACAGGTTTATTTCTACTGTGAACTCCACTATCAAAACCTACCCTATGTGATCAGCCAAAGTCACACAAGCCATCAGTGACTGAGCTGAGAATACAACACAACACTCCTGGCTGAGTCCTGTACTTGAACCTCCAGGCTATGTTTTATCCCATTATCACACGTAAAGCTTTGGAAGCATTTGAATATATTGATACAGTACATTAATTTCTGGGCTACTAAAGAACACCTATAAAAATGTATACTGATAATGGTTTCTATAATGTTTTTCACAAAAGTCATACAAAATGTGTATGAAAGGCAAGCATCAGAAAAGTCATTTAGATGGGAGACTAGAATTGGGGCAATAAAACTATTTATAAATGATAAAGCAGCAATGTATTATAGCTGTATTTATAGAACATACTCGGGACAACTCATTTGATCAAAGGAACTGAAATCTATAACAATTACACTACAGATGGTACGGGTCTGTATAACCCTCACAAAAGCAAAGAAGCAAAATGCAGGACACTGCATTTTGCTTCAACTACCCCAGACTAACACGGCTACAATTCTATCAAAAGCAAAGAAGAAATCCACAAAGATAGTGTTTACTGAATGTGATTTAGGAGTCTCTATTAGAACATAGACCTTTTTTTGTGCAAACTGTCCTCCACAATGTAATGTTTTCTCATATTTATTATTCAGAATTATTCTTGAAAAAAATCTTCCTGGATAGTGGAATAATTCTTGGTCAGCTGATTGTCACTTCTGTTTGGTTGTTTACCAACCAAAATAAGAAAAGTTTTGATTGGGCAGATAGACCACATGTTGTATTTCTGTTCTCTGATTAGGTAACACAGACCTGCCAACTTGGGGGAGGAGAAAAAGCAAAAAGGAGGCCTGTGTTACCTAATCAGAGCCTAGTGATCCAAAGCAGTAGCAATGGCCAGAGCTCTGGGCCCTTTAAATTACTGGATGGTGCTGAGGCTGACTGCCATGAGACCTGCCTCTTCCATCTGAGACTCTGTCCCTTCCAGGCACAGAGCAGGACCCCATACGCTCCTTGCATAGGGACCCGCAGAGCCTTTCAGCTCCCCTGGATAAACATAGCAAAATCTCATGTTTTTATGTTAAAATTTTGCTTTTTGCAAATATTCCTAATGTTTCTTTAAAATTAATTGTTTACTTGAGTCTTCACATCACTTGAATATTCACGGAAAGCAAATGCACAAGAGACACAAAAACGGACTAAAACATTTTTTTTTTAATTTAAACGTGTCCATGTTGTAGGAAGGAATGACAGACAGATTTCATCCTATTTGATTTATTGGTGAATTTCACATTCTAAATGACATGTTGAAATAAGAGTATCCTCACTCCTTCTTTTGTAATATGTTTATTTTAAAGACATTTCCATGGAAATATTCAATAGTTAACAGTAGATTGTTACTCTTTCTATGACAAGTATTGGGTAAATGGTTTTGGACATATTTTTAAAATGTAGCTTAGTTATCCAAGGACTCTAAAAGCAACAAGGCTATTGCAAAAATACAGCTTTAGTCTTTAAGACAGGATATGCTGTTCTATTTTCATTGCCATTCTGAACTAAAGTTTATCCTTTAGTAAAAACATCTAAAACCAGAAAACCTTGGCCTCTCTTTTGCAGTTTCTAAATATAGTGTAAAAATTATTGTATGTTTATTCTAATTTGCTTGGTCAGGATAACTCAGTATTGGACCTAGTCTTGTGTTAACCCTAGAAACAGGAGTGGAATTTATAGAAAAAGACAGCAATGCTCCCAAAAGAAGGTTGTGTATAGTTTAAAAATGGGGCAGTAGTGAGGAGGGACACCAGACACCGTGGCAGGGAATCTTGAATTGGTCAACACAGTTTGATAGGGGAAATCATGGATAGAGTGGGCCAGGTAGGGACCAAAGAACCTGCATAAAGCATGCAAAGTAACTGCAGTGGCTACTCCAGCCAACAGGCTAAAGAGGTGGCGAAATACATTAGCCTGATTACTTAGCCTTTCTGCAGGTGAAGAGAATTTCACAAGAGGAGTGTTGTTACAAAGGAAGAGCCAAGAGAGATGAGTGTCTCTGGTTACAGGATAATCTGGTAAAACCTGCTGTTTCACCTAGCAACCTGGCTGTTTCACCATGGGGGTAGATCAACACAGAGAAACACAAGAATACATGCACCCAGATCTGATTGGAACAGTGATAGATGAACATCAAACAAGTGTTGTGCAGCTTTGGTTTAACCTGATTCTTAAATATGATTGCAGCTCAACCACTACACGCTGTATTAGACACCTCCAAGTTCAAAACCCCCCTTAACTGCTGTTGCACCTTTCCAGCTAACTAGCTTCTGCACTTCATATTCCTCATCCTTTCAGTACAATCCCACCTTCTATTGGCCCTGATAAAAAAAAAGATAGTAGTATCAAAGGCAAAATGGGAAAGGAATACTGTAGTATAAATGAAATACTAACTTTTTCTGGGTAGGAGTATGTATGTAGGTAGGTAGAATTTATTGCAAAATCAAGCGTGTCAGACCATTAAATCAGAGACAAAAGCTCACCCAATATAAATTTGTCTCTACAAAAGATGCAGTCATTAGTGTCATGTGATGCATCCACTTACTTTTTCTCTTAAATTGCATGCTAAAGCATCATGCATAACACATGGAAAATACTGAAGCAGAAGTTTATGTTGGTCCTCTCCCTTCCCAATTTAATGAAATGACAATTTCATCCAATTAGGAATAAATGAAAAAGACAGGGCAAAAAGTACTCTAATTTCAAATGCTCACCTTGGTCCTAATTCTGGCATTGGTTCTCACATATTCCCCAAAAGCATGGTCTTGAAGAATTACTGACTTGTACTAATCCTGTAACAACTGTAACCCACCAAAACTACTACTATATACAAAATTCACACATGTTTACTGCCCCACTCCTGGTTTGTCTGTTTACCCAGGTTAAGTTTTATCAGAATTCTAAACTGTGAGCTCTGATGAAGAGACTCCGTTTTATTTATTTGTATGGCATCTAGCAAGATAGGGCTCAGGTTCTGGACTGAGCCCTCTAGGCACTATTGAAGGATGGATGATAAAAATAATCTGTTCCTGGCGGTCTTTCAAGCCTAGATGGCTAATACTCAGACCCCCTCATGTTGAGTGGGGATATGTGTTCAGGTGTAGGGTTAACTAAAGATCAAAGTACAGTTTGTCTGTTTTAACGGATAGGCAATGCTGAGGAAGTTTTCAGTCAGGACAAGAATAAACATAACCCTCTTGTCCCAGCCCCGTTTTTCCAACTTAGTGTCACCACAAGTTTCACAAACACACACACGCACTCAGAGATTTTGGCACAGAGTGAAGAAACATCAAAACGTCAAGCGCTCTCTTCATATGAGCGGGGCTCACCAAGAACCAGACCATTTAAACATGCATCTACAAAGTAGGATCCACCATCTTGTCTTTCTGCGAGTCTCCATTTTAATTCACCTCAGAAAATTTTCAGCAAAACTATTCTACTACAGTTAATCAAAATAAGAATAGCTAAGACAATACTGAAACATTATCACCTCCCAAGTGTGAAATGTAAATTAATACTATTTTCGCAATATTCACATAAACTAAATGAATTAAAAGGCTCTATTAAGTTAACCTGATTTCGCTTGTCCACATGGAACAGTGGGTTTTGTCGAAAGGCATTTTATGAATGTCACTTTGCAAATTAAAAAGGTTAGTATCTCAGAAGCTAATTTTCAATGTAATAAAAGGAAATAATCAAAACACTTAAGAGTAACTAAAAAAAGTATAAGTTATTCACTGAAGTGGACCACATTCTTGGGCATGTCTTGGGGTACGTCTACACTAGCTTGTTAGTTCGAGCTAGGCAGGGTAATCAGGGCAAGCGGAGTTGCAAATGAAGCCCGAGATTTAAATATTCCACAAGGCGTAACGGTAGTTCGAATTAGGATCTTTAATTCGAACTACCTACTCTGTGCTGCGTGTAGCCACAGGCACAGTGTTCGGACTAAGGGGGATTTAAAAATGGCGGCGCCCGGGAACATGTAAATGAAGCCCGGAATATTTAAATCCTGGGCTTCATTTGCAACTCCGCTTGCCCTGATTACCCTACCTAGCTCGAACTAACGAGCTAGTGTAGACGTACCCTTGGAGACTTAAATCAATTAAAGCTTTAGGGGAGCTGTTCATCCATGGGCGTGGGAACCAGGGAGTGCTGCAGCACCCCCACCAGATTTTACATGGGATGCGGTGCCCAGGTCCTGGTTGCTGGGCCACATCCTCCCCCAGCAGTGGCCTCAGCCTTGGCACCCTTATTCCTGTCTGGGTCCCCCCTCACAGAGATAGACCCTGGTCTCAGCTCCAGCTCTAGGGACAGGGGGACAAAGACAGGAATCAGGGGGCTGGCTTTCAGCAACCCTGCTATTAAAAGTGCTCTGGTGCCACTGTATTCATCTCAGAGTCTGTTTTCTTCCTTCTGCCCTTGACTAATAATTAACATTATTAGCATTATTATAAAGGACTCTGTTTATTATAAACTTTCAACTCGTTCCCACAAAAGACATAAAGGCTCATGTTACAATGATTCATAATTTAAAACTGCACAATAATGCTGGTTGTAACAATAAAATATGTATTTAATATTTGCTGCTTTCTTTAGTTTCTATGCAGTGTTGCTGTAGGAGGAAAATGCATGCTCGGAGTTTCAACATTTCTCTTTACAGCAGTCAACTTTTAACAACAGTTAAAGGCTTTTTGGTAGCCTTATCCAAGCAAACCTCATTTAATCATTTACTTTTTTTCCCTCTCTGGAATCTAGTTGTATTACATGAGAAAATAGAAACATACAAATGACCAGAATATATTATTTTGAAAGACTAATGCTGTAGCAGTACTTCATTTACTGCAACAACACTCAGTTTCTTGTGAGTATGAGCCAACAGCACTAGATCGAATTTATTTGACACTTTTTGCTATTTATTTACATTGTATTTAGGATAAACTCCACCAAAGAGCCTATGGATTTTCATAGAATCAATATTCTCAAAGTATAAATCACGTTAATTTTTCCATACATCATATTCAATAAAGATGATTTTTTCAGACGTATATAGATCTTAGTTTGCAAAAAGTACTGCGTAATATATATATATATATATATATATATATATATTAGATCCCAAGGTGCTTTAGGGTTTTATATTTAAAATATCAAGCCTTATCCTGCAAACCCCTCTCACTTGAGGCTTCCTGCTCATTATAGATAAGTAATAGTGGGGTTGGACCCATGAGATTTGCTGATGCATGGATTTCCAAGCTTAGTTGTGAATTCTATTTTGCTTGGATGCCGTCGTTACTCATGGGAGTAGTAGTAATAACAATACTTTGTACTAATATTGCACTCATCTTCCAAAATGCTCAAGGCACTTTGTAAAGATGAGTAAGCATAATTATCCTCATTTCACAGATGAGCTAGCCACCTGTACAATAGGCCTAAAATCCAATCCTAAAGACATTCATTTTTCGCCTGATCCTTACCACACCACAGCCCTTTGCAGTAGACTGGTTAATATGCTAAAGTTTTACTGTCAGCAAAATGTCTCAATAATGTAAAGCAACTAGAGTACAAAAAGCCTTGCGTACTTGAGGAACGATTATTTGATTTTCTGCTCTGCTTGTCACATCAGAAATTGTTAACGTACAACAAGGAAATCCTGTAGACATTGCACGTTACTTAGAGAGAAGATCTTTGGGAGGGAGACATGAAAAGTTTTGCAATGGTTAATTAGGACAGTGGCTTGGTGATGGACACTGTAGGTCTTGCTGTAAGGAAAAAACACAAAAGCTACTAGTGTTCTCCAAACCATTCACTTACAGGGTCTCTCAGAACTCGAGAAGTTCAAAAACAATGGTCAAGAAAATATCAGAATGACGTATTGTGATGTGTTACAACAAGGCTCTTAGTCACTGCATCTACAATATACTAATTATTACATCACTAATAACAACACTAATTATTTCATTTACACTGGGAGGAGGGAGGGGGACACCAGAGAACTCCTATGGATATCACTTTTTCTTTCATGTGTTAAGAAAAAGGTGATTAGCGAATAAGCAAACGCAAATTAACACTGAGGCAAATGGTCAAAGTAGGCACCGATTTACAAGTTCCATAGTTTACAGCTAGTATACACAGCCACATTGTGTGTGGTCTCTCTCTTTCTTCCAGGGATGGAAGAGATTACAGCATCTGTCACACAACATTTTGAAGCAGTTCAATGTGGATCACCATTTCTGAGGTAGGTTAAAGCAGTGGTCCTCAACAAGCAGTACGTTGGTGTCAGCCATGACAGCTGACACCAGCTGATGAGATGCCACATCTCCACACTCCACATAAGGAGCCACTACACTAGGGCTACGTCTACACTGGCCACAATTTCCGGAAAAGCGATGCAAATCAGGTAAGTCAGGATAGGGAAATCCGCGGGGGATTTAAATATCCCCCGCGGATTTAAATAAACATGTCCGCCGCTTTTTTTCCGGCTTGGGGAAAAGCCGGAAAAAAAGCGTCTAGACTGGCACGATCCTCCGGAATAAAGCCCTTTTCCAGAGGATCTCTTATTCCCCAAGCCGGAAAAAAAGCAGCGGACATGTTTATTTAAATCCGCGGGGGATATTTAAATCCCCCGCGGATTTCCCTATCCTGACTTACCTGATTTGCATCGCTTTTCCGTTTTTAGGGGCCAGTGTAGACGTAGCCTAGATGTTTGCCCTGCCATCAAACTGCAAATTGACCCACTCTGCAATAAAACTGGTCACAGACTGAATTTCCATTTCCCTTTGATTAAGTTTTTGCTAATTCCGCAGGGATGCCTCTTTAGAGGAAATTCTGTCTCAGTATACTAACTTCATGGTATGTCAGCAGCCCACCTGCTGTGGTCAGTTGTGGTCTCCTCTTTTCCAGCCGTGACCAAGGGAAGATGGAATGAGTGGCAGAAGTAAGAATTCTCCGATCAGCAGCCTTGTGTTGAGTTTTCATCTCTCCAATTCAAGCCCTTGAAAGAAAACCTGCTGCCCCCAAATAGTTAACCCACACTTCGCCCTGCATAATCTTCTGGATGTGGGTAGGAGGTGGCCAATAAGTAAATAATTCAATGCCTGTTGAAATCAATAAGTCTTTCCATTGACTTGAGCTAGCATTGGATCTGTCTCAGAGTCACTGTTTACCTTTTCAGAAGATGTTTTACATTTCCATCAGTCTACTCATATTGTTTCCCCTATGGCACATTACTGGCCATCCTAACCCAGTGGACATGATGTAATATAATTTGACATACAGACCATCCTTATCATTCAGCATCAGTGGCTAACAAAAAAAAATCCAATGATATACTGTAGCTATTAATGGTAGCAAGAGACATAAAGGGAAGACTCACATTTTAAGAGGTGAAAAATCCCATATAAACGTGTTCACTTCTCTCCATAATCCCATCTAGAGTAAGTATACTGTGACACTGCTAGCAAACCTGAATCATTCAAAAATAATTAGGACTTTCTTGCCATCTAAAATAAACCAATACAGACACAGCTGCACCACAAATTTGCTTTAGCATTTAAAAAAAAAACCTATAGCTGAGTGATATGAGCATTAGTGACGCCAATCAACAAGTTAGTCATTCTCCAATATATTTTGTAAATCTCAAAAACAGCCAAGAATTTCCATTTTTCCTGTATTAAATATACTAAAATTGTTCTCACCACACAGGAACACATAAAACCTTCCTTGTGTATTTCATTAAGCAAAAACAAGGTGTGTGTTTTCATAGGTTTTAGTGTTCATGGTCAAGTACATTTAGGTGTAAACTGGGCCTAGATCCACCAGAACTTCAGGCACTTTCTTCCCATAAATACAAACAAAAAAAAATAATAAAAAAAAAATAAGAAAAAACCCTTCATCAAAAAGGCCTCCCTGCTCCAGCTGCAGGCATCAGAGTTTAAAGAACTTTTACATACCAGCCAGAGTGTGCAGAAACAAAACCATAATTACACAAAGGGGGACCTTTAATCTTTCTCCCATGTTTATGAAGGACCAACAAAACTCTGGGTTTTTTCTTATGGTGCATAAAGTGAGAAGAGATTATATGGCACCATGAACCTCTCAGCTAATATGTACACTTGTAGAATAAATTGTAGATATAAATCCAAAAGCAACTGGATGTATACCCCGTGTCCCCTGTCCCTGCCTCTAGCTTTTCCCAGTCCAAGGAACTGGTTTCTTTTAAAAAAAACATAAGTGAATGTACTACAGTATCTGGAAATAAGAACAGCCCTCCTGAGTCAGATCAAAATTTCATCTAGCTCAGTATCCTATTTTCTGATTGTGGCTACTAACAGATGCTTGAGAAGGAAAAAAGAATATGGCAATTTTAAGTGATCCATCCCCTCCATCCAGTCCTCATCCAGTCCCAAGGTCAAGTTAGCATTGTTGGAGTAACTAATTTCTGGAATGTCCTGACTTGTAAGAACTCAGTCTCATAACCTGCATGTTATATCATTACTTGTGTTTTGCATTTCACAGAATACATTTGGGCCCTGTAAGGCTACATCTACACTGCCCACAACCGTGAGTTTTTGAGGCTGGGTCAACAGTCTCAGGTTCACACCATCGCCTTAAAAATAGCTATATACATGTTGCAGTTCAGGGTTTAAGAAAAATATAGCCTGACTAACTTGATAGCAAAAAAATGATAAATCTTATTTACCAGGGATGAATGCACATTTTTAAAAAATAATATTGTTCTGAAGGTCACAAACGGGACTGGGAGCTAATCTTTTGACAGGAAGAGTTACCAGGCAAAAATGGATCAAAAGCTACAGCAGCATTAAAGAGAAAAAGGTCATTTCTTCCTGGTATTACATACCAAATGTTGAGCTGAGCCCAGTGAGATCCTCTGGGCTCACTCTTTCAGCCTCCATGGATTCACCCTAGCATAGCACCAGTCTATACGGCTTTCTGTTTTACCATTATAATCCCATGCAACAAATTAGGAAATACCAACTCAAAACAATCAAAAGTGGGGAGCTGAGGTTGAACATTCAACCACAATTTTGTCCCCAAGGTTATGCAAGGTGACTGGCAAAAGTATGGCTTTTTTTTTTAAAGTAGGCTTCTGCATTTTTAAAAAAATAACAGGTACAAAGAAAGCCTGAGAGGTTATTTATGATGTGTTTCATTAATTCTTTTCTGCTTGTTTTTTGTTTTTGTTTTTTTTTAACTTGGAAATAAGAGTTTCCATTTGGTTTTCCCAGAGAACTTCTAGGTCACCTCAATAATGTCTTCTGTAAGTTCTCAATGAATCCTTAAATAGCTCCTTTATCCAAACTGAAATTAAACATTCAAACTTTTTTTAAAGCAAAATTAAGTTCTAAGCAGTGTGACTAAAAATCCTTTGCTCTCAATTGATCAACTCAATTACTCAACTTGGCTCATGATGGCTTTTGAGCAGATCCCCAGTTTTTATAGCTTCTTCATCCAACAAGCAGAAAAAAGCTTTATTTGTTTGAATCTTCTTTATATATCAGAAAGAAACAAAACAAGTCATATGCCCTTTTTCTCCTTTGCAGGTCATCTTTAAGATACAGTTTCCTTTTATGTCTTTATATACTTGGAATTAGTAAATACCATCTGGAATTTCTTATACAGTAGATTGTGCCATTGTACGCTAATGGCTTGATTTTCAGAGGTGCTGAGTACTCAGTTCACAGTGATGTCATTTCTGAAAATCAGGCCAACCATCTTCAGATTTGTCTTTATTTGTTAAGCCAGTTTTGAACAAAATCAATTTAGTCATGGTTGAGCTATGCCTGTGCAAATGTTCCTGAACACTTCAGTACAGCATTGTTTAAACAGATGAAGGCAACCAAAACAACTGAATATAGATATAGTTTGAGAAGATTAACCCATCGCTTTCCAAAGGCCAAGAGTGTAAAAATTCAGCCGATAAATATTTTGGTAAATAAACTTGGACCAAGACAAAACAGGAGGTAAGGAGCTTCTAAAACCAGCAGCATTTCAACTTTAAATAAAGCAATTGTCTGATATAAACACATTTTCCAATTGTGTTTGTCCATATACTTTGCATGTGCTCACCCAGGCTGTGTCCAGACTCAGGGGTTTTTTCAAAAAAAGTAGCCTTTTTTCGAAAAAACCTCACCTGCGTCTAGACTGCAGCCGTGTTCTTTCGAAATTAAATCGAAAGAATGCGGCTTTTCTTTCGATGGCGGTAAACCTCAATTTATGAGGAAGAACGCCTTCTTTCGAAAGTTCCTCTTTCGAAAGAAGGCATTCTTGAATGTAAATAGGGCTTCTTCAAAAGAGAGCATCCAGACTCACTGGATGCTTTCTTTCGAAAAAGCAAGCCGCTTTTTCGAAAGTTCAACGTGCAGTCTAGACGCTCTCTTTCGAAAGAGGCTCTTTCGAAAGAGGCTTGCAGTCTAGACATAGCCCCAGAGTGCAATCCTTGCAGAACATGTTAGCCCAGACTGCCCATACACACTATCACTGATGTGTACATATTAGGATTTGTGCACCTAAACTGTACTAGAACATATCTTTGACAACTGGACCTTAATGTTGATTTTGTTTATTTGTGACTGGCAGTTAACTCTAGATAATACAGAGTAACTACGTGCCTTTTTGAGCCCTCCAACTAAAGAAAAAAATAGCAAGGGATTATTTTTTAAAGATATTTGGTTTCAAGCATTTTTACAAATAGATAATTTTTTACATTTTCATCCTTATCTACACTAGAAATGTCATCAGTAAATTCAGTCCACTTAAGAGAGTGAACAATCCAAACTCCTGAGGAGTATGCTATACTAACCTAAATCCAGTGCTTCTCAAAAGTTGTCCATGGGCCCACTTTGAAAAAACTGCTAACAGGCCACTCCAGTTTGTTTTCTTACCGGCTCCGCAGAACTGGTTTGACGTTTGCAGCCAATGGGAGCAGTGATATTCCATGGCTGCAGAGCTGGTAAGTAAACAAACCTGAGCAGCCCATTAGCAGCGCTCTCAAAAGTGGACCAATGAACCTACAGGACCCACATTGCATTGCTGCAATATTTAAAATGGGGACAAACCCTTAGTTGTAACCTATGCAACAAAACTAGTTTCCAGAGTTGCCAATTTCAGTAATTTTATTGGCAGTCTTATAGTATTTTCAGTGTTTATTAAAGCCCCAGCTTTGGGATTCCTGTGATTTCATGAGAATCTCAATTTTCACTAACAAAAGTTTCTAATTTTTGTTTTGGAGAAAAGCTCAAAACATGAATGCTAAGGGCTCAGAAGTCAAAGGTATACTAATAAGGTTCAGAATTTCTTCCCGGCACCAGGGACATCTACACTCCTAAGATCTTCAGAACAGTAACTTCTCTATTAGGCAGTTTTCTAGTGACAGGGGCTGGGTTTCATGTTTTCCCAGTTTGAGGCATAACTATAAATCCCCTTATACTATAAAACACCAGTGATAAGTCCAATTCTGTACATTAAACTAGAGAGGAAAATAGGCATGCCACATCAAGTATACCCCTATGTTTGCTGTTCCTGCTGAAATCTTGTTTACAGCTTTATCAGCTACTGTCAGATCTTCATTAGTTACTGTCAGACAAAGCTGCAAAACCTTTGAGGTGATAATGTTTTGTATATTTAAAATGTTTTCTGTGATATTAAGCACAGAACAGAAAGCAAATCACTCTTTTCTGGCAAGATTGCCTTTTCCAGGCTGAGCTGACACAGGAGTAAGTCTGAAGCCTTTGAAGAAAAATTAAAAGCTGTTTCCCTGTTAAGGAATCCCCAAATTCTGTAGCTCTCCTAGAGCTTACAGCCCAGTTTACTAAATACAGTATATGCACACAAATACAGCCTTCTTCATCCTGGGTTTTCTTCTAGCCATGGGAAATCAAGGCTGGTGTTATACATCCAATGACATGAAATCCATATGCAAGGCAGCAATAGGAAAGGCAGCAGACACTGAATCCCATCATGGATTTTGTAGACTCATTTTCTGCTATAAAACTGTATTATATTAAAAAAAACAATCACCACATTTACAAGTGAATTTACTGCTACGAGTTGGACCTCTATAGTCAGGACTTCCATCATCCAGCAACACCCGTGGTCCTGCATCCCTGTGGGTGCTCCTGGGCTGGAGCGCTCACAAGGAAAAACCAGGCCCCACACTCAGCAATTCCTCCCCCACTCTCCCAGAGCTTCCCTAGCACCACAAATAGCTCATTTTCAGTGCTCAAGTTCAGGGAGGGAGGAGGAGGAGTGGGGACAGAGGGGATGCTTGTGGGAAGAGACAGGGAGCTGCGGAGCCCCGTGACCAGGAGTGCAACCCTACAGTGGGGTCCAGCAGCTGCAGGGCTTAGTGCACTCCCAACCCCACTGCAGGGCTCTGCTGCCACCCTGTCTCTTCCCCAGAGTGTCCCCCCATCCCTCCCCACTTTGTCAGTGCCAGTCCCTCTGCTGCCACCAGAGTGGGATCCCACAGCCAATAGCGGCAGGAGGTCAGCATTGACCTCTCCTGATCTGACAAAATCCCTGATTTGGGACTTGCGTGGTCCTGAGGTTGCCAGACCAGGGAGGACAATCTGTAGTTAAAGGCTGCTAGTTCCACGGTGTTCATTCACAGAACACATGCAGAATGCACAGCTTGGGCAATGCATATTTCCCCAACAGCCCCGTTTAAAAGCCTCTGCCCTTACCTGAAAGCAGCCATATTTAAGGGCAAGATTTACTCATTTGCTACAGTTCAGAGCAGCTCTGATATTAGCAGATGACATTTGATTTTGCTTTATTCTTTTTGCAAACACCTACCTTAGAGAAATGCAATTCTAGGACAAAGCACAAGAGGAGTAAGAGTTGGTCTGCATGGGTGAATAGGTAGATGGGTACAGTTCCAAAGCCCATACTCAGATCTTTTGTATCAATTCCTTCTTCAGACGAGAAGGTCCATAATACCTCTAGCTAAGTGTGCAATGCTATACTTGGAGAGAAGCTTCTTCTTAATCACTACAGTGATCAGCTAACTAAGGGCAGTCTTATGGGGATACAGATTAGAAAGCAGTTTTTAGCTGTCCCAGGGATGTTTGGAGGATTGTATTGCCAGATCTGGACATTCTTTTACCTCACCTAGTCACAATCCTGTAAAATGAAGCAAGAGGAGAAGCAGGTGCTAGTCGGCCAGTAGGGCTACTGGCACTCCATGAGAATTGGCAGCTAGCTGTAAGAGAGTGTTTCAGGGATCTTTCGATGCATTTGTGTTAGTTGCTGGTTTCCACAGCTGTCTCATCTCATTCTTTAAGTGCAGCTCTTAAATATGCAACTAATCCCTGGTTAGCAGCAGGTATAGCAGAAAATCCTTTAAGAGCTGCTCTGTGTATCATATTGTTTTGCTGAACTTCAGTTATTAGCCTTGTCATCTCTCCAACCCCGTCATCCCCAATCTCCCCATTGCTCAGTGCACTGTAGACACAGAGATTTGCTCACACTGCTGAGCTTTTTACCTGCTTCCCTTCACCATGCAGATGCCTTTAAGCAGCATGCAAGACCAAACCCTGCAGCCTGAGATTTTAACATGCACAGCTAGAAATGAATGAATATTATCCAGCCTCTTTTTACATCTTTCTGAAGAAACACTTTGAAACAAAGAATAATGTATATCAGATGGTACTGGATTTCCTGTAGCACGACACACAACGAGGAGGAAGTACTAATTTGTGAGGGAATGAAAGAAATCTGCCAGGAGGTATTTAAAAGGCCAGTTATCCCACCTGTGTTAGTAATTTGATGCAGATTGATTAAGTGAGCCAATTTAAGTAACCTCTCTAAACATAAAAGCTCTTTCGCATCCATGAAGCTGCCAATAGTCTCTTCACTAAGGGAATTTTTTTGATCATGGCAGACCATGATGGGAACCCAGCTGAACATGATACTTGACCCTAATACAAAGGGCAGCAGGCAGAAGAGACAGAATGTTTGTTCCAGCCATCCATTCAAATGAATGGTAACTGGGAACATCTCTGGTGCATCCAACATGACTAGAGAATACATTTAGCATTTTGTTTAGTTCTGCGACGGTTAACACTTTTATCATTTCAATAATGACCTAGTCAAATGGCTTCAGGATATTCAGACATCTCTTGGTGCTACACTTTGTTTGCCCAGATGCAGTCACACTGTGTCATTGGGATATTGATTTACATTGAAAAGGCTGTTTTCATTGTAAGAGCTTTTAGAGGATCTGAGAGTTGCTTTGTTCTTTAAATGAAACTCTGAAAGTCTAACAATGACATTATCACCAAGACTTCAATGGGAGCAAGAGCAGGCCTCAAATGAGTGGATCAGAAAAGGTGCTGTTATAATGAACAATACAAGAACATGTATTTTAATGACTTATAAATCAACTCCAGTATCATCTTGCCTCTTGTTTAAATGCTGCCAGTGATTTAGTAGCAAGTTATTGAGAATAAATCACAGGTTAATTGCCAGTACATTTTAAAGTTTTAATATTCTCAACCCAGTCATTTCAAGTTTTTTGGAAATATTTAGCACTTACCTTTAAAGATTCATTTGAGGATCTCAAAATATTTTACAAGCATTAGAAGGTTATTCCTCTTATAGAAAGATGCCATATGTATTTTACAAATAACCTCTCTGTCTCGCTTACTCTAAATGACCTACCTAATATAACACAACTGGTCAGTGAGAAAAAGAAAGTTAGAAATAGAACCATCAAAGATTAAACTCTAAAAACACACTGAATTATTGCTTTATATTGAAAGGAAGCCTTTCTATTTTTTATTAGTGAGAGACTGACCTAAGTAAATGCAATTTAAAATACCATTTTCTGCCTAAATCTATTAATCGATTAAAATGAACAAAGTAAGATTTACAGCATGCTTCAGTCTTCATATCAGTCTGTACTTAAGCCTTCAGCATTCTCTTTCATTTGGAATCCATTATTTAATCTTTAATCCATTCCCAGTTATGAATAACAACATTCTCATTGATTGTTCCCTATCAAGAATTTAATAGTAACTTTGGAAATAAATTATATATAAATGTTCATTTCAAAAGGATTCATCTTCATTGCTACAATGACACAGAAAAAATTTTCATTATTGTGTTTGGGTACTTTTCATTTTGCCACAGTCATTCAGAAATATTACAAAGTTAGGAAAGTACACCCGATGTTCTGCATTCATAGGTGTCAATGGAAGAAGGAAAAACAATGTGGCTGCACTGGCCGCTTGAATTTCTGATCTTACGATCTCATGTAAGATTGTCAGTGTTCTTGCGGAAATGCTATGCTTCTCCAATTCGGGCAAAAACCCTCTTGCGCAAATGCTTTTGCACAAGAGGGCCAGTATAGACAACGCGGTATTGTTTTGCGCAAAAAAAGCCTCAGTCGTGAACATGACGATCAGGGTTTTTTTGCGCAAAACCGTGTCTAGATTGGTGCGGACGCTTTTCCGCAAAAAGTACTTAAAACTACTAGGCTACGTCTACACTGGCTCCTTTTCCGGAAGGGGCATGTTAATTTCAGCTATCGTAATAGGGAAATCCGCAGGGGATTTAAATATCCCCCGCGGCATTTAAATAAAAATGTCCGCCGCTTTTTTCCGGCTTTTAAAAAAGCCGGAAAAGAGCGTCTACACTGGCCCCGATCCTCCGGAAAAAAAGCCCTTTTCCGGAGGATCTTATTCCTACTTCAAAGGAATTCCTACTTCAAAGTAGGAATAAGATCCTCCGGAAAAGGGCTTTTTTTCCGGAGGATCGGGGCCAGTGTAGACGCTCTTTTCCGGCTTTTTTAAAAGCCGGAAAAAAGCGGCGGACATTTTTATTTAAATGCCGCGGGAGATATTTAAATCCCCTGCGGATTTCCCTATTACGATAGCTGAAATTAACATGCCCCTTCCGGAAAAGGGGCCAGTGTAGACGTAGCCCTGATGTTGTTGAGAGGGTCAGCGCTAATTCTGGGAACCAAAGGCAGCTGGACTAGGAGGTGCCACTTCCATGAAGTGACAGCAGATGGAGTTTGTAACAAGAAAGAACACAAGAAAGGCTGGATCTAGAGATAGTGGCTAGAATCTACTGAGACTCTCCCACTCTCCCTTCCCCTTTCTGCCTCCCCTCTCCCTCCAACCTCTGGTCAACTTAAAAGCACACAGGTCCCCAGCATTTTGGTCCTCAAACACAGCAGTTTTGCTTTTGTTTGTGCAAGGACACTTGGGCTGTTACAGGACGTAACTTTTTCCATTAATCTAGCAGCCTATCCCATTCTAAATAGTTAAAGCTTCCTTGGCAGGCCATCTAATAAAAATCAAGTAAGTAGGGAAGAAGATCTTTGTGAAGACACTACCAAGGAAACCCAAATTTGCTTTTCTGCTCAAGTGTCCCACAATCTGGAATATGGGCTAATCACAACAGTATCCAAAGAAACCCACACCAAGTGGGACACAAAATTCATAGATTCATAGACTTTAAGGTCAGAAGGGACCATTATGATCATCTAGTCTGACCCCCTGCACAGTGCAGGCCACAGAATCTCAACCACCCCTCTTAGAATAATCCTCTCACCTATATCAAAGATATTGAAGCATTCAAATACTTTGAAGGACCCAACATGCAGAGAGTCCTTCAGCTGTGATCTGTGCCCAATGCTACAGAGGAAGGCGAAAAACCTCCAGGGCCTCTGCCAATCTACCCTGGAGGAAAATTCCTTCCCAACCCCAAATATGGTGATCAGCTAAACCCTGAGCATGTGGGCAAGACTCACCAGCCAGACACCCAGAAAGTTCCCTATAGCAACTCCTATCATCCCTCCATTGACCTATTTCCAACTGATAATGAATGGTCAATTAGTTACCAAGATCATGTTATTTCATCCAACCATCCCCTTATCATAGAATCATAGAACTGGAAGAGACCCCAGAAGGTCGTCAAGTCCAGCCCCCCGCTCTAGGCAGGACCAATCCCATCTAAATCAACCCGGCCAGGGCTTTGTCAAGCCGAGACTTAAATACCTCTAGGGATGGAGACTCCACTACTTCCCTAGGTAACCCATTCCAATGCTTCACTACCCTTCTAGTAAAATAGTTTTTCCTAATATCCAATCTGGACCTCTCCCACCACAACTTGAGACCATTGCTCCTTGTTCTCCATCTGTCACTACTGAGAACAGCCTCTCTCCATCCTCTTTGGAACCTCCCTTCAGGAAGTTGAAGGCTGCTATCAAATCCCCCCTCACTCTTCGCTTCTGCAGACTAAACAGACCCAAGTCCCTCAGCCTCTCCTCGTAGGTCATATGCTCCAGCCCCCTAATCATTTTGGTTGCCCTCCGCTGGACCCTCTCCAATGCTTCCGCATCCTTTTTGTAGTGGGGGCCCAGAACTGGACACAATACTCCAGATGTGGCCTCACCAAAGCCGAATAAAGGGGAATAATGACATCTCTGGATCTGCTGGCAATGCTCCTCTTAATGCATCCTAATATGCCATTAGCCTTCTTGGCTACAAGGGCACACTGTTGACTCATATCTAGCTTCTCATCCACTGTAACCCCCAGGTCCTTTTCTGCAGAACTACAACTTAACTGGTTGGTCCCCAGCCTGTAACTATGCTTGGGATTCTTCCGTCCCAAGTGCAGCACTCTACACTTGTCTTTGTTGAATCTCATGAGATTTCTAGTGGCCCAATCCTCCAATTTGTCTAAGTCACTCTGGATCCTATCTCTGCCCTTAAGCGTATCCACCTCTCCCCCCAGCTTAGTGTCATCTGCAAACTTGCTGAGGGTGCACTCTATCCCCTCATCCAGGTCATTAATAAAGATATTGAACAAAACCGGTCCTAGAACCGAACCTTGGGGCACTCCACTAGAAACCGACCGCCATCCTGACATCGAACCGTTGATCACTACCCGCTGGGCCCGGCCTTCTAGCCATCTTTCTATCCATCTTACCATCCATTTATCCAATCCACATTCCCTTAACTTGCTGGCAAGAATATTGTGGGAGACCGTATCAAAAGCCTTGCTAAAGTCAAGGTATATAACATCCACTGACTTTCCCATGTCCACCGAGCCAGTTACCTCATCATGACAGGAACTGGAAAAAGGGATCTAACTCAGAGACCAGCTGGGGATAAAGCATCTCTGGATGTCCCCACATCTTCTCCAGAATAGTAAATAAACATGTCAGCTTATTTTCAGATTTCAGCCTGAAAAACCCATTCAAGGAAACATTCTCTTTTATCCAGGAAATAGCTATGTATCAAGTCCAGTAAGGCTTAGAACCACAGATACAGAGCATGTATGTTTCCTTGATGCATAGACAACTATACCATGAAATAAAAAGCTCTTTAGCTTGCCTGGGACTCCCTTTAATGAAATGAGCCAACAAAATAGCTTTCTTTCTAATAGGCTGAGTTTAAGAAGCAGAACATCAAGTTCCTGACCATATCAATGGAATAGCAGGTTCACTTTTGAAGACCAGTGGGATTTGTCCAAAAAAAGGAAACAATAATGCACTGATCCCTGTGAAAGGAGAAATTCTTATCTGGGATAAAACCAGAGAGGTCCGTTCAACTAGTGATAAAAGTTTGGGCACTAATCTAGAAGAAATAAAACCACTTTCAACATACAATCAAGAGCAGGCTAGATGCCTAGTAGAATGCAGCATCTAGAATGTGTTCTATCATGTTGAAAATGGTTTCGCTGCTGGTGTAGATGGGACAGAGCCATTTTTAACATCTATAAGGTTTGGAGAAACGTAGTTTATTGCAGTTGTCAATCACAAATCATTCGCCTTCTATACAGGAGTTCATATTTCACTGCTGCATCTGTTCAAGAGAGTGATTTCAGATCTGAAAATCTGGATCTCTGTTCAAGAGACAGAAGCAAGCTGTCTGCATACTCTAGCCAATACTGTCCACATATCCTTTCAATTGGTGGCTGTATAATTCCCCTTATAAGGTCATAGGATAAATTAAAGTCTCCTGTTCACAGTACAGACTTAAATAGCTGCCCTTCAGTGATAGAAACTAATCAGAATTTACCAAAGTATCTACCAAATTCAAATATTTACTAAGTTATTGGTGAGGAATTTTGACAAAAAGCTAAAGAAAAAAATGTGATACATGATTTCTATTCTGGGCCTTCACCCCTGAGATATAATACCTACAAATTTCCATTTTAATACACAACCAGTAACTTTAATGAATCTTTATAACACAATTACACTTTAGAAAACATTTATTTTTCTACTATAATTTTACAGACATGCAGAAAATTGGGTAAACACATCCATAGTGCTTCTGGGATCCTGCAGCTTTCATCTGAGACAATACAGTGCCCTCTGCAGTCTTTCCAATTATATTACTTCCCTACTACATGCAAAGCTCAGTACTTACCAAGTATACTGAAAGGTCTTCACAGTAACTAAGTCATTTCCAAGTTTGATACTCTTTAGAGTAACAATAAAAAGCAACAGAGGGGTAGCTGAGTTAGTCTGTAACAGGAAAAACTTAAAAAACAATTAATAGTCTAGTAGCACCTTAAAAATTAACAAAACATGTAGATGATATCATGAACTTTTGTGGGCACAACCCACTTCTTCAGATAAAAAACAAGAACTTTGAGATATTACAGCAGTACATGTTTAGAAGTCATATTACTCAGATTCACATACAATGCCAAAGATTATTACAACTGTCTGTTTTTAAAGTGATACTCAGGTTCATTTGTCTCAAAAAGCTGAAATGAAAAACAACTAACTACATACAGAGTGTCGTGTGATTCTTTACATAGCCAGACAGTGGAACAGAATCAAAGCTTTTGGGTGTCTTTTTGTTCTGTATTTGTACAGTGCTTAGCACAATAAGGTCCTAATCCATAACAGGAACTCCACAGCAACACAATAATACAAATGTTACATATGTACTGCACTAGGAACCTATACCTTCTCTTACAGCACTGCCCGTTTGTTTATATATTGTTACAAATATGGTATTATTTCTAGTCGGAGAATAATCCATTTTGAGCTACAAGCAGCATTTAAAAACAGAATAGAGAATTAAATCCATGTATCTATCTTTTCTTTCCAGCAAAAATTGGAAGGGCATGGAGTAAACACTTGAGAATCAACCACAAATTCAGAGGTAGCAAAGCATATATTATTTGGATTTTTTCCCCCAGCGACACCTTCCTATGCATATTCCCCAAAGTAATGTAAAAGACAGAGAAAGAAAACGTGGAGGGTAAATTGTGTTATGTTTTTTCTTCCATTGTTCAGTGTGGCTCCATGTGAACAGGATGCTAACAAGAAGAAACTGCCTCACTTAAAAGCTGGTGAAGAGCTCACTGAACCATTAATGTTGATTTTTCTATAAGACCTGGAACACCAGGGAAGTTCTAGAAAATTGAAAGAAAACTAATCTGTGCCAATATTTTGAAAAGGTGAAACGGGATGACCTGGATCTGACATCAATTCCAGGCAAGATAATGGAACAACTGATACAGGATTTGATTAATAAATAATTAAAGGAGGATAATAAAATGAATACCAATAATCTTACAGTGTTAACCTAAATGAAACAGAATGTGAGAACAAAGAGAAAACAGAAGAGCAAACATCTGCTAGAACATCAGAATAACCATGCCAGAAAAATTCTGATGACCTATAAAATTGAATCAATATTCCAAATGAGCTCATACCCTGTGTGTGCAGACCAGGTAAAATAGACTTAGATCTTTGGAGTATATTGCAGCTTATTGACTATTTCAACATTTATACTGCAAGACATGCCTTGACATTTTGGCCATCCAACTTTTTTCCCCCTATGGGAGAGGACAAATGGCTGGAATGCTGTGAACAGCTCACACTTGAAAGTGCTAAAAATATTCGCATGATGGAATTGTGCTGTCATGTAAAAGGATTGTATCTTTCTTACCTGATGTGCTGAACAGCAGCCTGTTTTTACTGTAAAAACAACTTTTAAAAAAGTGTACTCCTATGTCACCTTAGACCAGGGGTTCCCAACCTTTTTCGCCGTACTCCCTCAGCTTTTAGTAAACCTTCCCGTACCCCCTATTCAATATGAAAGGAAATAAATTCTAGACTCTAGAATCCACAACTTTTTTCACTAACACTACTACTTTTGGAATATTTCAATTAGGATAATCTAGTTATTTACCTAATATTCCCCAAACCCTCTTGACAAGCTTCTCGTACCCCCTGGGGGTACACGTACCCCAGGTTGGGAAGCCTTAGACACTAACAAAATATATGTGGAGTATCATGAGCTTCTGTGGGCAAAATCTACTTCTTCAGATGAGATGATCTTGAGTGGAAGAAAGGGAGAGACCCTCAGAATTAGAAGGGAAAGAGGAAAGAAAACAATACCTGTCAATTGTACTCCTGATGCTAATGAGACTATTGAACGGGCTGGAAATGTCCCATATTTAGCTTTTGATAAACTTAAAAAACAACAAATAGTTTTTAAGGTGCTACCAACAAAACATGTAGTTGGTATCATGAGCTTTCGTGGGTGCAATACCATCTACATGTTTTGTTAGTCTTTAAGGTGCTACTAGTCTATTTGTTGTTTTTTAAGTTTTTCCTGTTACAGACTAACTCAGCTACCCCTCTGGAGCTTTTTAGCTTTTGATGTCAATAGGGTGTTGAATGTAAGGAAAGCTGGTGTTATGTTAACCAGTTCAAGTCTTTGTTAAAGTGAGAAGGTGTCAAATTTGAATATAAAAGTCAATTCCACAATCTCTCTCTGTAGTTGGTTTGTGAAGTTCCTTTGTAGAAGAATGGCTGCTTTTAAGTCCATTAATGAGAGCACTGGCAGGTTAAAATGTTCTCCTACAGGTTTAGTGTTTTACTGGTTCTGAACATCACACAGCAGCATTTTACTTTTTTAGATTTCAGTGTGTTTATTTCATAATCTGCCATGGCACCCTATTCTCAGTACAGTTAAGTCCAAAAGAGACTGCAAAAAGCAGTGGGGTCAGCCTCATGGTGATGCAGGGTGGGGAGAAACAGGCAAGATGTTGTGCTGGGCACAGGTCGCTGGGTGATGGGAGGAGGAACAGGCGAGATGTGAGTCTGGACACAGGTCTGTGGACAGTGGTGCTTAAGCTATGGGCCGTAGGCCCAGGTACTGGCTGTTTGTGTTTAGGGGGCAAATAGCATGGCCCTGGCATATATACTGGCGGCATATGGGGGACAGATTACAAGGCTGGGCACAACTACAGGGTGTGGGGGGTGGGGTAGGCAGTTAGACCTATACAGGTACCAGCTGGCTGAGTGTGGTGGCACAGGCAGAGGGGCACACACAACGTGTGTTGGAGGCAGGAGCCAGCAAGCTGAGTGGTTTTCAGGGTGGGTGAGTGCAGGGTTATGCACCTTGTTAATTATCCATTTTTTAGTATTTTTCTTAAATTATATACACACACACACACACACACACACACACACAGACACACCTATAATGAAAAGTTGTTAATAACCTGTGAGTACTACAGTGGCACACATCCAAACAAGCACATGTGATGTCAATATTGGTGCACAAGACAAAACTCACTCCACTCATGGATAGAAAATTTTAGAGGGAATGCTGGGCTAGATGGATCTTTGGTCTGACCCAATATGGCTTTTCCTATGTTCCTATGTTCTTTGCTAATGTGATCTCATTGCAGGGTTTAAATAAAGGAGTTTTAAAGAGTTACTGCATCAGTCTCCCAACATGTTGCCTATAATCAAGGCCTTTTTTTTATGTAGTACATATCACTTCCATTACATGGCAAGGCACCCAGCTCTTGTGGCATTAAATCCTATAACATTGTACAGCAGGGATAATACCTCCCACAAAAAAATTCTAATAAACTGGTGAAGTCCCAACCCAGGGGGAACCAGGGACAGTCACTGTCAAAATGGAGGCAAGCAAGAGGTCGGTAGCATTGCCATTTCCAGGCTTCCACGTAATATTAGGTTTCTGCAAGATGGCCATGAAGAACTCCCGAAGAGACAAGAGGGGGCATGGCAGATTCAGGAAGAGTCTGGGATAGGGTGCAAATTAAATAGGTTCAAGGTCCTAAAAGATCTTAATCCACTTGACCATCAGTACCAACTATGGGATATACTGAAGATACAGCCACCTTCTCACAAATGAAATACGGCAGAGAGCCTCAAGTGGAATGCCTAAAGCACTGCCAAAAATAATATACTCAGTTCATACTGAGAATATACATCAGGATAAAGTAAGGACACAATTCAGGGATACTATCGATGAGCAGTGCATCGTTCTGTGTGGCATACAAATAGAAAAGTCAGACATGTTTCATCCAAATGTACCTAATGTAATGTGACGCATCTTGACTTCAGCTATTCAGTAAGGAGATTCGCCATGATGTAAGTGAAACATTGACACGGATTCGTGCAGATTTCAAAGGTAGTCTCTGTCCCCAACAATTACAGCTTGCTAATCCAGCAGCTGCCACAGTGGTGTCCTCCAGAGATTCCGGTCCTGTTACAACAGTAAGATTCAAGATATTTTAAAGTGCTCCAGTTTTAAGAGGAGCTTTCCTTCAAAGCAGACCAACTGATCTTTCCTTAGCACAGCAAAGCCTGAGCCAAGTGGTCGTAAGTCCCTGACTTTTACTTTGTAAGTTAATATTAAAAAGAATCATCATCTCCTCTAGCTTTCAGAATCTGGTCACAACAAGTCATCTACATGCTGGGGACCTATATGATTATTTTCCCACAAGTGTGTGTGTATATAATTAGGCACACAGCATGGAATTTACCAAGCGAGCTGCTCAAAGTAGATTTCACCATTGCTGCTGATTCATTCCTCCAACCAAGACTCTGGCTACAGGAAGAATTACAGAAAAGGCTACCAGGATAAAGTCTCAAAAGTATGAACCACCAAGGCTCCAAAGGCAGGAATTTATCAGGAGACTGTCCATTAATACTGCAAACAAAAATCAACACCCTGAATAGTATGTATGAGAATGTATATTTTGCATTCTTAATTTCCTTATGGACTGCAAATGAGTATTATTTTGTTTACATCATTTTGATCAAATCACATGTATGTCATTGTCACACATGCCCCGGTGAGAATTTTAGCTTTACCTTGAACACTCTGCATTACAACTCTAAGGAAGATGATACTGTTATCAAGGGAACAGTTTCTGCACTTGGATGAGAATCGAGAGCTCTCTTTAAAAATGAATGGCAAATGCACACATAGACCTACTGATGATTTGTAAGTGGGTCAAGAAGAGGTGCTCAAGTGAAAGTTTGATGACCAATCTTGTTTCCTTTATCTCTTTGGTAAGAGATCTTCCCAAAACAAGCCCACCAATCAAACAAACAGAGACAGAGAGATCCATCTGTCCTCTCCCTCCCCAAAATCCTTCAGTCTAGGTCTTCATACTGGGCATCACTGTTACATTCTCCACTCCTTTCCACACAAGAGAAAAATATTTTAAATAAAGTTAAACCCTTTTGCAAACATAAGAGAATGCAAAATGAAGAGCCTTGTAGCCAAATAACACAAGTCTGACCTCTTATAAAAATGACCTGGGTTTACACGCAACAGATTATGAACTATTGTAAACTTTTCTCTAATAGCAAATTTAATTGAAAGATTTTCTGAAAGTAACACCCCTAGAAACCAAGTAAGTATTCATCCCATTTTATAGATGATAAACTGAAGCCTAAAGAAATTAAGTGATTTTTCAACCTTCAGCACTTATCATACAGCAAGATAGAGGATATACCATGAAGACAATGCAGGAAACATAATTTCCAGACCCCTACTCTAGCCTCTGGCCAATGCTCAGCTACTCTTATACACCATGCCAGTGATAAACCGTATTGGCTACGATGTAATCTGGGTGTCACTCAAGCTTCCACGATTCCATTCACGGTCCCATAGACTGCTGGTCACTTTTCATGAATCTTTTTCATTACAGTCAACTTTTATTCTCTTTTACACACTGCCAAATTCCCACCAAAATCCAAGTGCATGAATGACCTGGTCATTCCTTTAACACTGTGGTTTTCAGCCTTTTCTCATTTGTGGGCCCCCTAAAAATGTTGAGTGGATATGTGGACCTTTGAAAATCTCAGTCTGTGGATCTCCAGTGGTCACCTACTTGAATTATTTTCAGTGGCTGCATAACTCAACCTAATGCTGCAATGGCCAATCATGCAGGCAGTTTGTTTATGCTATTACATACTTAATAAAGAAACCCCTAATGCCTAAAATAGCTGAAAGTTAGAGGGGAAAATATATCTTCTAATATTTCACCTTGTTTGCTTTGTACATTTGAGAGTACTTCATATATATCATGTTTCCTTCTTAGCCCTGAAAAGTTAGGGAGTGCACTGTTTGCATGGGTTTTTCCTTACAGTAACAAGAGAGGGTTGCTGTTTTTAAAAAAATTACAAAACATGCCTCAAAACCACAAAAATCTGTGTGAGGACACCAGGACAAATATAGCACCCAAAAAGGGGAGTGGTATGGACCAGAGGGGAAACTACATAAGGCCTTGTAGCTCATCCATAATTATGAGCCCAGATCCTTCAGTTAGATGTAGATGGGGGAAAACACTGAATACAGGTAGAATCCCAACGTAACCAAAGCTCTGCACAGGCAACCACCCATGCGGATCCGACTGAAAGACGGCAGCCACAATTTGTATTCATTTGATAAGGACGCCTGCAGGCCTCTATATCTCTGGGTATGCCTGGCAGCTGGGAACACTACAAGAGAAAGATCAGATTTGTAAAATATAGCCGTGGGCCTATTTTTATTCTGACCACAAAAGTTAATTACAAGCAGTTTAATGTGATTGCGATTGGGTGGTCCAATCGCCACTAAAATGGCACCTTCTACCTGTCCTTCAGGGGAATAGCTCCCCACACCAATGCCCCTTGGTTGGCTGCACTCCATCTCACCACCTCTTTCATGCCCCATGGGCTGCTGCTGCCTCTCCATTGCTTGTGTCCCTGGCCAAGTTGCTAAGCACATCTTCCCTTGCCGGGGGTCCAAAGCCTCCTCCAAAGGTGCTGGAAAGTCTTCCTGTGCACTGCCTTGTATGCCACTCCCACAGTGGCACACAGGGAAACCCAGGCCCACCCTCTAGTCTGGGTTTCAACTCAGGGACCCTCTAGCCAAAAGTCAAGGTTGGTTTCCTTCTAGACCATGCTGTTTTTTTCCCTCCCAAGTCCTGTCCTGCCTTCCTGGCTTCCTTTCCCTCTCTCAGTATGTCTATACTAGCCCCCTAGTTCGAACTAGGGAGGCTAATGAGGGCGACTGAAATTGCTAATGAAGTGCAAGATTTAAATATCCCACGCTTGATTAGCATATTCCCAGCCGGTCACCATTTTGGAAACTGACTAGCCTGAAGTAACTGCCCATGTCTACATGTGGCAGAGAAGCGCGATTCCGAGATAAACCCCTTAGTTCGAATTAACAGTTAAATCTCATGGAACTAAAGGGTTTGTCTTGGAATCGCACTTCTCTGCTGCATATAGACATGGGCAGTTACTTTGGGCTAGTCAGTTTCCAAAATGGCGACCGGCTGGGAATATGCTAATCAAGCGTGGGATATTTAAATCCCGCGCTTCATTAGCAATTTTGGTCGCCCTCATTAGCCTCCCTAGTTCGAACCAGGGGGCTAGTGTAGACATACCCTCTGGGCTTCCAGTATTAACACACCTCCCTTCTCACAGGGAGTCTACATTGCACACTTCCCCGAAAGCTCCCTTCCCCTGCCAATTTGCTGCCTTGGGCCAAGAATATTCCTGGTGCCAGGGCACCATGGGCCCTTACAACTTGCCACCTATATACATGTCCTTTGCTGCTCTGCTGCATATCCTTTTCTCTTTGCTGGCTTATAATAGCCAGATGCAGCTCTTGCCTTCCTGCTATACTCACTAGGGAAAACAGATAGCAAAGCTAGCTCAACTCAGCATGTGGAGCATATTCACAGTGATATAGAAATACAAAAAGCAAAGCTGTAAAATAATTACATGCTAGATGTCAAGTCTGTCTCCAGGATAGCTCCTGCATTTCCAAGAATGACTCTTTCAACACTGACATCCCCATGTACTCAACTCTCTCTCCTGCAAAAGAACCTGAACAAATCAACCCATCAAATGGCATAAGCAGAGTTTTTACCCCAGAAAATCAGCTAAGGACTTTATTTATTATCATTGGATTTTATCTGGAAGGTAACCAGATACTCTGGTGATTGACAGCAGTATAAAAACCTAGATACATTAGATAGGGAAACGTTTAACAATTCCATCGTCCACTGAGGCCATACTTGCAACAGAAACCCCAAATACAGGTATGGAAAAGTGGGGTTTTGCTTAATTATGCAATGGCAGAGATGTTCCCTTCCAAAATACAAAGTCTGTAAATCAGTTCACTCTTCAAAGAGAAAAGATCCCAGAATTAATTAGATTAGCGGTTATCAAACTTCAGCAACCCAAAATCCCCCATTTTGATTTAAGTGTTTTCATGGCCCCCCAAACCCTGCTCAACTAAGACCCCCACTCCACTTCTTGCCCCCAAATCCCCATTCTGCCCTGCTTCTTCCTGTCTCTGCTCCACCTTATCCCTCCTCTTCCCCGCCTCTTTTCATCCTGTCCTCTGAGTGAACCCATCCCTGCCCTTCCCCCTCCTTCCCAGCACCTTGTCCATGCCACACAGAATTGCTGTTCTCTGGCATGCAAGAGGCACTAGGAGGGAGGAGAAAGAGTTGATCAGCAGAGCTGGTGTCTCCAAACATGATTGTCCCTCCCCCAAATGCACCCCATCCCTCTCATTGCCTTACGCATGCCCTGGAGAACTGTTCCCCAGCGGGCAGGGAGCACTGGGAGGGAGAGGGAGAAGTTGATCAGCAGGGCCAGCAGAGCCCCTGGAGTACCCTGAATTAGAGGTTTTCATCTGTCCAGAGAGGATTACAGCCCCAACTCCCATTGTAGTAAGAGAGAATCCAGTGGAAGTTGAATTGGGCCCCATCGAACCCAGCTGCATTACAGAGATCATTGGGAATACTGAAATCAAGCTTGTATTAAAAGAGCCGTGCTTGTGTTCAGTGGTCTCACTTCGCACTAAGCTGCCCCAGAGACACGGCTATTACAAATCTCACAATGCTCAACAAATGATTTCAGAAAAAGAAATGTAGTGTTGATAGTAATGGACAGGAGTGACTGGTGAGGAGGGACACAAGGGGCCACCAGCCATGTGACCCTTCCCTCCCAGCCAGGGGAAAGCCTGGGTCAACCCTCCTGCACCCAGGCCCCGCCTCTTCCCGCCCTTGCTCTGCCCTCTCCCTTCCTCTTCCCCCAACTGAGGTGGCCCAGGGGACTAGCAGGGCCACATTGGTCTACATCCCGCCACTGAGTGCGAGGACAGTCCTGCCCCGTCGCCCCGAGCGATATGTCCAGAAGAGCAGACCAAACTGGGGTCGCATTACTCTGCTGTCTCCACTGCTGCGGGAGCCAGCTCTCCCCACCCACCTTTCCCCTACATACCCCGATCCTACTCCCCCCTCCTCCCCAACAAACACACTAGTGACTCTGGCCTTCCAGGCTGCTGGCCGGCCTCTTGCTTCTCCCACAAATGGCATTGGGGAAAGTCTCTGCCCCCCATACTCTCCCAACATATCATCCCCAATAATGGAATATAGTGTAGCAATTTCAGAAAGTCTGAAAACTACACAAATGATTCAAATCCATTTATTCATGGTTTGCCTTCAAAGCACTAAACAGTGCTAGTTGACCTGGCAAAGGATTGTGGTAAAATAATGGAATGATATGCACAGCAGGGCTTATTACATGGGAGTCCAAGAATCCTAATTAAATCCTCAGGGGTAGAGAAGCATGCGACATTCATTAATAAATCTAGGTAAATTTTGTGAGACAGTCAAAGTGGCCAATCTTCACACAAACTTTTCAGATAATCGTTTTCCTGCATAAGTTTCATAAACAGCAAAAGGATTTAGCAAAATGATCAGCCTAAACAATCCAATTTTATTGTGAGGATTTAGCTATAGAATATTTTCTACTCACTTGTCAGTTAAACCAGCAAAATTATTTTCTATTGAAGACTTTCCACTACCCCAGAAACACTAGGGGTGAAAAAGAAAAAAAAGATGAATACAATATCCACACTAATAACATTTATTCAGCAGACAAGGATTGCGTCCAGATTATAAGAGGACATGAAGAAAAAACAGTGAAAGTGAGCTGTACTATCCTTGAATAGTGCTATGCAAAGCAAGTTCAGAAACCTAAAGCATATCGGGCATCAAACTGTGCTGCAGGGATTTGATTGTCCTGTGAACAAAAAATATTTTTTTTATTTTCCTTTGTGCAATTTGATACAATTCAAGCTCAGTCTTAGCACCCAGCTGCCCTCTGGTGTTTGAAAATTCAAGACAATCTTAGTACTGAGTGCAGAGATGTGGAACCACAGCCTACAACTGCCTTTTAGCCAGTACAATCGCCTACCTTCCCTGGGGTAGCTCAGAAGTGAGGCAGTGCCAAGACAGTATCACCTAAAGCCTGGCTTTACAGCCAGCTTGTCTTTCCTGATAGACCTGAAAGCTGTAAAATGTTGCCAGACTATTGGCTTTTTTCCTAGACACTTCTTGGCTGTTACCCAAGAGGAAGGTGCAGAACCCACAGCATGGATTAAAGTGAAAAGGGTCTCTTAGAATTTCCGTTATAAACCCAAATTCAGAAAGATTTACAACACAGACATTTTACTTTGTTAGGTTAAAAGTTGACTGTAGTTCTTATATGCATTCTTTTTTTACAAATATCTCAGAGCTTAAGATCAGCACACACAAAAACCTGTTTGCTTATCTTCTCATTTCTGCCACAGATTTTATTTATTCTGTTGGATATACTGATAGTTTTTCCTGAGTGATTCAACAGGATAGAGCAGAATGACTTAAAAAAGAAAAAGGAAACCACTTTCTTAGATTAAATCACCATGCCCATTTAAAGCCCTCACCCTTCAGAAGAGGAAACCATAAAACTCAGACTTGAAGGGAAATATATCTTAAAGCAGATTAACTGAGTGAGATATAAAGAATAACAAAATTTTCTTATGCAAGACAAAAGAACCCCTCATTGCAGTTCTGTTAAACAATATGTTTTGTAAGGTAGTATTGTCTATACCTGCTTCACAAAAAAAGGAAATTAGCCAACTGGATACAGATAACACAGTGTAACTCATTAAAGTAGTCAGCACTGACTACAGGATAGCTCCGTAATGAATCTTCACCTCAGACTCTCCCCTTTGCTAATTTAGGCTTATATTGCTAGGACTTTTTTTAAAAAAATACGGTATCATTGAATTCCATTTTTAATCAAAACACTTCACTGCGCCTCTCTTAACCCTATCCATTTTTATTTTCTTTTGGGGGCTCACCGGGGCTTTCATACCTGGATCCCAATATCAGTACAAAACAGCCCTATACCTACTCTTTTAGACCGACTTGGATCACAGGAACTATCCTTGGTTAGAAGGAACAATTCCAGAGCCCTTCATCATCATTCTTCATTGCATCACGGAGGCTGCTCAACACTACTGCAACATGTTTCCGCAGCACAATGGCTAAATGCAAAGCCAACCCCAAAGCAAACAAGGGAAACCGTACCGCACCCATGACAACATGAACAATGAGGCAGCAGAGTGACCCACACAGTTTTGGTTTGTGCTACAATGTAGGGATGTTAAGAAACAAGTAATCAGTTAATCATGTAGTCAATAGGAATTCTATCGACTATACCATTTATTGATAGGCTTGGAAGTCTCTGGGGCTGTGTTTACACTGCCGGCTTTTGCCGGCAGAGCGTATGCAAATGAAGCACTATTGGCATTTTGTCATGCTTCATTTGCATAATCTAGTCAAGCCGTTTTTGCACAAGGAGTTTTTGCACAAAAACAAGCAGTGTGGACGTTCCCTTTTTGCATAAAAACCCCTTTTGTGCAAGATCCTTATTCCTCTCCGGGAGAGGCATTATGCAAATGAAGCATGACAAAATGCTAATCAGCACTTCATTTACATACTTTGCCGGCAAGCTACCTCATGCTGTGTCTGTGCAGTTTAAATGTGGTAAGAGCTGGGTGTGCCAGCAGCCTGCCTCTTACTACATTTAAACTGCAGAGCTGCAGCAAGGTTAGCTCCTGGACCTGGCACAAGCCAGTCATGAACTGGGCTGCCTCAGTACCAGCTCACATCAGGTCCAGCAGCCCCTGTCTGCAGCCAGCCCCAAGGACAGTGAAACGCTCTGGGCAAGCCTGCCAAGAGGCAGCGTAGGGGTGAGTTTCATTTAGGATGCGGCTTCCCGGAGCATCTCATTTAACCAGCCCCCTCCTGCCTTCCTGTCTGGTCTCTGGCAGTTTGGGGGAACCTCAGCCAGTGCCTGCCCATCCCGCATGTCCCAGAGCCGGAAAGTTTATTGTAATGTTACAGCCCAGTCGGCCACACTAATGGAAAAGATAGCAAACCCCATTCCCTCCAGAGCCTATACCCACAACCCTCTGTCTGGCCCCCAAACTCCTGTACTCCCTCCAATTTCCTACCAGAGCCTTCCACCACCACCATTCCTGCATCCCCACTCCCTGCCCTAGGCCAGAGCCTGTACCCCTAACCCCATCCTGCACCCACATTCCATCCCAGAGCCTCATCCCTTGCCCCTCCTGCACCCAAACTCCCTCAGAGATGCCTGCCTCCCCTTCTGCCCCCCAATCCATAGCCTGCACTCGCCCAAACTCCCCAGCGTCTGGGGGAAGCAGATTTGTGTGGGGGAGGGATGCAGGCTCTGAGCATTCTGGGCACCACCAACATTTCTGCCAACCTGCCACCTCTGAACATGTGAGCTGTTTCTTCACTAGTAGAAACAAACTTTTTTGAACATTAGAAAAACTGAACCATTTACATTCTGGTATCAGGCCGGCAGTCTTAAGGTGTATTCTGCTATGACAAAGGACTAGGCTCTATTCCTGGACTCCCTCAGCCCAAGCATAATCCAAATTTAAGACGCAAATTGTTACCATTTGTTTTCTTACTTTGAGGTTAGCTGGTGAGCATATGCTCACTGCATCCTGATATGGAAATAATTTCAAGGGGGGAGACAATCATTCAGACCTGATCTTTGATTGTTACATTGTTTGGTGCACTCCAGCTTTGACATTCCCACCATATCATGATGCAACAAGCAGCAACTGATATCCAACTATGAAAACAAGCCCCAGCAATTCAGAAAAGCAGGCAGAAAAAGGACAAAATGCTACGATTTCTGCAGCTCTAAATAGCACTGAAACAGATAACTCTCAGACAGAATTCCTGCCCTCCAGTTTCCTAGTCTCACATATCAGTATTACTCAAAACATTTCTGTCTATCCATAAGTCAAAGGAGTTTATTCTAGCATTTTCACTGTGAAATGAATTCTTTTCTCATTGAAAGCAGAAAAATCCACAAAGGCCCAAGATAAAAAATAAATAAATATAAATAAAATGCCAGCATGTTAGATACTAACAATCACACTTATTTACCAAAAGATATTTAAAAAGCACAAATAACTATAAGAACGGCCATAGTGAGTCAGACGAATGGTCCGTCTAGCCCAGTATCCTGTCTGCCAACAGTGGCCAATACCAAATGCCCCAGGGAGGGAGGGAACACAACAGGTAATCTATATGTGATTCCTCCCCTGTCACCCACCTTCAGAGAAACAGAGTCTAGGGACACCATTCCAACCCATAACCACCACTTTGGTAAAAAAAAGTTATTACTCTTAACCTAAACTAACATAATTTAACTAATCACTAACAAAAACTAAACTAAACAAGATTTTTAAAAAAGCATAAAAATATAAAAAAACATGTTATTCAAATATTGCAGGCTAATAAAAATATATTAAAAATGCTAAATCTAAAAAACAAAACATCAACAACAGCCTGTCACTAGTACGACATTTTTACAGGCTGCTCCCCTACTTCGAAGGGCATACTGTCTATTATGTTTCACACAGTATTAATTGTCTTAATACTGTCATGCATCTTTTTATATATACACACACACACACACACACACATATATATATATTAAAAAAACAAACTACAAGCCCAAATTGCCTCTCAATATATTGCTCTAATACAATTATATAAATTATGAGAATATCCAGAGAGTGGATAACTCACTCAAAAATTATTTAAAAAATAATATATAGATAGCCATGCAGCTAAAATGTAGCTTTATGCAAAGTAATGTGCCTCAGTGTACTTTACCCACCAGCCTTTCTTTAAAAAAAAGAGAAAGAAAAAGAAAAAGAAAAAGAGGTGCACCAAAATATTATATCTAAAGCGAATTCCGAAGCAAAAAATACATGATTTTATTTTAAAATTAATAGTGAAATACATAAAAATAGTGATAATGATAATTTAATGTCCTTATTCAAATATACATATTGCTTCTCTGTAACAAAACAATCGACCTTATTTTATATAAAAATAAAAAATACACACAAAATAAATGCAAAAACCAAACCAAATAGTCTCAACATTAAAATGCCAAAAAGTGCTATATATCACAATCAAAAAATATAAGCAAATCAACAATTCTAAAAAAAACCCCCAGCATTTATCGATTAAAACAAACTATAATCAAACCCAGTTTAGCATAGCAAAACAAAAAAATAAAAAAATAAAAATAAAAGACATTCATAGAAAAACACTGTAATAGTGCAAACCCCACTAATTAAAAAACTATTATAAAAAAATTGTTTTGCCTTAAAAGCAATGCCGTATCCAAGGAATACATCCGCTTTTTTGGAAAAATTTTCAAAGAAAACCGATGTGCTCTTTCACCATCCCTGCAATACGAAGAAGAAGGGATGTGTCGAAAGAGGGCTTTTTTCTGAAATTTGGCGCTATGTAGATGCACCAAATTTTGGAAAAGCCCCTTTCGACAGTAAAGCGGAAAAAGATATGCCATTTGCATATCACAAATTGCGTTTCTTTTTCCGACTTACCTCTGCAGTATAGACCTAGCCTTCGATAAACCTCCTGTTCTCGGTGTGATGTGTGCTAATGAACATATTATTCTGTCTTAAATTTTTAATGAGGATAGCGTTTTAAACTTATACAAATAGTTCACACTATACAAGGTGCTAAAATGGATCATTATAATCTGAACAGCAATAAACACTGGATGCACTATATCTTATTCCTTTTGAATGAAATATAGACATATTTTACTTTCTTTCCTACATAAATATTAAAAAAGGAGCTCAAAAAAACTTTAGCAAATCTAAAAATGGGTGTGAAACTGAAAATCCAGATCTAAATTCTTCATAGCTTGGCAGTACCTAGATCAGGAACTGAATCTGTAAAACCAGCTAATAAAAGATCATTGTTTTTTTATTTGCTTGAAGGTTTAAATATTGTAGCCCTTCAAAATGGAGAGTATGAATTAGAAAAAAAAACCCAGCCACCTTGCCAATCAATGAAAAGGAATTGCCAAGGAACCAGATCTTGAAAAGTAAGATAGTAAACTACCATAGTACAAGGGGTAAACTGCAGGTAAGTCTACACTACCAAGTTTGTTGACAAAACTTATGTCGACAGCCAATAGTTGACAAAACAAAAATCACCAGAGGGTGTTCACACTTGTTCTGTCAACAGATCATGTCCACACTGAGGGCACTGTCATTGACAATGTGAGCAATGCACTGTGAGTATCCCACAGTGCAGTGTTGTGGGAAGGCAGAGCTGATCCCTTCACATCTTGGGATTCCCTCCAAGTTCTCCCACAGCCTCCTCTGCTGCCAGGAGCAGTATCGTGAGTTGCTCTGAGTTCTCCATGCTGAGGAATGTCAAAGCAGCACAATGGCTGTCCCCTCTCCCTGCCTGCCACGGTGTTCCTAGTGCAAGGCAGAACAGGAACATTCCAATGATTTGTTCTTTGTTTGTTCCCCAAACGGAGCAGCTTGCTCATCTGTCAGGGTATGTCTAGACCACATGGCTCCATCGACGGAGCCATGTAAAATAGTTTATTCGGCATAGTCAAAGAAGCGGGATTTAAATAATCCCCACTTCATTAAAATAAAAATGGCCGCTGCACTGTGCTGGCTCAGCTGATCTTGCCCAGCGCAGCAGTCTAAACATGGCATGGTTGACAAGGGAAGCCTTTGTCGACCGCTCTGGTATGCCTGCTAAGGCTTCCTTTGTCGACCGCGCCGCGTCTAGACTGCTGCGCTGTGCCAGATCAGCTGATTGTCGGCACAGCGCAGCGGCCATTTTTATTTTACTGAAGCAGGGATTACTTAAATCCCCACTTCTTTGATTATGATGAGTAAACTATTTTACATGGCTCCATCGACAGAGCCATGTAGTCTAGACATACCCTCAGATACTTGCTAGGGCTTTGAAAGGACAGGGGTGCGTGAATACAGGGTGGCAGGAATCAAAACATTGAGCACAGCCATCAAGATAAGTATTGTGGGATACTGGGGGAAGCCAGTTCTGTCAACAACAAAACATCAGCAGAGTCTATACTGGGTCTTTGCTGACAATAAAGGGGAGGGGGCGTCTCTCATAGGGAAGGAAGTTTTTTTGTCACCAAAACTGAGTATTTTTCCCAACAAAAGTCACATTGCAGTGTGAATGCTCCCACTGTTTTGTCGCCAAAAGGCAGATTTTGATGACAAAACTTAGTGTAGGCAAAGTCTCCAACTCTCTGAAGTACTAACTAGTAAGAGGGGAAGAAAGAGAGAGAGAGAGAGATTATATATACTGCTGTCCCCTTGTGGCTGACCCACAAAGATTAAGAGTACTACAACTATAGTAGAATCTCAAAGTTATTAAGCACCTCAGAAATGGAGTTTGTTTATCATAGAATCATAGAACCATAGAGCTGGAAGAGACCTTAGAAGGCAATCAAGTCCAGCCCCCTACCCAAGGCAGGACCAATCCCAATTAAATCAATCCAGCCAGAGCTTTGTCAAGCCGAGATTTAAACACCTCTAGGGATTTAAACACCTCTAGAGACTCCACTACTTTCCTAGATAACCCATTCCAGTGCTTCACCACCCTCCTAGTGAAATAATTTTTCCTAATATCCAACCTGGACCTCTCCCACCGCAACTTGAGACCTTGTTCTGCCATCCATCACTAATGTGAACAGCCTTTCTCCAGCCTCTTTGGAACCTCCCTTAAGGAAGTTGAAGGCTGCTATCAAATCCCCCCTCACTCTTCTCTTCTGCAGACTAAATAGACCCAACTCCCTGAGCCTCTCCTTGTAGGTCATATGCTCCAGCCCCCTAATCATTTTGGTTGCCTTCTGCTAGACCCTCTCCAATGCATCCACAACCTTCCTGTAGGGGCCCAGAACTGGACACAATACTCCAGATGTGGCCTCACCAGAACCAAGTAAAGAGGAATAATCACAGCTCTGGATCGACTGGCACAGCTCCTCTTAATGCAACTTAATATGCCATTAGCCTTCTTGGCTACAAGGGCACACTGTTGACTCATGTCCAGCTTCTCATCCACTGTAATCCCCAGGTCCTTTTCTACAGAACTGCTACTTAGCCAGTTGGTCCCCAGCCTGTAACAATGATTGGGATTCTTCCATCCCAAGTGCAGGACTCTACACTTGTCCTTGTTGAACCTCATCAGATTTCTTGTGGCCCAATCCTCCAATTTGTCTAAGTCACTCTGGACTCTATCCCTGCCCTCCAGCGTATCCACCTCTCCCCCTAGCTTAATGTCATCCACAAATTTACTAAGGGTACAATCCATCCCCTCATCCAGGTTATTAATAAAGACGTTGAACAAAACTGGTCCCAAAACCGAACTTTGGGGCACTCGCTAGAAACCGACCACCATCCTGGCATCGAGCCATTGATCACTACCCGCTGGGCCCAACCTTCCAGTCAGCTTTCTATCCATCTTACCGTCCATTTTTCCAATCCACATTCCCTTTATTTGCTGGCAAGAATATTGTGGGAGACTGTACTAAAGTCAAGGTATATCACATCCACTGATTTCCCCATATCCACAGAGCCAGTTACCTCATCCTAGAAGTTAATCAGATTGCCAGGCACAACTTGCCCTTCATGAATCCATGCTGACTATTCTTGATCACCTTCCCCTCTTCCAAGTGCTTCAAAATAGTTCCCTTGAGGATCCCCTCCATGATTTTTCCAGGGACTGAGGTAAGACTGACCGGCCTATAGTTCCCTGGGTCATCCTTCTTCCCTTTCTTAAAGATGGGCGCTATATTTGTCTTTTTCCAATCATCCGGGATCTCTCCTGATCGTCACGACTTTTCACAGATAATGGCCAAAGGCTCCTCAATGACATCTGCCAACTCCCTCAGACCCATGGATTTATGTACGTTTAGCTTTTCTAAATAGTTCCTAACCTGTTCTTTCCCCACCAAGGGCTGTCCACCTTTGTCCCATATTGCGTCACTTAGCACATTAGTCTGGGAGTTGACCTTGTCCGTGAAGACAGAGGCAAAGAAAGCATTAAGTATTTCAGCTTTCCCCACATCATCTGTCACTAGGTTACTGCCCTCATCCAGTAGAGGCCCCACACCCTCTCTGATCACCTTCTTCTTGATAACATGCCTGTAGAAACCTTTCTTGCTACCCTTCACCTCCCTTGCGAGTCGCAATTCCAATTGCGCTTTCGCCTTCCTGATAACGCCCCTGAATTCTCGAGCTATACATTTATACCCTTCCCTAGTCATCTGTCCAAATTTCCACTTTTTGTAAGCTCCATTTTTGTGCTTAAGTTCACCAAGGATTTCCCTGGTAAGCAATCCTATCTCCTACCATATTTGCTTCTCTTGCTACACATTGGAATGGTTTCTTTCTGTGCCTTCAATAAGGCTTCTTTAAAATACTGCCAGCTCTCCTGGGCTCCTTTCCCCTTCATGATAGCATCCCAGAAGATTCTGCCCATCAGGTCTCTGAGGGAGTCGAAGTCTGCTTTTCTGAAGTTCAAGGTGTGTATTTTACTACTCTCTATTCTTCCTTTGGTCAGGATTCTGAAATCTACCATCTCATGATCACTGCTCCCGAGATTGTCACCCACCTCTACTTCCCCTATTAGCTCCTCCCTGTTTGTGAGCAGCAGGTCAAGCTGCGCACAGCCTCTGGTCAGATCCTGCAGCACTTGTGCCAAGATGTTATCCCCAACATTCTCCAAAACTTCCTGGATTGTCTGTGTACTGCCATATTGGTCTCCCAACAGATGTCAGGGTGATTAAAGTCCCCCATGAGAACCAGGGCCTGTGATCTGGAAACTTCTCTCAGTTGTCCGAAAAAAGCCTCATCTACCTCATCCACCTGATTTGGCAGCCTGTAGCAGGTCAAGCTGTGCACAGCCTCTGGTCAGATCCTGCAGCACTTGTGCCAAGATGTTATCCCCAACATTCTCTAAAAACTTCCTGGATTGTCTGTGTACTGCCGTATTGGTCTCCCAACAGATGTCAGGGGGTATGTCTACACTACAAAGTTAGTTCGAACTAACGGACGTTAGTTCGAACTAACTTTCCTAGGCGCTACACTAGCGCTCTGTTAGTTCGAACTTAATTCGAACTAACGGAGCGCTTAGTTCGAACTAGGTAAACCTCATTTTACGAGGATTAAGCCTAGTTCGAACTAGCTAGTTCGAATTAAAGGCTGTGTAGACCCTTAATTCGAACTAGTGGGAGGCTAAGGCTTCCCAGGTTTCCCTGGTGGCCACTCTGGCCAACACCAGGGAAACTCCATTGCCCCCCTCCCGGCCCCAGAGCCCTTAAAGGGCCACGGGCTGGCTACACAGTTTGTGCCAGTTGCAAGGCTGCCAGCACCCGTGCCAGCAGACCCTGCACCTGCCACACCATGAGCCAGCCACCCAATGACACCCAGCCCTCCACTGCTCCCCAGGACCAGCCTGGCGGCTCCCAGGAGCCTGCCCGGGGGCGCAAAAGGCAGGCGCCCGCTTGGTCAAGTGCGGAGATCGTGGACCTCATCGAGGTTTGGGGGGAAGCTTCCAATGTCCACGATCTCTGCACTAGCCACAGGAACGCGGCCGTCTACAGCTGCATGGCTGCCAGCCTGGCCACCAGGGGCCACCAGCGCAGCCGGGAGCAGGTCCGGTGCAAAATTAAGGACTTGCGGCAGTCCTACTCCCGGGCCTGCCAGCCAGGGGCCAACCCGGAGGCCTGCCCCCACTTCCACGCCCTGGACCGCCTACTGGGGGCTCATACCGTCCCTGCCCCCCGGGACGTGATTGACCCCGGGGCAGAGGGCCCGCTCCTGGAGATGGAGGAGGAGGGCTCTGAGAGCCAGGAGCCTGCTGCCAGCCTCCCCAGGACCCGGGACCCCCGAGGCACCCCACAGAGCCGCTCGCCTGTGTCGTCTGAGGCCGGGGAGGCATCCACTTGTGAGTACCATCGTGTTCCCCTTATGTGTACGGGGGGCTGGGGTGAGAGGGAGCCCTGGGACCGTGCGCCTGGGCCTTGCCCACCAAGGAGCAGCAGCTGGGGATCCTGCAGGGACCCTGGCCTTGCAGAGGGGAGCTGGGTTTCACACACCTGGGCCCCTGGGGTAATTGACCGCTGGTCTTGTTGCACCACAGCTGCAGCACCAGGGCCTGCAGGGCGCACCACACCGCCTGCAGCAGCTGCCCGTGCCCGGGCAAGCAGGAGAGCCAGGAACGAGGAGGAGTACCAAAGGCGGCACCTCCGGTTCATGGACCACCAGCTCCGCACCCAGGACCACTGGGTCCAGGAGGACCTGAGGCTGCGCCGGAGGAGTCTGGAGGCCCTGGAGGAGCAGGGCCGTGCCCTGCGAGGCCACCTCCAGAGCCTGCTCGACCGCTTCCCATTTCCTCCTCCCCCTGCTCCCCCTGCTCCCCCTCCTGCTTCCTCCACACCCCCTGTCCCTCCTGCCCCCCCCCCTCCACAACCATTTCCCACTGACGCCCCCGGACCCGCAGTGTGGCGAGACGGGAGAGGCAGCCGGACTCCCACCCCTGAGCTTTCCTTTCCCTTCCTCCCTTCCCTCCCCTTCCAGCTCCCTCATCCCAGGTTTCCCCCTCCCCTCTCCCACCTTCCCCCCTTCCTCCCCGCACCCCACTTATGTTAAATAAACAGACATTTTTGTTTCAAAAACAGATGTCTTTATTTTACAGTAGGTAGGGAGGGGAAAGGGGAAGGGGGTAGGGTGGAAGAAGGCCCCAGTGGGGCATGCAGGGAGAGGTCAGTCCTCCTCCTCCACCAGGAAGCTCTCCCGCAGGGCTTCCCGGATCCGGACGGCCCCCCGCTGGGCTTCCTGGATGGCGGCAGTGCGGGACTGACCGTAGTGTCCAGCCATGCGGTCAGCCTCAGCCATCCAGGCTAGCAGGAAAGCCTCCCCCTTTTGCTCACACAAATTGTGGAGCACACAACTTGCTGCCACCATGGGAGGGATGTTGTGCTCGGCCAGGTCCAGACGGGTGAGGAGGCATTGAAAGCGGGCTTTCAGTCGCCCGAAGGCCCCCTCCACCACGATGCGGGCCCTGGTCAGCCTGGCATTGAAGGCCTGGTGGGAGGGATTGAGGTGCCCCGTGTAGGGATTCATGAGCCAGGGCTGCAGTGGGTAGGCGGCATCCCCCACCAGGCACACGGGCATGTCCACATCCCCGACCCTGATGTGGCGGTCGGGGAAGAAGGTCCCGGCCTGCAGCCGCTGGCACACGGAGGAGTTGCGGTACACCCGGGCATCGTGTGCTTTGCCAGACCAGCCCACATTAATGTCCGTGAACTGGCCCCGGTGGTCACACACGGCCTGCAGGATCACGGAGAAGTACCCCTTGCGGTTCACGTACCGGGACGCCTGGTGTTCCGGGGCACGGATGGGGATGTGCGTCCCGTCGATGACCCCCCCGCAGTTGGGGAAGCCGAGGGCACCGAATCCCTGGATGAAGGCGTCCGGGTCGGCGAGGCGGACCACCCTGCGGAGCAGCACCCGGTTGATGGCCTTGACCACCTGCGGAGAGAAACACAGCAAAGCGCCAATCAGTGGGGCGCCCGGGTGGCTAGGAGCGTTCGTGCCCTGGCAGTGTCCCGCGCCCCACTCCCGGTAGCAACCCCCCTGGCGGCGTGTAGTACGGCCGGGACAGCCTGACCCCTCCGGTGCGGGGCGCTTTCGCCTCCTCCCACCCCCCCTTTGTCCCTGGGGCGGCCCATCCCCTCCTCGCAGCCCCCCTCCCCCTCGTCTCGGTGGCCGACGAGTGCCATACCTGCATGAGCACCGCTCTGATGGTGGATCTCCCCACGCCGAACTGGTTCCCGACGGATCGGTAGCTGTCCGGCGTGGAGAGCTTCCATAGGGCGATGGCCACCCGCTTCTGGAGGGGGATGGCGGGCCTCATGCGAGTGTCCCTTCTGCGCAGGGCAGGGGCGAGCCACTCGCAGAGCTCCAGGAAGGTGTCCCTCCTCATCCTGAAGTTCTGGGTCCACTGTCGGTCCTCCCAGCGCTCCAGGACGATGCGGTCCCACCAGTTGGTGCTGGTGTCCAGACGCCAGACGCGGCGGGGCACGCCGGTGCCGGGGCGCCGCCGCGGCTCCTCCACGGCCCCCAGGGCAGCCAGGCGGAGAGGCAGGGGGCTGACGTTCACCAGGTGGTGCCAGGCAGCCTCGAGCCATTGCTGGCAGGCTTGCAGCAGCAAGTCCAGAAAGTGCACCAGAAGGTGCAGGGCGAGCTGTGGCTCCATGTTGCCACCTGCGGCGGCCCCCCTGAAGGGAAGCACCGACACAGACGGGCACAGAGACCAACGCTTTGCTGTCCCTCGGCAAGGTTGGCAAGCAAGCAGGAAAAGCTGAGAACCAGCTGTCCAGGGGGGGTCCCTTTAAGCTCGAGCCTCAGAGATAGCCTCAGACAGCAGCCACACAAAGCAACTACTGACCTGATGCCCTGCCAGAACCGGTTTCAGCTGCCCTTAAATGCCCCCCTGCGTCCAATCAGTGTGGACGCGCTAGTTTGAATTAGCAAAACGCTAATTCGAACTAGTTTTTAGTTCTAGACGCGTTAGTTCGAATTAGCTTAGTTCGAATTAACTAATTCGAACTAAGTTAGTTCGAATTAGCGCTGTCGTGTAGACATACCCAGGGTGATTAAAGTCCCCCATAAGAACCAGGGCCTGTGATCTGGAAACTTCTCTCAGTTGTCCGAAAAAAGTCTCATCTACTTCATCCACCTGATTCGGCAGCCTGTAGCAGACTCCAACCACAGCATCACTGCTGTTGCTTACAACTCTAAACTTGACCCATAGATTCTCAACAGGCTTTTCTCCCTCTATATATTGGAGTTCTGAGCAATCATAGTGCTCTCTTAGGGTATGTCTACACTACCCCCCTAGTTCGAACTGGGGGGGGTAATGTAGTCATACGGAGTTGCAAATGAAGCCCGGGATTTGAATTTCCCGGGCTTCATTTGCATAAAGCTGGCCGGCGCCATTTTTAAATGCCGGCTAGGTCGGACCCCATGCCGCGCGGCTACACGCAGCATGGACTAGCTAGTTCGGATTAGGTTTCCTATCCGAACTAGCTGTACGCCTCGTGGTATAGACATACCCTTACATACAATGCAACTCCTCCTCCTTTTCTCCCCTGCCTGTTCTTCCTGAACAGTTTATACCCTTCCATGACAGTGCTCCAGTCATGCGAGTCATCCCACCAAGTCTCTGTTATCCCAATCAAATCGTAGTTCTTGGACTGGGCCAGGGCCTCCAATTCTTCCTGTTTGTTACCCAGGCTTCTCGCATTGATGTACAAACACTTTAGATCACCCTACCCTCTGCATTCGAATCAGGGGTCCACCTTTGTTGCTCGTTCCTCTTTGCATTACTTCCCGGTATCTGACTTCCCCACACTCCTAAGGGTTTTGGTCACCATCCCCCAACGAACCTAGTTTAAAGCCCTCCTCACTAGGTTTGCAAGCCTGCCCGCGAAGATGCTCCTTCCTCTCTTTGTTATGTGGATTCCATTTCTTCTTTTTATAACTCTGAAATGTTCATAACTCTGAACAAAACATTATGGCTGTTCTTTCAGAAGCTGACAACTGAACATTGTCTTAATTCAGCTTTGAAACTTTGCTATGTGGAAGAAAATGCCATTTTTTAACCATTTTAATTTAAACAAAGCTAACACAAAATTTCTTTATCTTGTTAAATCTTTTTCTTTTAAATCCCTTTATTTTTCTAGTAGTTTACATTTAACACACTTCTATATTTTTGTATTCCTCTGCTGCTACCTGATTGTGTATTTCCAGTTTAAAAAGTGGTATGTGGTTGACCAGTTTGGAACTCTGGAGTTCTACTGTATAAAAGATATTTGCAGGGGATAGAAACCTTAGTTTTTGGAGCAGAAATTCTGTTGATGACTGAACCTTTGAGCAACTGTACTATTGGACGTACAGTGTCCAAGGACAGCGATTGTGCAGGGAAACCTTATACAAGAATTGCAGCCCTTCCTCTTGGCTTGTAAGAAAGGGTATGTCTACACTAGCCACCCTAGTTCGGACTAGGGTGGCTAATGTAGTCATTCGAACTTGCAAATGAAGCCCGGGATTTAAATATCCCAGGCTTCATTTGCATGTTCCCGGGCACCGCCATTTTTAAATGCCCGGTAGTTCAAACTACCTGCCCGCAGCTACACGCGGCACGGGCTAGGTAGTTCGAACTAAAGCTCCTAATTCAAACTACTGTTACTCCTCATTGCAGGAGGAGTGTAGCTGCAGGCAGGTAGTTCGAACTACCGGGCATTTAAAATGGCAGCTCCCAGGAACATGTAAATGAAGCCTGGGATATTTAAATCCTGGGCTTCATTTGCAAGTTCGAATGACTACATTAGCCACCCTAGTCTGAACTAGGGTGGCTAGTGTAAACCTACCCAAATATAGGTTTCACATATCTGTTTCCTCTTCTACTGAAATCAACTAGTTTGTAGGTCACTGCTTATTCAACCTGTTCACTCTCTTACTCAAAGAAATCTCCCTTTTGCAGCAACCCTGATTTGCTGCTCTTTCCCAGAAGGTGGGGGAGTGATGATTTCCCTTGGGAATGCTGAAGTTTCTGGCCTCCTTGAGAGGGGTTCACTCAAGGACCAAAATAATATTAATAGTGATAACATGCCTGTGTCTCAGTTGTCCATTAGTAATGGAGAGTGAAATGTATTCACTCCAGTGCCAGATTTTGAGCCCTTGAGGGAAAAAACAAACAGTAAGTGCAAAACATTATTAATCTTCACAGCATCTTCTGAGGACTATGACAAAGCATTTACCCCCATTATTTACATGAAACTAGCAGAGAATTTAAGTGACTTTCTCTAGCCTGGAGGAACAGGGAGGATCAGAACACTGGCACGTCTGGCCCTAGCCCTGTGTTCAGATCATCAGACTTGGCTTCTCCTGAACCATTCCGTAATGGAACTCAGCTTTGTAAACTATCATATTGTAAATAATCTGCTCTGTATGCAAATGGGTTTTTTATGTTAATCCCGGACCTACTGTGAGGAAGGTGCAACTTCATGATTTTGTACTCTGTTTGGGGGGAGGGGAAGAGAAGTGACATCAAGGTCTGCAGCTGAATGGCTTGAATGCCTAGAGACAGCAGGTGAACAGCACAGGCTAACCCAGGTTTACAAACAACTCTTTGCAAATCTGGAATTGTAAGCTGATTCGTTTGCCAATTACGTTGACTCAAGTCATGTTAATTCGTAAATAAAATGTAATGTGCAATTTTGGGCCAGCTCGCCCCAAATAAATTCTGCAATTGTTTTTCTTCCTCTTTCCCACCTTTAGGAGATAGTTCAGTTCAATATCCTGATAATTTATTTTGCCATTAATTTTGATCTCTTGGTTCTGTCATTAAACCCTGTTTGTCATGCATGCTTGGCAATATAGCTGAATCAATAGCAAAATTAGCATTTAAGCCATTGAATTGTGATTTATAGCTTTAATAATAGGTCCCATTCTTGAATGTTTTATTTAACTATCACAGTGGATAGTGACTTTAGCCTCCATCTTGTTCCCACGTCAAGGCGGTCTACATGACAAAATTAGGTTGCGTTAGCTATGTCATTCAGAGAGTGTGAAAAATGTATACTCTGAGGTACATAGTTAAGCCCTAGCGACTGCTAGATCAATGGAACAATTCCTCTGTCAGTCTAGTTACTGGCTCTCAGACAGGTAGATTTACTACAACCCCTTCCATCACTGTCTACCTATAGCTATCCCACTGCAGAGTTTCTAATGAAGACATCCCCTTAGGCAACTCCATACCAAATAACAATAAAAGGATAGCAAGGAATTAGAGCAATTTTAGCCTTTTAACTACCAAGTTACTGATAAGTAGCCTGACTTCTGTTATTCAGTAGGTACTTAATAAACATTATGTCCCAGCTCTATTACTGATTTCTTGCCAAGTCTCTTATTCATCATGCCTTACTTTCCATCTGTACAACAAGGATATTGAGAGCATTAATTCACTGATGTTTGAGAGACACAAGGACTCCACAATGGTGAGTGTCATACAAATGTCTATGAATAAAAATTACAGAAGCTGTTCAGATCATTAAGATCAACGCTCTGTGTTTAGCACTGCAATCTTTCAACAAAGAGGAAAGCTCGGGATGCAGAGGGTTTGTTTTGCCAAGAACCCATATTCTCCCTATGGAGATCTTTCCCATTGGATCTCTGGGAAGACAGGGCACACAACAGAGTAAAACATTCCAGCCCAAGAACTTTCACTACTGTGATGGATGAAAGTTGAGTGCTGTCGTCAGCAGAAGAGAAAAAAAGCTCACAGCCTACTCAGATATTTTGATTAAGCAATACTGCAAGAATTGTGCTATATAATCCGCTTCCAGTATATGTGGTTAACATGCCAAATGTGAAAACCATTTCAACAGCACAAGCTGTTTTCATCACACTTTCATACATTTCCAAGAAGCATGATAAAGTTTTCCTCCAAATGTCTTGTCATTAATAGATTCAATATAGAACAGTGAAAGAAATAATAGTATAAGTCACCTGGGGAGCTAACAAAGCCATTCCCAGGTTAAGGCTAATCGGATAGACCATCAGCTGGCATATTAGCCAAGGATCTGACATACAATCTGTGTTAATGGCATTGCTAAACTAGTTTTACTAACAGCAATACAATGCACATGATCCATCAAAGAGCTGCTGGAAGACGAACAGGGCAATGGGAGCCATTTGGTATTTGCCCTAGTAACAGGTGAGAACTGGGAAAGCAAGGAGTTTATACAGCAGTCTACCTAAGGAATATGGACATGCTGCTGATTTTCTTCTTCCATGAGAATGGCCTAGATAAGCTAATGACATTTTTTCATTCCCACGGGAGTCTCTGTGCTGAGTGGAGTATACCTCCTCTGAGGATACCCAGGAGTCCATTTGTGATGTCAGACACAGAACTGCACTGAAGATTTCACTTGTCTGACCTTTACAGTCCCAAAAACATAAATAGAGAAAAGATGCTCTCTCTCTCCAGCATCAAGGCCAAGCTTTCTGTTTCTCATAGCATTGACTTTTATCCTGCTCCACTAACAAGATTCACAAAGCAAAGAGGAAATTCCACTGTAATTTATCTTAATTCAAATCCAAGGCAGAGAAAACTAGATGTGTGCAATGGTGTGTTTACTTTGAACACAGCTGGATCACAGTCGCAGGGAAGCAAATGTCTTCCTAAATTTATCATAGTGCTTTAAATTCTGCTACATAATTAGGCCCACTTTAAGAGGGCATTACAGACACATGGCAGAATAAAAATCTTCCGTGTACAGAAGCTTAAGGACTTATGTTGAAAAACGGCAGATTCTGTAGCCTTCAGTTCCACATCCATGAAAAGGTCCCTCTCTTTCCTTATATTATCCTGGTTGTGCCTTTCATTTTACTTTCTTTAGCAAGAATGTCATCCTTTCCCTAAGCACTCTGCTTGCTTACTAAGTTAGCAGTTGAGATCACCATTGTGGTTCTCAGAAGTTACCCATGTGGTGTCTTGATGGGTATTTTGCTCTGTTCAAAGATAACTATTCAGCTGTATGCATAGATGACTCCAAGAGACTCCCCAAAGACCACAACATTAGATAAGGTTTGAAGGCACTAGTAAACAAAGCACAATAATAGCTTCCCAGGATCAGATATTTACAATTAGGCTAAGACTGTGCCCAAGACAATGACCTTTACTTAGTAGCATGGGATTTGCAATGGCCGCCTAAGTCAAACAAATACAACTCCCTTGGGGTACTTTTTGATATATAGGTACAAACAAGTTACACATCACTCCTGACGTACAGGCAGTCCCTGGGTTACATGGATCCGACTTACATCAGATCCCTACTTACAAATGGGGTGAGGCAACCCTGCATTAGCTGCTTCCTCCCAGCAGACCAGGGAGACGCGAAGCTAGCGCCCCCCCCGCCAGCAGACCAGGGATACGCGGAGCGGCTTTTCTCAGCAGACACCTCAGCTTGAGAATAAAGGACTGAGGGAAGTGAGGCATGGGAGAATAAAACTGAGCTCTGGAGAAATGTTTGGCTAGAGTTTCCCCTACAATATGTACCAGTTCTGACTTACATACAAATTCAACTTAAGAACAAACCTACAGTCCCTATCTTGGACGTAACCCGGGGACTGCCTGTATTACATATCACTTCTTATGTAGGCAGGCCTCCCAATCAAGTCAATGCAAGTTCTGTCTCTAAAAGGAGCATGAAGCAGGGCCCTCTTAAAGGCAGAAGCAATATATTCAACCCAAGCAGCATTTCTTTACAGCACATTTCTGGTTCCGTTCTATCTACTTTGCAGAAGACCTGTTCTCTACTCACATCTCCTGTCATTCATTCACTGTTGCAACAGGTTTTACAATAGCAATCTGCCCCCTCTGTGTTTTCTGGCCTATATTGTAATTAAGTGACAATTACCTTTCTATTAATTTCTTTTACAATTTGTATATCTCACAAACCTTATCCAATGGGTTATATGTTTAAAAGCATTCTGTTTAATACTAACTCTATGTTTTAGATCAGGGGTGGCCAACCTGTGGCTCCAGAGCCACATGCGGCTCTTCAGAAGTTAATATGCGGCTCCTTGCATAGGTACCAAATCCAGGGCGAGAACTACAAGTGCCAGCGTCCCATTAGGCTGGAGGGTGCTCACTGTTCAACCCCCAGTTCTGCCCTAAGCGTTGTCCCCAGCCGCCCTTCCCCCTAGTATCCTGCCACTTCCTACCCTCTCCACTGAGCCTGTCACACCCATGCTTCCCCCCTGCAGTGTCTCCCACTGGGAAAGAGCTGGTCACAGTGGGCAGGAGGAAAAGGAGGCGGCACTGACCAATAGGGCTGCCAGTGGGCAGGATGTGCGGAGAGTGGTGCTGGGGAGATGATCAGTGCTGATGCTCTTTGGCAACATGCATTGGTAAATCTCACGTTTGGGTTGGCCACCCCTGCTTTATATTCCTACTTGTATTCAGTCTCTAATAGCTTTCTCTGTTTTGACTTAACCAGGAGTAGATTAAGTTGTAGTGTAGACTGAATCTATAAGTGAAATCTACAAGAATTATACCTGCCTAGCTATGGTGCCTTTGCTATGCCAGCATAACATAGACATGGCCTACACCTAAAGAAAGTATCATGAGCTTTCATGGGCTAGACCCACTTCATCAGATGAGCTGGAGAGGAATAACAGAAAAATAAGGGGGGAAGTACCTGTCAATTGTAGGACCAATGCTAATGAGGCTAATTAAGTAGACTAGAAGTGTCCCATACTTAGCTTTTGATGTAAAAATTAGGTATTAAATGCAGGGAAGGCTGGCTTTATAATGCAACATCCAGTTAATGCAGGGGTGGACAATAATTTTTGATGGGGGGCTACTCCAAGAATTTGGAAAGTGGTTGAGGGCTGCAGTCTTCCAGGATATTAATGGAGGAGGTGCAGGGTCTAGGTTGGAAGTTGAGTGCAGAAGGGACCTTGGTTAAGGGAGGGACTTTGGGTGAAGGAGGCAGCTGTGACGTGGTGCACTGGATTGAGGATGCAGGGGGTTGGATTGTGACCTACGGCAGGGAATTGGGGAACAGGAGGGGGTGCAGGGATTTGGATTGTGAGCTAGAGCAGGAAGGGACTGTGATCTGGGGCAGGCAATTGGGATGCTGGATCTGGGAGGGGATATGGGTACAGGAGGGGGCAGAGGATTTGGGTATGTGGAGCAGGGGGCAATAGTGGGGGACAGAGGGTTGGGGAAAGGAGGCACTAGGGTGCTGGAGGCAGGCTATGCCTGAGAGACTTACCAGCCAGCAGCCATTCCTGAATCAGCCTCCCTGTCTACAAGTGTTCCCTCTAAGCTGCCAACCAGCACAGCTTCACAGGTGATTAATCAGCCCCACCCAGCCAGTCAGCTCCCTGCAGGGAGCCCTGGGCGGGGCTGATTAATCACCTGTGAAGTTGTGCTGCAGTGCAGTTTAGAGGGAACACTGCTGCCTGTCTCACCCCCGCACAGGCAGCAGCCATGTGCTTTGGAGTCCTTTGTGCTTCATGGCTACCTATTATTGAAAAGGGCAGCTCCCATTGGCTCGTTTCTGGCCAGGAGCAGCTCCTAAAGCTTTCCCTGCTCTTCTACGGACTCAGTGTTTAAAGAAAAGACGTCCCACAGCCGCAGTTCTGAGCGGCATGTGGGTGGAGCGGAGCAAGCAGGGAGCCTGCTTTGGCGGGCGATATGGTGGCTTGGTGGGCTGGAGCCTGAGTTAATGTCTTTGTTTACTCTCAGTTCACCCTGCACTACCACTTTGAGACCAAAAGAAAGGTTATGATAGCTAGGCAATGAACCCATTCTTCCATCAACCTGCTTGTGTCTATACTGGGGATTGGGTCCCAATAGCTATCTTGCTCAAGGATATGGATTTTTCAAACCCCCGAGTGACATAACTACACCGACATAGAGTTAAACCAAAAATAGTTTCTAGCTGCTCAACAGATGGAAAGTCTGAGTTCATTTGTTGGGGGGGGGGGCGGGCGGGGAGTGGGGAGTTAACAAACAGTCCTTAGTCACTTCTGTGCATATTTTAAGGTTTTTCCAAACAACAACTATATAATTAAAATCCTACATAAACAATTTTCTGTTCTCCTGCCTGTGGAAAAAAAATCCTGATCTAGTTTCTATCACTGCCACAGAGATGTATAGCATCCAAAAGTCTACTGATTACTTTCATTATCCTTAACTTTCATCCTAATTGACTCTGCTGGGTCAGCCAAAGAGATTCAGCATTTATCTCTGCTCCTTCAGGACCATTCATCAATATTCCTTCTGACGTGTGCTTTCTCTGTTACTTTAGAGAACTCTGTGCTCTGATGCTTTAAATATGAAGGCCAGATTTTCTCAGTGGCACTGTGCTGTGCAGCATAAAAAAAGCTATGGCCATAGGGGAGAGCAAAAGTGCTTTCCCTGAATTCTGATCTCCCCAAAAGTCACTTTGGTCTGGACCCTTTATAAAATCCCAGTGATTAAAGCCAGGTAACTGGATACTGGATCCATGAAGGAGACAGAACATGGTCCACATACGTTTACAGTTGTACCTGAAACAGTCTCAGTCCCTCATCCTATACAAATTACTCCAGCTCCTACTGAAATAAAACAGTTTTTATAAATATCTTTTGCTTCTATTATTCCTCATTTCTACCAGCATTTTAAGACAACCCTGGAAGCTGTACTTGGAGACATGTATTACTGGAACTAGCATTGCAGAGCTCAAGATACCATAGCAAGAGTTGGTGATTGATCACGGTTAATCTCATCAACCACAAAGCCAAGGATCTGCGGAACATACCAGGTAAAGTAAAACACGTGAGTTTGGCACAGATAAATAGCCTCACTGATGGCATCAGATGAACTACAGTTCTTGCACTTGGGGATCAAACATTCATCACATGCTGCCTTTCATCAGGATGGGACTAAGATATTTGAAAGCTCAGGCTGAATGCAATCTCACAAATACTCATCAGCAAATACTGCTGCCCGTCAATGTTGAGAACAACCACTCTCCTTCCTCAAGGCCCTCCACCACTGATTTCAGCCAGCAGAAAAAGTTTGTTGTTTTCTCAAAGTGATCCTCTGGCGACCACTAGACAGCTATTCTTTCCCTAGCTAAAATCTCAGGACCATTTTGCAAGAAAGGAAAGAAAACTTTACTAAGGCCATGTCAATACTACCAGATATGAAGGTCAGTTCTATCACCTGATTTTGTAAAGTTGAAGGTCCATGTCCCCACTGTGCACAAGAATTCAACATAGCTCAAAGTAGCATGTTTACTAGACAGACTGCTATCGACTTTGACAGCAATGCACTGTGGGTAGTTATCCCTCAGTGCTTGTGCCATTTTGCATTCTGGGTTATGCTTCGAGTGCACATGGGGACCAAAACTATACAGCAGGTGGTTCCAGGGTCATGTCTTCAGTGTCCCATAATGTGCTCTTCTACTCCCTCCTCGCTTGCTTGAGATCAATGGAAAACAGTCTTTTTGCCCCCTTTTTGGCCCTGGTTACCTGCACAGACACCGTAGCAGCATGAGCATGGCCCTTCTCATGAATCCCCTTGTGCACCCAAGCACTGAAACTATTAATACACACCGACAGCTTATTTTATGAAATATTTTACTCCACATCTTCCCACCCACTCTGCTGTAACACAGATTATCAGTATAGTCCTGCGATAGCCACTCAACAAATGAGCATGCATAGTAATAGCATAGCCATATATTTCACATTTCTTTCATTTTCATTACCCGAAACTAAAGTGTTTTATTCTTCTTTATCCCATTCAATTTAAACCTTATTTATATCGGAATATAATCGAATGCAGTAAAAGCACTGGTAACAAACTCATGAAGTTGCACTTCCCAGATGAACCCTTCACTAATGAATTAATTGTGCTGTATTTAATGAATTAATTAAAAAGCATTTGTTCTAATGTAGTAGAGAACAGATTTATATGCTAGATAAAACATGTATCTTAGAAGAACTGTCCTAAATTAAGCTGGAATATTAAGGACTTTGCAGGCAAAAACTACTCATTTGACTAAGGTAAATATGAAGGGAACAGGATGAATTTTGGAGTTTATTGAAGTAAGCTGATGATGCACACAGAATACTTATGATTTCCCCATCTTAAGTTTACAAGACAAGACAGATAGTGATTTGTAACAGCCCTCCAATCATCCTAACAGCTATGAATAGCAAGCCCCATAAACATGTCATAGCACTGACCTTTACACTAGCAGACATAAGAGCAATGACCACGGCTATTTATTTTTTCTGGGGAAATGGTTTCTTGGCTCAGTTAACTTTAAGGACAAAAAGGCAAGGCTCATTTTTTAAATCATTAAAGAATAAAATATTGCAGAAATGTCTAGTAGGTGATCCATATTTTGTCTTGCTGCATCCCACAAAGAGCAAATGTGTTGCTTCACTGTTCAAGTGCAAAAAGGAGGGGGTTTGGTGGAAAGGATTGTTTTGTTTACAAATGGTAGTATCTATGTGTTTATGGGTTTAGCACTGAACACTAACATTAAAAAACATATGAAACTTAGCTGTCCTAATGATATATACTGCTATCAGCCCAGGCTTGCTAAGGCTTTTGAACACTTCAAACCAATCCCCACCTGGGCTAAGTTATTGTATGTGGAAACCAGGCAAAACTTGATGAACTTGACTTGATCACTCAAGTTGTAAATGCCATGTGAACGAAAAGTGAGTAAAACATTTACAAAATACTTGAGAGCCCAAACTACTGAGTTTTTCATACCTCCATTTGCATGTTCTCTCAGTCAGCTCTCTTGCAAAATATTCACTCTGGAAAATGTTCATTATTGGGATACACTGGGGAGCTACCATTCACAGCAGAGAAAACCAGTGAAGAAGATAATCTAGAAGAGTATCCTATTAGTAACAAAGTTCTTTCCCATAAAAGTCTAGTAAAAAGGCCTTGAACACAGACAAGAGAGGGAACTAGCTTCAGGGTGCACACTACAACCTTCCTCCTGCCCTTGTAAAAAAAATCTGAACATTCTCTTACCTTTGAGACACATTTCTCTTATCTTAAAATATCCCCTTACAGAGAGAATCATTAACATTTTAGGGCACAGGGAGATGCCAGCAATGAATACCTGCTTGAAGCAAGTAGACACAATCTGGAATCCTATGAGCCACCATGCAGGTGGAGTTGATATAACTTCACACAGCATCCTCTGGGGCCACTCAGATAATTGGGAACTTGCAAATACCTGCTTATGCTTTTCCTGGGGTGGTTTTTTTCCCCTCTTATAAGTCAGACTCCAAAATAATTATGACTAGTCCAAAGGTCACTGTGGTTTTTGGTCTCCCCTGCCCATCTCAATATGTGCAGAGCAGTTACAATGCTATCATTTCTCTCCAATGCATATTGTAAGGTGCTTTTGATTGGCTGCCTGATGGTGTGGAGCTTCCAGCTTCTCCCCAAACTTAATTAATCCTGTGCAGCGCCATCCCCAACCCTCACACCAACTCATTCGTCTAGAGCCCCATACCTGGCTATCCAGCAGAACAGCAATTAATTCTGCACCCAAACTTAGTACCTGCATCAACTCTGCCTCTGCCCCTTAATGCACCTTCCCTCCTCCTGCAGTTCCAGGGGTTGTTTGCCCCCCTTTTCTTTCCCAAGCTCAGTGGGGCAGGGATGGAGGAAGGGAGTAAAATACAGCTTGACCCATTTTTCAGAGAGGAAGTTAGAAGCTGAGATGCCTTGAGATGCTGGTTCTCTATGCAACCTCCTCCCCCACTCTTGGTAAGAATGGTGTATGGGCTTCTCTCCCAACACGGGGGGAAGGGGCAGAGCTCACCTGCCTCCTGCAGCACCTCTGAGGGTCTAGTCTTCCCATGCGGGGAGGCAGATAATCAGAAGGGAACTTCCTCTGGGTCAAGCAGAAAATAGCATGAGTGCTGGAGCTTCTCACTCTCTCATGAGAGTGGTTCCAACAGGTGCAAATATTTCAAGTTGAAAACCCAACACTGTAATCTTAGTAAGGGGTAACTTCTTATACTTGAGCATGTGCATAGTATGGATTGTAGTGGGACATTCAATAGAACTTCCCAGTTACATAATACAAAAAGAACATCCTGACTGATCTCCATGGCTATGTCTACACTCGTGGCTTCTGGCGCGAGAAATATGCAAATAAGGCTAAGTGTGGAATATCGCCAAGCCTCATTTGCATACCTAATGAGCCACCATTTTTTCAGAAGAGGCTCTTGTGCCCGAAGGAGCTGTCTACACTGTCCCTTCTTGCGCAAAACAACCCTCTTGCGCAATGCCGTTATTCCTGAAAATAATCAGCGTAGCGGCATTGCGCAATAGGGTTTTTCTTGTGCAAGAAGGGGCAGTGTAGACAGCTCCCTCTGGTGCAAGAGACTCTTCTGCAAAAATGGTGGCTCATTAGGTATACAAATGAGGCTCGGAAATATTCCATACTTAGCCTCATTTGCATATTTCTCATGCAAGAAGCCGCGAGTATAGACATAGCCCATCTGTTTTCCCCATGCAGTATTAGCCTCTGGCCCACAGTTCCCATGCAATAGCTGCTGTGCAGCATCACTACTGGCCCACCCAATTTGAACACTAAATGAACATATATGAGCAAGACAGTCCTGATTCAACGCAAAGAGTGGAACTGCCTTTGTTGTCCAACATGGGACTTTGTCAGTATTTTTCACCTGTGTAACTACAGCACATTATGTTGTCCCATTAGCAAGTGTGGGGTTTTGGACAGTGGTTTGTTAACTCCTGGACAGGGGCGGCCTGTCCATATAGGCGAACTAGGCGGTCGCCTAGGACGCCAAGTTAAATGGGGCACCAAATGGTGACGCAATATCATTGAGGGGTTTGGAGGTGGGGGTGCAGATTGCATGGTTCGCCTAGGGTGCCAGTTGCTGGCAGCTAATCTAGGGCCGCCCCTGCTCCTGGAGTATGGCAGTACAGTACAGGCGTTGGCCTGTTTGCACTCCCCACAAGTACGGAGTGACTTGAAGAATGTGTACCAGTGGTGCAAGTAATGGCCCACTGGGTTGAGATCAACACCATTCTGCTATGCGGCTGCCTTGATGTACAGTTGGCAGGCTGGCTGTTTGAGAAAGATGCATAGCTGCCCTAATATCCTGACAGCACAGCATTCACTGTTCAAGGTATCACCACCCCCACACTAATGGATTAATGAGGAACCTTGCACCAATTCTGACTTAACAAGCGATCTAAGTATATGCCACACTAATTATTCCTGGAGCACTGCCCCTAAGGGCTTTAACATTTGGAAAGATTGATGGTGCTACTCACAAGCTAATGTTTTCCAGCAACATCGGATTCTGAAGTAGATTGAGCTCCATAAAAAACACAATGTTCTGTAACTCCTGGATCAATAAGACACTGGTGAAAAGTAAATTCAAGATGCATCCCAAATGCAGGATGGGGACTAGATGTGATCTGTTACAAAGCCAAGGCAATTAGCCTGCCTTTCTGGTGCTTGTTTCTACATTGCAGTATGTGGTTGGAAATTCCTCTTGTGTTTCCCATTTTTCTTCTGGAGTTATTCAGTGGTGCTATGGGCCAGCAGAATCATGGGAATACTTAAATGAGATGTACGATAAACATTGTCTACAGTGAATTACTTGTTTTCCATCACAACATGCATACTTCCTGGTACAACTTGCACTGCAGCGAACATACCAGCATTAGAAAATATAGCTAACCAGAACTTCTAGTTTTAATTGAGTATTGAGTGCACAGTGTGGTGCCTTGCTAAATGAAAAAGCACATGCATACAGATTAAACAAAGGCATCCTATATTTTAATTTATCAATATCAGTACTTAGAGAAGAAGGGCTTTGAATCTGAAATGAGGAGTAGGCAGACTCTCTAAGGTCAAATCAGGACAAACATAAAGGAAAGGTCCTTTGCAAAAAATTTTTGTAATTCCTCTCATATTTGTATGTCAGTGTTACCTATAAGTTAAAGAGTTACAGTATGGTACCTGACATACACTGCAACTGTCTTATATTGACCTGCCTGAACTTACAGGAATATCAGTCTGCTCTTCTTTCTTCTGTATTTGGCTAGCAACCATTTTAGCATAACATAAAATCTGAGACTCTTATGTAATATGAAATCTGCTCATAGATACACTGAAATCACATCACCTACTACTTCCTTACTTAAATTATATATTAAGTTGCTCTCTCCTTAAAATTAAAAGAAAATTACTGTGGTTCCTTGCTATGATTTCTCATCAAGCATGCAGGATTCAATGTTTTTCTGAAGATTAACTAACCCCCCCCCCCCCCCACAGTAGCATTCACCCAATTAAAATTCTTACAATTGTTGCATGTTTCATCACTTAGGACTCATTATGTACATCCAAATAAGGAGCCCTAGGCTGCTAATAAGTGGAACAATTGAAGAAGATGATAGATGTAGAGGCTCTGACAAGTGGAGCAGATAGTCTTTGCTGCAAGGGGAGGCTTCTGCTTTGCTGTTTTCATCCTTCTAGCCAATTAATAAAACTCCTTTGAACACACATTTCAATACAGTTTAACTACATCACCTTTTATGTTCAGTTTAAACAAAAGCATGCACAGGAAAGATTATTTATTGCTACTTTGTATTATATCAACTGCATTCCTGATCACTTTCATAGTTGGGAGTTGCTGATACAGTAGATCATTTGTAGTGCAGCAGGAAATAGTTTTTACACTAGGAGGAACTATCACTAATGTGATAAAGTGATTGGCACAGTGTGGTCTAAAAGTCATTCATGATTTCTTGTAAGATTAAGGTCAGATTCTCTGAAGGCTAAAAAAATCGTTTATATGCACTATTTGTTACAAACAAGCATACCCCTCAAATTATCTAGTAGCACTGACTACATTTGCAGAAATGCAAAGAAATCATAATGCAGTTCTGTCAAACTTGTCTTGCCCACATGAACTCCTGCACATTAAATGCAGACTATGGCACCAATCTTGCCATCTGCCTTTTTAGGTAGTTATAGGTCCCTCACAGTCACTGGATTCTTTCATCACAACAGTCTTCCAAGGTAGGAAAATATTAGCCTCATTTTTCAGAGGTACTGGGTGGATTAAGTGACTTGCCCAGGAAACCTGTGGCTAAGCCAAGAATCACTCTTTGTGCACTCAGAACTCCCGGGCTATGTCTACACTAGAGTTTTTTCAGAAAAACCAACGTTTTTCTGAAAAAAATTCACTTACGTCCACACTGCACTCGTGTTCTTTCGGGACAAAAAAAATCGAAAGAACAGTGGGGGTTTTCCGACATTGGTAATCTTCATTCTATGGGAAAAAAGCCTTTTTCTGAAAGAGCTGGTTCAAAAAAAGGCATGTGTGAACAGGGAAGAGGGAGTTCTTTCGAAAGAAGAGGAAAGAGGAAAAAGCACAGGTGCCCTGGTGGTCACTCTGTCCATAGTAATCACAGCTTAAATGCGAGTGTGGACGCTATCTTTCAGAAAAGCAGATCGCTTTTTTTGATGCACTTTGGAAGTGTGGACACTCTCTTTCAGAAGAAGTTTTTTCGGAAAATTTCTTTTGGAAAAGCTGCAGTCTAGAGTCCCACTGGGACAAATAGATGTTCTGGCTGAACAGGGAATTCAGGGGCAAACCCATCATATATTAACTCCAGCAGACCTGACATTCAGGTTTATTTAAAAAAATACATTTGAATGTATGGATATACTCAAAGTGCCCTTATTTATGTGCATTTTATAAAACTGAATCTTTACTCTTTTAAGCTTGTCATCATATTAACATTTGACAGTAACATTATGAATGTCAGTAATTTAGCATCAAAATACAGATGTGAACAAATGGAATGTGAATGTTCTCTTTAGACTCTCACCAAAAAAATGAAACTGAGCTGAGAAAACTGGAAAATGATCTTTTTTTTCTCTCCCATCTATACCAATTCTTCCGTTTTGGTATCTCCTTTTATCCTGACCCTATCAGCCCAGACTGTGTCCTTTTGAAAGTGGACTTTTTTGGAGCTTGGGGGTCAATTGTGATTTAATATTGTATAAGAAAGTACAGCATCCTATATGTGATGGCCATTTTATAGACTATATGGAATAAATAAAACTGAAAAACATACATCAATGCCAGGCAAAAGGAAGGGTTGAGTTCTTTCATTTAAGCCCCTGATCACCAAAGCACCTTTAAGCATGTAAGTGCTTTGCTGAATGGAACACAAACATCCCTTCCCTCTTCTCTTATGGTACTTTAAGGAACAAACATAGCCCAAGGCAGATGGTATCTAATTAATTGAAGAGATAAGGGTGACAAAAAGTTGGAAAATAATATTAAAAAAATGAACTTTTGGCAATATTTGCCTTTATTTCTGAACACAGAAAACAAAATCTTGTTTATCATGTGGGAATTGCTCCACTGATGATCTTTGATATGTCTGTGAGCAAAATAAGAATTTAGCCTTAATCAAATTCCGAAAAGCAACACGACAGCAATATAGTATCTCGTTCCTGGACAAAGAAGGCTGGCACTAAATCCTCATGAACGGCTGGAGTTTCAGTATTATTCTGAAGTTAATACAGCAAAAGGTGACATCCTGTTTGCAAAATACATTTTAGCCAGAGCAGATACGAAAAAGTGAATTGTCTGCTGAAGAGCTGAGAGGAAAGGTCTCCTCTCGCAGCAATATTTTACAAGGTGATCTTCAGTAAAATCTATTTGCCAATTAATTGAATCACATTTTAATCAATATTTTCCCTAGATTCTGGTTTCTATATTGAATTTCCACCATTTCTTCCAATTCTGATACTTTGGAGATGACATTAATGGGGTGGGGAGCAGAGAAGAGTAAAATCATTTCATGACTGGCAGTGATTCCAAATGCTGATGATCCAGTAATGCCTGGATGCTCAGATGTGTTTTAAGTCTTCCCCTTTCAGAAGGGAAAGCTCTTAATAGTATAAGGGTTTTCTGCATCTTTACTGATTTCCTGGGATATAATCACTAAGACAAACTTTCAGGAAGACAATTATTTCCCTCAGGCACTAAATGACTCAACAGATTAAGTTTGCAATATACGGAGAACCACATTCTCTTTGCGATATTAAAATATTCAGCCTTGATTTTCTGAAACTAAAAATAAACAAAGGAAAAGCTTCTTCCATTCTTTAATCTTTTGTCTTAGCATCAGTATTTTTCTTAAATTAATCCTCACAAAAAGCAGAGTATGTTTTACAGAGTACTATCATAAATGTGATCATTAATACCTAAATCAAAAGCCTGAATGATCAGTGGTAAACTGGACTTATATCCTCCAGCTTTCTAATGCAGAAGACTAGAAATCCCAAAGCAGCTTCATTTCAATGATGAAAGGTAAGATTTTTAATGAATTTTCTATGAATGTATAATATAGTCTGCACTGCAGCCCGTGTTTATTATGACATTAAATTTAGTTTAGCTTATGCTGCTCCTTCCTTGTCAGTTTTCAATATGCCACAGATTTTTATATGACAATAGCCCCATAGAAACTCCCAGGGATGCTGGAAGATTGAGAAGAATGGGAGCCATTCTCACCTATCAGGTATTACGTCAAGTTGCATGCTGACCCAGGAAAGCATAATTTTAAAAATATTCTGCAACTCTCTGATGACTAAGAAAAGAATGCTTTCAATGAAAGTTTAGATACTAGAATACAATTTTGTGCCAAGGGATAGCAAATCTGCAGCCCTGGAAAATTATAAAATAAAGGGTATTAGTGAAATAGATACACATGGGAATATTCCACTACCCTCTTTCACCAGTAAAAACGAGGAGTCCTGTGGCACCTTAACAACTAACAGATTTATTTGGGAATAAGCTTACCTGGGTAAAAACTCACTTCATCAGATGTGATTCACTCAAGTGGTTTTTACTCACAAAAGCTTATGCCCAGATAAATCTGTTAGGGTGCGTCTACACTGGGCCACTTATTCCAGAAAATCAGCCGCTTTTCCGGAATAAGCTGCGAGCTGTCTACACTGGCCCATGAATTTCCGGAAAAGCAACAATGCTCTACTGTACAAATTCAGCCGCTATTCCGGAAACCGTACGCTGCTCCCGCTTGGGCATAAGTCCTTTTTCCGGAAAAGGGCCAGTGTAGACAGCTTTTCCGGAAAAGCAGAAAAAACGGAAAAAAGCGGTTTGGACGCTGGGAGACCCCGTAGAAGCCGCGGACTTCCTGGTAAGCCCGAGCTGTTAAAGGGCTCTCAGGCTGCTGGGCGCACGTGCCAGGAGCCTGCCTGGGTAAGCTCTGCCGCTGCTGTGCTGCCCAACACTTTTCCTTCAGGCTCACCGCACCATGGCAGCTCCTGCTGGAGAGCCCCCTGGACCCCCAGCGGAGGAGGCCCCCAGGGGCCGCAAAAGGCGGGCCCCATCCTGGAGCCCCAGGGAGCTGGAGGCCCTCATCGAGTTATGGAAGGAGGAGGAGGGTCTCCACGACCTCCATTCCCGGCGCCGGAACGCCGATCTGTACACCCGGCTTGCGCAGAACCTGGCCCAGCAGGGACACCCCAGCCGCAACTGTGAGCAGGTCCGCTCCAAAGTCAAGGAGCTGCGGCTGGGGTATGTCAGGGCCACTGAGGGCAGGGGGGCAGGACCCGACGCCTGCCCATATTTTGCGGAGCTCCACTCCTTTCTGGGAGAGCCCGCCCCTCAAGCCCCACCGGTCCCCGTGGACACCTGCCAGCGGCCACCCATTAACCGTCCCACCGAGCCGGAGGAGGCAGACGACAGCGGCAGTGCATCTGGTGAGGAGGCCAGCGTTGCCACCCAGCAGGCCCCCTCCAGCAACTCCTCCGAGGACGGGGAGGAACCCACTGGTGAGTCTGTGCAGTTTGCACTCCCAAGGGTGGGGGGCGGAGGGCGGGAGGTGGGGAGCCAGGTGCCCGGAGGGGGGAGGGGGAGAGCATGTCACTCAGGCCACGTGAGCTGCACGCTGCATAGCATGAGGACAGCAAGCAGCAGGTGCAACCACGTGCAGCCTGGTGACCGAGCGGCACGTGACCACGGCAGGCAGCTGCAGGCCACGCCTGGGACCCTGCTGCTCACACACATTCGGCGGGACCAGGGGGAAGGGTGGATGCCGGACGGAACTGGCCAGGGCCCCAGGGACTCAGCCCAGAGCCCGCAGCTCCAGCAAGGGTGCAGAACAGAGAACGGCACACTGTCCCATGACTGGCTGTGAGGCACAGCCAGCTTCTAATTGGGTAGACTGCAGCGTCACGGTCCTGTGACCGTGGCCCCCACCGAGCCCCTCACCTGCTCCCGGTGCCTTGGCTGGTTCCCCAAGGGAAGTCCCCACTGGGGCCACACATGTTCCTGGGCTACCGGGCTTGCGGGAGGGATCGTGGGAGGGAGAAGGGCCCCTGAGTTGTGCTGCAAGGATGGGACATCCCCCCACCCAGTCACCCTTCTGGTTCCGTCCAGGAGATATCCCACACGAGGGGATCTGAGAGCCCAGACCGCCTCTGCCAGATGTGCTCCCAGGCACTGCGTGGGGATGCATCTCGCTCCCTGTCAAACAGCAGTGATTAACCCAAAAGCTTTTCACAGTCTCCACCGGCAGGGAGTTCCACAGGTGAACGCTGCACTAGCACCCTCCCGCCCTGCATGGGGCCAGGATACAGAGCGGTGCTTACAATACCCTGGAGGGAGGACCCTACTCCAGGGGCAGGCAGGAGGGGAACCGAGTGGGCCCAAGCCACACAACTGTGGGGTCACCTGGGCTCAGCGGTGGAGGGCATGCGGTGTGGGGACAGTGGACGGCCTGCCTGACTGACCCATCCTTTCTTCTCTTCCTTGCAGCGGGACCCAGCACCAGACCCTCCATTGCGGCAGCAGCGCCACCCCCAGCAGGCCAACCCCGGAGGCACAGGCTCCGCCAGAGGGACCAGCTGCTTCGGCGCCACGTCCATGCTGTGGAGGCAATCCAGGCCTCCATCGAGGAGTGGGTGCAAGGGGACCTGCAGTGGCGGCAGGATGCCTGGGCTGCCTTCCTGGCCGAATGCAGAGGGATGCGCACCACAATGGACACTCTCACGGCACATATTGTGCATGCCATTCACTATGGCATGGGCGGAGCCCAGGCCCCCGCCATCCCTCCCGTAGCACAGGTCATGCCCCCTCCCATCCCAGCTCCTGGCCCTGTTCCTGCCCCTCCTCCTATCCCAGCTCCTGACCCTGTTCCTGCCCCTCCTCCTATCCCAGCTCCTGACCCTGTTCCTGCCCCTCCTCCTATCCCAGCTCCTGACCCTGTTCCTGCTCCTGACCCTGTTCCTGACCCTGTTCCTGGCCGTGCCCCTGCTCCTGGCCGTGTCTATGCTCCTGGCCACCTCCGCATGCAGCCTGCCCCGACGCGGTCTGCCCAGCGTGGGCAGGCTGGCCCCCGGAGGAGCGTTCGCAGGGGCCGCCCATCCCAGTAACTGCCTCCCCCCGTCCCAGTTGAAGGTCTCCCCCCCCCTCCTGTCCCAGTTGAAGGTCTCCCCCCCTCTCCTGTCCCAGTTGAAGGTCTCCCCCCCCCTTGTAAATAAACAGATCTCTACTTTGCTGTTCATTCGTGTGTTGGGTATTGTGTAACTCTAGGTAGTGTACGAAATGATGTGAGATGCCAAGTAGCCACTTAAATGTAACATGGTGGCAAACTGTGGAGAACGAAATCTGTACTCTATTCACTGTGGGGGGGGGGGGCCTTCGTAAGTGGTCAGTAGTTTGTGGCGCAGAAATAAATGATGACACTTTTCAGTAACAGGTAAACCACAAAATATTATTAACATAGATAACAAACTAGCAAGAACGGTTACAAGATGCACACAACAGAGATACCGTATATTCCGGCGTACAAGACGACCTCTGATGTTAAAAAACATCCCCCAAAAATCGGGGGTCGTCTTGTACGCCGGATGCCCCCCCGCCGGAGCCCCTCCGCGGCTTTGAAAGCCTCGGGGGAAGCCAGCGGGGGGCATCCCAGGCGCGCATGGGCTGCCCCCCCGCCGGAACCCCTCCGCGGCTTTGAAAGCCTCGGGGGAAGCCGGCGGGGGGGCAGCCCATGCGCGCCTGGGATGCCCCCCCGCCGGCTTCCCCCGAGGCTTTCAAAGCCGCGGAGGGGCTCCGGCGGGGGGGCAGCCCATGCGCGCCTGGGATGCCCCCCCGCCGGCTTCCCCCGAGGCTTTCAAAGCCGCGGAGGGGCTCCGGCGGGAGGGGGGGGGGCAGCCCAGGCGCTCCTGGCGGCTTTGCTCCCGGTGCCTCTGGTCTGCTGGGGACCATCTCCAGCAGACCAGGGACACCGGGAGCAAAGGAGGCGGAGGGGCGCTGGGGTATAAGATGAAACCCTATCTTTTAATTAAAAAGATAGGGGGTCGTCTTATACACCCAGTCGCCCTATACGCCGGAAAATACGGTAATTAAACAAACTCTAGGCACAGGGAGGACGATTGTGGTGTTGCTGGCCACCTCGATCCTTTGGTCCTTCCGGGCCTCAGGAGAGGAACAGCCAGGAGATCCATCGAAGATGTCAGTGATGTGAGCCTTCTGCACAAGTCCCAAATCCTGTTGGCTGTTCTTCAGGATGGCGATGGTGGCCTAAACCATAGCCTAACTTAAAAGAAAAACCCTAACTACGCCCGACGCACCCAACGAACAGACTCGATGACGGCCGCGATGTGCCCTCAGAGTTCCGGAGGATGCGGGCGTCGTGTGCCTGGCCGGACCAGCCGCCGTAGATGTCCAGGAAGCGGCCCCGGTGATCCACGAGGGCCTGCAGGACGATGGAGCAGTACCCCTTTCTGTTCATAAAGTGGGCTGCTCGATGCTCCGGGGCCCGGATGGCGATGTGGGTGGCGTCCAGGGCTCCCCCGCAGTTGGGGAACCCGAGGGCAGCGAAGCCGGCCATGGTCTCATCAACGTCGCGCAGGCGGATGATTCTCGGCAGCAGGACGTCATTGATGGCATGGACAACCTGCAGAAGGGTGCGGAGAAACACAAGGGAACACATTACATACAGCCAGGGGTGAGTGTGCGCTCCCTTGGGTCCCCCCCCTTGATTCCCTCTGTCCACACACACACACACACACACACACACACACACACACCAGGGCCCCCCATGTCCCCCCCCCCCACCAGTGGGCCTGTGCAAGGGAGGGATGGCCGAAACCCCTGGGCGACCCAGCCTGGAGTCTTGGGTGTCCCTGGGCCTGGAGTGGAGCACCCTCCCCCCATCCCACTCCCCCTGGGACTTACCTGGATGACGATCACTCCAACGGTGGATCTTCCCACCCTGAACTGGTGTGCCACCGAGCGGTAGCTGTCCGGTGTGGCCAGCTTCCACAGCGCGATGGCAACCCTCTTGTTGACGGGGATGGGTGCCCGCAGCCGGGTGGCGGTTCTCTGCAGCGCGGGGGTGAGCCAGGTGCACATGGTCAAGAAGGTCCGCTTTCGCATCCGAAAATTCCGGACCCACTGGTGGTTGTCCCATAGTCCGAGGACCACACGGTCCCACCAGTCGGTGCTGATGTCCAAACTCCAGAGTGGCCGGTATACGGTGGGGTGCTGATGAGACAGAGTTGCCAGGGCCCCCCTGGTGAGGGCGTCCAAGGCGATCTCTGCCTCCTGGTCCATGAACAGCAGGGCACCGGCCTGCAGCACGAGCTGCAGCCAGCGGAACAGCCCCAAGAGGGGCCCGACCAGGCACATGGCCACCCGTGGCTCCATAGTAGACAGAGCTGGGCAAAAAAAAAAACCGCAGGGAAAAGCAGTTGGGGGCCAAAGGGTGGTGTCCCCAAAAGTCAAAGGGCACCCACAGACCTGCGAAGGGTGTCAGTCCCTGGAAGAGGCCCCAAGGCACGGGAGCAGGAGACCAACAGCTGCCCGGCGAGACCCCTTTAAGCACGTGTCTGAACGGCGCTCTGGCCCCGCCCCCGGAAAGGGCTGGTGGCCTTTGCCCTCTTCAAAATGGCTCCGGGCTTCTGCTTTTCCGGAAAAGCGCGCCGCCAATGTAGACACGCTTTTCCGGAAAAGCGCTTCGTTATGACGATAACTCCGGGGCCAATGTAGACGCGCTTTTCCGGAAAACCTGAAAACAGATTAGTATTCCGTTTTAAGCATTTCCGGAAAATCATGCCAGTGTAGACGTAGCCTTAGGGTATGTCTACACTGCCACCCTAGTTCGAACTAGGGTGGCTAATGTAGGCATTCGAACTTGCAAATGACGCCCGGGATTTAAATATCCCGGGCTTTATTTGCATGTTTCTGGGTGCCACCATTTTTAAATGTCCCGTAGTTCGAGCTACCTGCCTGCGGCTACACGCAGCATGGATTAGGTAGTTCGAATTAAAGCTCCTAATTTGAACTACCACTACTCCTCCTGCATTACTCCTCATTGCAGGAGGAGTAATGGTAGTTCAAATTAGGAGCTTTAATTCAAACTACCTGGTCCGTGCCACGTGTAGCCGTGGGCAGGTAGTTTGAATTTCGGGGCATTTTAAAATGGCGGCACCTGGGAACATGCAAATAAAGCCCAGGATATTTAAATCCCAGGCTTCATTTGTAAGTTCGAATGCCTACATTAGCCACCCTAATTCGAACTAGGGTGGCAGTGTAGACATATCCTTAGTCTTTAGGGTGTTACAGAACTCCTCATTTTTCTTGCAGATACCGACTAACACTGCTACCCCTCTAACACTATTTCACCAATGTTAATATCTGCAGAGATCTCTGTGCTAAGATTGGTTACTCATTAAATGTATGTTGGTCCACTAGGATTTCCAATTACATATGCTAAGGGTTTCTGAAGCTTAGCCTAAAGGACAACAATCATGTGTATTGATACTAACTGCAAAAACTAAGAAGAATCTCTGATTATCCAGTTTCACTACACAAACCAGAGAGAACCTATTTTGCTAAGCTCCAGTAGGTCATTGTAAATAAGACTCAATGTCACACTGAAAAAGGTGAAGAACAGAATTAAATATTTTCCTTACCTCAAACATTTAGTACATTATTTCTCTTATACCTAGTAACTGGTAACTATTTCCTGGTGATTGAATACATTCACGGCCAGATGTTCCACTTCTAGATGTTACAGACTAGGTGCCAAGGAGAACTGAATGATCTCACATAGGCACATCTTTATGAAGAAAGCCCCTCCTGGATTTGTTCATTTAGATCTGTACATTTCTTTTTAAAAATGCCTGTTTTATTGTAACTCATTTCTCCCTTTATGGATTTTCTGAAGTTTATCATTAAAATATCACATCCATAGCAACTCTTAGATCTTCTTCTTCAATGACTTTAGTCTCTTTTCATATTATTTCCAAATGCAATTTGCATTGCTATGAAAACCCCAATATTTTAAAAAAGATTAACAGCTGCCTTCCATTTCATTAGAATTTGTTGTTCCTCTGGCATCAGAACTAGCGAGACATACCACTCTGGAAGTCCAATATGAGAGACCTAGTCTATTGCTCCCAGAGAAATTAACATGGTTATAACTACTAGCATTATTTGAAGGAGAATTAGAAATACCATCCACGATTAGAGCTCTCTCAGACAAGGCAGCAAACAAACACATCATGAGAGACATCCCCTGCTCCAAGGATCTTATCATTTAACTAGACAAGATAGGCAGGGTGGGAGACAGGAAGCATTATTTAACACATTTCACAACTAGGAAATTAATACGCACAGAAATCCATGCGACCTGCCCAAAATTACAAGGGCTTTTGAGGGAGAGCTGGGAATTAAACCCAGGTCTCCTATTTTATTCCATTAACCAGAAAATCATCCTCTCTCAAGTGTGTACCAAGAAGTGATTGGAGAGGGAGAGACTGTTCCGAGACGTGACACAGGCTCCAAGGGGTCAATTAAATTAAAAATACCTCCCACTTAGATTTGCATTGGAGTGGACCCCAAAGGAGTTCCATTTAGTCTGTCTTAGCTAACACAGAGGCAGTGAAGGTAGGGAGGCATGCTCATGGCTCCAAGCACGAAAATTAGGAAGAAATTCAAGACAAACAGTTACTGAGCAATATTTGCAGCAGTTATGTGTTAAGCACGGGGTTAGCTAAGGTGTGGCCTCCACCTGGTGAAGGCTCAGGATGATAAAAGCCTAACCAGAAAAATAGTGCTGCATTAGCTGTGATGAATTCATGTTCAGATGCATCTTATTTTTTCCTTTTAATAACAGGCTAAGAATACTCTCGGTTTAAAATAATAATTATTAAGGATACTTCCAATAGGCCATCCATCATACCACAAATATAATGTTTGGATTTGTACGATGCTTTACACCCTAGGGCTACGTCTACACTGGCATGAATTTCCGAAAATGCTTTTAACGGAAAAGTTTTCCATTAAAAGCATTTTTGGAAAAGTGCGTCTAAATTGGCAGGATGCTTTTCCGCAAAAGCACTTTTTTGCGGAAAAGCATCCGTGGCCAATCTAGACGCGGTTTTCCGCAAAAAAGCACCAATCGCCTTTTTCACAATTGGGGCTTTTTTGCGGAAAACAGTACTATGCTGTCTACACTGGCCCTTTTGCGCAAAAGTCTTTTGGAAAAAGACTTTTGCCCAGATGGGAGCAGCATAGTTTTTCCCGGGAGCAGCATAGTGTAGCCGTGCGGCACGGAGTCCACACTAGCGGACATTTAAAAATGGCGGCGCCCGGCAATATGCAAATGAAGCCTGGGAAATTCAAATCCCGGGCTTCATTTGCAACTCCGGTTGCCTACATTACCACCCTAGTTCGAACTAGGGTGGTAGTGTAGACATACCCTTGGAGTGAAATGTGGGACCTCGGCTAACCTAACATGCTGATGTTTCCTTAGGGGGCAGAGAAGTTAACTCAGTGAGGCCTGGTCTATACAGGCAGATTGGCTTAAGGTACACAATGCAGCTACTCATAACATGTAGCTAGATTCAGCTTACCTTAAGCTGAGCTGCTGCAGCATCCACACTGCAGGAGGCCGACAGGAGCACACACTCCCAACCAGCTTTCCTTGCTCCTTGCAGAATGAGGAGTACCGGACACCGGCAAGGTCTTCCCTCAGCATTCAATTTAGAGGCCTACATTAAACCTGCTAAATTGAACACTAAAATATCGACCTCCAGAGGGTCAACCTTCTCTGTAGTGTAGATATGCCCTAAGTGTCCAGTGTGAGGAACTGAACACTGTAGGATGTCTTTGGGGAACTCAGCAGCTGGGATTAATTGACTGTTGCCTGCTAGGCAAGGTGTAGAAGGCAGAGCCCTGAAGGGACTGCAGGCAAGGTATATCAGGGAATGTAGAGACAGCTTAGCAGTAGCAAAGCTCGCTCATGCTGAGGCAGAGCAGAAACATGGTTCTGGGTGACCAGAGCAATATGTCCCCCATTTTATAGAGACAGAAGTTGAGCAACTTTGTTAAGGTCACTCAGGATGCCTGTGAGCAGAGCCTAGAACACAGGTCATGTTGTGTACTGACTCCTAGTTCTCTGCATAGCTCAAAGTCCATTACATGTAACACTCAGGAAGGGAAATGCTATTTTCTATTTCAAGTGTAAGTCCTGACATTCACAACATTTATATTTAAAAGGTAAAATGCATAAAACTCTGTCCCAGAGAACACTTGTCTCTATCTGTGATCACATGTGTAGCCTCTCAAACACTTAGAACAGCAAAATCACTCATTTCCAATTTACAGCTCTCCTGTACTAAGGGCACACAAGGTGATATGCTTGGCCTGCTGCGAGCAGCAGAAGCCCATCTACTGAGATCCAGTTTGACAGCGCTTACTCCCACTGCAGTTTTTTTCTTCAATGTTTATTTTGTTTAAAATGTTGAGGTTTATCTTAATGCTCTTAAAAGCAATGGCCTAATCACATTGTCTCAGGCAATCCAGCTACAGGATCAACTTCTCACCAAACCAGAAGAAACAGCAAGAAAAATCGTCATTAACATTTCAGCAAATTCCAAGTCAAATACTCTATGTCCACAACTCTTTTTATTCACTTTTTGGGTATATTCTGGCAAGCTACCATCTTACCTAAAAAGGACTTTATAGGTCAGGCATAAGGTGGCTTGGCAGAGCTGAGTGAACAATTTAAAACAAATTTTAATGGAGAATAAATTTGGGGCTAGTTCCCAAAATTAATTTAATCATACAGTAAAATTAGAATCATGCTTACTTTGATTCATGTGAAGGACAAAGATAATTAAATGAAGATTGGGACGTCCTATCAGGAAATGACCACTGCATGATGTAGGTCACTATTCACCGAGTATGAAAACCACATCCAAGGTCTTCAATATTCAGATGAGTTTGTGAGTAATCCAAAAAAAGAGAAAAAATGTTAATTTTACTAAATCAAATGTTTAAAACTTTTCATTCAACTCTGCCAAACCACTTCAAGCTTGACCAATAAAATGCTTTTCATTCAAGCTCTGGACTTCACAAGATCAGACTTAAAATCCAGACACACACAAAATTACAGGGAAAGATTCCAGGCATAAGCACAAAAGGTGCCTTAGCTCCCATGTGCTGGGGGTCATTTGACATCAAAATCTCAGCTTTCATTTGTTAGATATTGCATTCATAACCTTCATGCCTGAAGAAAAGCCAGACAATGTGAACTGCAGCAACTCTGCATACCAGAAGCAAGAGCTCTAAGAGATGGGAGTTACTCCATTTACCTCTCAAGTCATGAATGTGGCCTGAGCATAAAACTATGAGGAGGGAAAAGCCCTTGCTGCCACTACTGTATCATGGGTTTACTGAAATGATATTGATGATGACAAAGACCATCACACACAAAGTCCTCCCTCCTCCTTTCTCAACCCTTGCCCACCTGAGGACAAGGAAATAATTTCTAGAGAGAATACAAAGTACCAGCCAGACCAAAAAGAGCAGCAGTGGATTTCCCACAAAATAACACGGGTCCCATCCAGCAGCAAGGTCATGTTAGGCCAGGGCTGGGCAAGATGCGGCCTGGAAGCCAGACCCAGCCTGCCTAACACTTTGATCTGGCCCGTGGACTGCATCTGGTCACTTTCTATTTATATCCTGCTGCTTGTGCAACAGAATTTCCAGGCGTTGCTCAGGCAACAGGATCCTATTTAACTGGCTCACAATCATGGCACTATCTCAGGAAGGGCTGGAGCCACGAGCCCTTTAACTAGCTGCAGCAATCCTGGGCGCTGCCTAGCAATGTGGTAGCAATGGGGCTGTGAGCCATGAGCCCTTTGCTGTGTTTTTAATTCAAAGACTCTGACTCCAGAAACACTAGGGGAGGCTAGTCTCCAGCCCCGCCCCTTCTGCCCAAACCTTGCCCTTTCCAGGGAGGGAGCTGGCCGGTAACCACGTACCAAAATTCATTAAGTGCCTCCCCACTCCCCCCCCCCCCGGTGAAAATTACTGTCCACCCTTATGCTAGGCTGTGATTAGGGCCTTAAGATTGTTCTAATCTGGTCCTGACCCGGTAACAGCCACTGCCTCAACTGCCACAGATTTCTTAAAGTCAATAGTCCTGAATGAATGAGACTCAGTTTCCATGGTCCAGAGAGTACTCATGTATTACATGCCAGGTAGTGCTAAGTGAACTATTTGCAATAAACCTCAAATGCTGGGCACTAGCACATATCCTGGATAAAAGTCCATCCAAATGCCAGAGAAAGAAGCAGAAACACAGAAGCAGACCACTGTTCCACTTGACATATAAGCTACATATTGGTACCTTAAGCTTATTGGAGAAAAATGATTAAAAATGGGCACAGGTAGAAATTCCTCTTAGAACTAACTTTCAAGACAGAGACCAGACTACCATGAAAGCAAACCTGCAAGAGTTGATTTGTCAGCCTCTTGTGGGCTGAACTATATCCAGCCCAGTCTGTACAGCTCTAGTACTGAGTTCTCTCTCAGAGGGCTTGAGAAATACGAGTGTTTGAGGTCTTAAGAAGCAACCTAAAAAGCATCTATGGCTGGGAATATATACCTGAAATAAGCAGCTGCCTGTTGTACAAAATTAACTTGGGAAGTTTCCACTCATCCTACAAGTATCCCTCAAGGGCAAGCACTAATAAAGGGTTGCTACAATGTTCATCTGACAATATTTTACACAAGCACAGGGATTGTAATTCCACACTGGTGGGAATTTGTAACAACTTATTTTGTGACCAATAAGCAGACACTAGAATTTTTCACAAATGTCCTACCAAGAAACCACTGTTAGGCGCAATGACAAAGAGGCCTTGTGTAGGCCTGCAAGTTTAGTTTACACCAAAAAGAAGATGACAGGACTGAGTAAATAAGAATATTTGTCAGCTCTACAGAGAGCCTACACTGATTCTAGATGCTAGTAAATAACTATACTGAAAAGCCATGGAAGTTCCTAATAACACACATAACCCACATCTACTTTTGTGTGCCAGTTTGTTTCCTATACAACCGTGCTTTCCTGAATAAATCATGCTGCAATTAAGAGCTGAATCTCATATATACAGGAATCTACAGCTCCACTGCCACATAAATGAGTGAGTGCTACCTCGAAAAGTAATAAAATGTCTGTTGCTTGACCTTGAAGAGTACTCTGAAACCATTTTAACAAATGATGCTTCATACAATATAGGGAGACTTGGATGAGCTAAATAGTATAAGGCAGCAAGGCCCAAACAAGATTTTTAGGGACAAAATGTCCTGAAACTCCGCTTCCATCCTGCCTTCCAAGTCACTAGCTATGGTTTTAGTACTCTCCTTTAAGTAGTCCTGGTCCCTTATTTGTTCAAATCGTGATTTTGGTCAGGATACATTCAATACATAAGGTTAAAATAAACTAATTTTACTGAACTTGGCAACCAACAGTAAATCATCCATTCTCCTTGATTTAAGCAATTGAATTCGTGATGAATGATATTTTCAATTTTATTTCAGACTAATTACTACTTATATTAAGGAAAAAATAAAAGTTCATATGTGTTTCTCTTTTTTCTTAAAGCCACATTATTTAAAGAATGTGTAGACTAAGATTTAAACAAAAATGTCAGTAGTTGATTTATTTCTGCCTTGTGCCCACTCTAGCTGCATTTCAGAGCAATCTATAACAAATGTAGGCAGGTGGAGGAGATTGAATTTTCTGAAACTACAGTAGTAATTAAGAGGAATTGAACAGATGAGCTTGAAATAACCCTTAGGATACAAGCAGTTGGCCCTATTATCAGCTGTCTATATTCCTTTTTGAGTCTTGTTAGGCCCATCTGAGCATGTCGACACATTTAACTGCTTTAGGTTCTTTTATTTCACAAAAGCATAGAGATCAAATGCATGTTCTAGGCAACATTATTCAATTACTGCTGCATTAATACTACAGGTTGGACCTCTCTGGTCTGGCATCATCGGGACCTGACCAGTCCAGAACAAGAGAATTTGCTGGACCAGGGGAGGCCTCCTTCCACCGACACCCAAGCCCATCACCCGCTGCTAGCAGGCTGCCCCAACAGGCAACCTTGCCAGGCTGCTTGCTGAGCTGCTAGTGGCTCCCTGGGAGGCCGGGGAGAAGCTGCTGGGCTAGGACTCCAGCCCTAGCCCTGTGCAGCCTTAGCCCTGGCCCTGCACTGCCAGGGAAAGCCACAGGGCTCCAGCCCTGTTCCCATGCAGATGGGGGAAGCCATGGGAGCTGCTGGAGAGCACCAGGCCTGCTTCTGTGCTGCTCCCAGCCAGGCTGCTGACCCTGATGTCCCACCCAACTGGCTCTCCTGTCCTTAGGCTCCCAGGCTCTCTGCTCCAGGATCCTCCATGGTCCAGATGTTGCCAGACCAGAGAGTCCCAGATTTTGAGACTCTTACTTTCTCCAGTATTAGAAGATGCAGCTTTCTCATAACCATGAAAAAGAAAATCATTTACTGTAGAAAGTAACTAACAGCATTCCATTACACGTGAATTAGTAATTCTCACATTTCTTTCATAATGTTTTCATCAGTACTTCTATAGGAAAATAAAACTCAGGTTTGTTCCTTCTATAATGTACTAGCGGATGTACCCTGCACTGCTCGAGTCTTTAAGTGAAGTTATGGCTTGGGGAGAGGGGGGGGAAATAAATGCACATTTTAGTTAAATAATTGTATTTTTCAAAAATGAAGGGAAAAGAAGTTTGTATTAATAAAAGAAGGAAAGTGATTCAAACAATAGATTGAGCTTGTTGGTGGACAACATTTGCAGTTTTTTTGTCTTATGCTAGAATAAAAAGGGGTGGGTGTGCAGGATTGAGGGCAGGGGACTGGGAGGGTTGGGGGCTCGTGGCAGGGGGGGAGGGTGCTAGAGTGAGGGCAGGAGGCTGATAGCTCATGGCAGGGAGTGTAGGGTCTCTGCATATAGCTTCCCCTGTGTTCGCTGCCCCCAGTGGCCCCTCTTAGTACTGCATCCCTCCCTTTCCATGTTATGTAAAACAGTCCCATTACTGACACTTCCTATTTTCCTAGCACAACCCACCCCAGGCTTTACTTTCAGTTAGCGTAAGAGGAAACTGCATATCAAATTTGGTGGTCCTAGCTCTTACTGTTCAGGAGGAGTTCTTGAACAGACTCACAGACACATAGATGGACTCACAGACAGATGCAAAAAATCTCTTATAGACAGACAGACAGACCAGGAAGCTTAAAAAATTCCACAAGTTGTCTATTTTACATGTAGGAATTTGGGTCTCATCTAATGCCAGAGGGCTGCATGGACAACAATATGGCAACAACAAAACAAGGACGAAAAAAGAAAACCTGACTGAGTGGGAAATGATTTTCATTTCAACTGCTTAACATTCTTTTGTTTGTTTGTGTGAAGTCCTATTGACTAAAACACTTGGAGAAAGCTGTCAAGTCTAAAGACTTTATACAGACACATTCTCCAACTCATAGATGTGTGTGAAGGCTGTTCCCCGCCATGGCACTCTGACCGCAGCAGGTGGGGGCATTCAAGAGACTTTAAATACTTTGCCTCTATAGGCTTCTGCTTTAAAAAAATTCCCAAGTCACAGATTCCCTGGCCTTGTGAGATAGCTGCCACCATCAAGTAAAAAAACCCACTCTTCTTAAACCCAGCAGGAAGCACTTGAACTTTTTCCAGAGTGATATCCCCCCCTCCCCCCAAGCTCTTTTACCACAAGAGAGCTTGAAGAAAAAAACAGAGAAGACAAACTGCCATCTCTGATAGCTGACCTCTCAGTCTCAGGCATGCACACACAGACCTCCTGCTACCTTCCAGGATACAAGAACCAAAACCACCTTTTTAAGGTGTTGATTTATTAACAGAACAAAAAGACATAATTGATAAAACACTTGGCTGCTAGGAGTTACAGAGCAACTGAGAAAAGAACAGATTAAAACACAGAGAAAAATGGTATCTCTGGATGCAGCTTAGATACGGTGAATGGTGGGGGACACATGGACATAGCACAGAGAAGTTTAACCAAACAACAAAACAAGGAAAATAACCTGATTGCAACAAAATATAAATTTTTCCTATTTACTCATGATCTGCTTTAAGGTCCAGTCTATTTTCATGCCCAGTATCTCTTGTAGGAATGGTAGTTCTGCTGGTTCAATTCATCTCATTTTCCCCAGGTCCTAGCTTAAAAACTCACGCACACAAGAGAACAACAGGCAGGTATATCTTTTCAATTCAAATTTCAACACCCCCCCTCCCCTGCCCCATGGCTCTCCTGGCTCCCTTCCAACACTCCCTAGCTACCTGAGTTTAATCCTTTAGTCACCTAATGTTGGCAAGCACTCCTCATACTCATCAGAACATGACATTCTCAATGAGTGATACAGCAAGAATGGGGAGGAGGCAGTCTCAACATTTGATTATTTCTGAAAGACTAAAGAGACATAGTATAAAAAGTTGCTAGTCATCTTTAAAATACAGATGCTATTGTGGACAACTAAATTTCAAACTCGTTTTTCCTGTCGACTGTCATGCTTAGATATATAAAAGTATAGTATTTGTGCAAAAATAATGGCAACAGTTTAAAACAAAGTTAATTTAACATCATAGGTGCAGATGTGCTTGATTATGTATTTTCAGTAATGTATCCATCTATTTATTTCATTTCCAGGGAAGGGTGGAAGTTTACACTTACTAATGCCAAATCTCTGCGCAGTCTCCACCACCAATCTCTGAAAGTCATTCTGCATTTTGGTTCTATCCCATTTTTTGTTGATATCTGTAAAATTGCATTGCTGATAAATTTGCTTGTAGACATACCTGACGCCCCCCCCCCCCCAAAAAAAAACCCCACATGAAACAGACACACATAGAACAGAGCTATTTAAAAAAAATAAGTTGGACCAAATAAACACCCTAAACAAATTCTGGTTACTCTAATATTTGAAGCAAGATTCTCTGCTTAGAGACCAACTTATTTCCCAATGGTGATTGAAGCAGCTCCACAGATGATAGCATGAAAACCACTGATTTAAGAAAATCAGCTTTTCTCACAGAAATAAAAGAGAGTGGGGGGAAAGCACCTCAAAGCAGGAGTATCAAAGATTTTTAAGGTGCATTATATGGTTCCATAAATAAGTGGCCATGATTGCATTTAACAGTGTCTAAAAATTTATACCAAGTAATTTAAAATACACACACACACACACACACATCGGATTCCACTTAATTAAAACGTCAGATGGATGGGCTTTCATTTCCATCAACCACCACCATTCAATAGAAATACTTTTGCCTGAAGATGCTGCTCCAGCTCCTATGCTACTCTGTACCATTTTTATCCACAGGGACACTGGAGAAGATGTCAGATAAAGAGCATCCTGAGTAGTAGGTATGGAAAGACCAAATCAGCAGTTAGAAGCAAAATAATTTATACTGGTCCTCTGTTAAAAGTGAACAGCTTTCACATCCTTCTTTATTGCAGTTAGGGATGTCACCCATTAAATCCAATTTAGGGATTACTATATTTGCAGTTCTCCTACCCACCATTATATCATTAATATGAAAAATGAATGAAAAACTAAAAAAGCATGTTTGAATATTAAATTTACAGATGCATTATCCATAAAATCATTAGACCTTTCTATGAACATTATAAATGTCAAAGATATAGAGCCCTGAAATTTGCTTTCAGTATGCAGTACATTATATGATGGGAATGTTACTAATAAATGGTGTCAATAGGCAATTTTTATCTCATGTCTTTTTAATTTAAATCTATATTATAAACATATTTTTAAAGAGAAGTGTAAAAAGCTATGTAACATATGTATACAACTTTTTTATTAAAATCCCTACTCTCGTTTTCTTCACAAGAAGTCTGGAGAAGTTAGGCAAAGCCATGCTGGTAAAAATAGAGATTGATAACTAATGAAACTTAAAAAAATATTTTCTAAAGTTACTTAAACATTTCTTCTGTTCATTCTGCTACACTTTGTTTGGAAGGCATAGCTACCCACCCACATACTGTAAGAAATAAACAAATTAAGTATTAGACTCTTGTAAATAAATATCAAGATGGACTGCTTACTGAGGGTATGCCTAATCTGCTGTTCATGCATAATTGATTTTTCCACTGTATCACATTTAACCAAATGGCAGTAATATCTAACTTGTACCACACTTAACGCCTAGTACCTTATGCAATAACTTCATAGGGGTAACCAAGTTAGTCTGTAACAGGAAAAAATTTTAAAAACCACAAATGATCTAGTAGCACCTTAAAGATGAAGGGTATGTCTACATTTGATTCCTCTTTCGAGGGAGGAATGTAAATGTAGATATCCAAAACTGCAAATGAAGCAGGGATTTAAATATCCCACGCTTCATTTGCATAATTGAAGACTGCCGCTTCTCTGCAATACTGCTATTTTGGGACATCAAACTTGGTCCCTTAAAACCTTAAAACACATTTTTGGAGGAGTAAGGGTTATTTTGAGGGAAGGGTTTTCTCCAGAAATAACCCCCCGGGGACTGAGTTTGATGTCCCGAAATAGCGCTATTGCGGAAAAGTGGCAGTCCGCAATTATGCAAATGAAGTTCAGGATATTTAAATCCCCACTTCATTTGCAATTTCGGATGTCTACATTTGCATTCCTCCCTCGAAGGAGGAATCAAGTGTAGACATACCCTAACATAGTAGATAGTATCATGAGCCTTTGTGGGCATAACCCACTTCTTCAACTCTCCATAAGCAAGGTCAGTAATGTGGATGGGAGAACTTGAAAAAAATACATGTAGAAGAAAGTTGTGCAATTCATTAAACAGAATCCTTTCCTCTAATTCAGCACTACGTTTATAATCTAGGGCCAGATTCTGTGCACAGGAGAGCATAGAGGAAGGGATGGCAGAAAGGCAAAAAAATGACTTTATACCACTTATACCGTAAGCTATTAAGGGGCCCAAAATTTCCCCCCAGCGATCTATATTAAATTATTCTTGAGACTTCTCTAACCTACAGAAATACCTGATTTGGAAATATTTCTTCCTGACAACATTTTGACAACCCCCCAAAAAATCAATATTTTTCTATACAATTCTTCATGTTTCTATTAAAACACAAAACCCACTTTGTTTTCAAGCAATACGATTTTCTCCCTCAATAATCCCTTCCCCAAGAAGACACTGAAAAAGAATTTTTTCTGCAGAAACTTCTGTTTTGATGGAAAAAGCCATTTGTTCTGCACTACACCCAGCCTCCTCAGGGTCTGAACTCCTCCTGCCTTGGACACCATACAGATTTACAAAAATGTGCACCATAGGGCTGCTTTTATCAGTTCTACACTGCTCCTTCATAAGGCAAATTTCCAACAGTCCCTTATGGCTTATTTATTTCACCTCAATGGAACGTTTGTTTGGAGGGTAGGAGAAGACAGAACTGGACCACTCATATGTTAAATACTCGGTGGCTGCGTCTAGACTGCTTTTGCAGAAAAACTTGCCAGCTGTCTACACTGGCCGCTTGATTTTGTGCAAAAGCACTGATGTTCTACTGTCCGAAATCAGTGCTTCTTGTGCAAATGCTTTGACGTTCCAGTTCGGGCAAAAGTCCTTTTCCAGAAATGCTTTTGCGCAAAAGGGCCAGTGTAAACAGCTGAAAACTGTTTTGCGCAAAAAAGCCCCGATGGCGAAAATGGCGATCAGGGCTTTTTTGCGCAAAACCACGTCTAGATTGGCACGGACGCTTTTCTGCAAAAAGTGCTTTTGCGGAAAAGTGTCTGTGCCAATCTAGATGCTCTTTTCCGCAAATGCTTTTAACAGAAAAACTTTTCCGTTAAAAGCATTTGTGGAAAATCATGCCAGTCTAGACGTAGCCCATGTGAACACAGGTGCTGCATTTTGGATGACAGAAACTGAGCATGTGGCCATTAAAAAAACATAGGATTGTTCAAAAAGGACTTTTGCCCGAATGGGAGCAGCATAGTATTTCTGCAAGAAGCACTGATTTCTTACATGATATCATCAGTGTTCTTGCGGAAATTCAAGCGACCAGTCTAGACACAGCCAAAGAGTGTGGGGATTAGCATAACTTTGTCCAAATTCTAACTGCAATTACATTCTGCCTACCCAAAATGCTCTTGTATTAGCTAGAATATTATTCCTTTCCTGTTCAGTACTGTCATTTAATGTCACGATATACGGTAAAATAGTAGCTACATCAATCTTGAAATATTCCTTACCTACAAATGTGTTGCACATTAATAGGTCTGTGCAGACCATACTGGTAAGTTTTAACATAGCGTTTAGACAGTACTATATTAAAGTGCACTAGGGAGCCTTTACTGTGCACTAGCAAGTCTACACAGGTCAGTTAATGTGAGTGCATTACCCAACCAAGTAGACAAACCATTAATGAAAAGACTTTCAGTCTTTTAATGAAAGGCAATGCAATACTGTCATGATTCTGAAAGTCAGAGGTATGGTAGGTGGAACCACTAAAGAACAGGCTAGTTCTACAACACTGAGTAGCATTTTTCATTTGTATATTTCAAGAGTGCTTTATAATGGTGGATATAATTACCCCTATTTTACAGATGGGATACTGAGGCACAGAAGTTAAGTGACTTGCACAAGGAGACAAAGCAAAAGAACGGCAGAATCAGGAATAGAATCCGTATCTCCTGACTCCCACTTTGGATCTTCTTCACAGACAGAGGACTAGATGATTTATCCAGCATTGCTCTGGTCCTTGACTCAATGTTTGGTTTTTTGGAAAATAAAATGAAAATGTTACATGCATCATTTTTTAAATCAATCTGGGGTAGGGACAGGGATGAGGGGTTCAGTATGCAGGCTGACCCAGGATTATTCTAGTCCTCTCTCACCACATCTTAAGGCCAGGTGAGAAGCACCTGTCAACGGCCACTGCAGCTCCAAAGGGCACAGCTGGGGAAGGGGTACATGTTCCCCCCCCCCCCCCCCAGCTGGGGCAGATTCAGTTTCATCTGCCTCCCTGCACTCTCCAGAGTAAAGAGTACAACAAACTGCATTTTCCTTGTTGCTGTCTGACAAAGGGGAACAGCTAGCCATGTTCCCATAAGAATGGGAGGAGAGGGGAGCTTCAGTCCTTCCTCTTCCCCTGTGCTCTCTAAAAGGTGCCTGGGGATTAGGAGATTTGGTGCTGGGGCAATCTGCATGGGCTGCATAAAATCATACAGAAAAGAGAATCCCATTCCAGGCACATCCCATTTTCCTGTCACAATCCAACCCTTACCTTGCTTTAAGTTATAAGAGAAAGTTGTAAACCAAATTTGGTGATGCTAGCTCTTACTATTTAAGAGGAGTTCTTGAACAGAGACTCTCAAATATCTAGATTTTAATAATCACGGATGAAAATTACTGCACAAAAAAATACAAGTACAAACAACCCAATTACCTCAGTGTTTAATGTCCATAGGTACCTAGTCTCAGTTGTAGATAAATTTACAATAAAACTCAATTTAATATTTTGCCCAAAGTTAGAGTCTGTCTACACTACAGCGTTATTTCGAAATATCTTATTTCAAAATAGTTAATTCAAAATAAGTTATTTCAAAATAACACGTGTACACACAAAATGCATTTCAAAATAGCTTTTTGCTATTTCGAAATAGTGCGTCCACACTGAGTGGATGCTGAATTGCATTTAAGGCCGGCCGGAACCAGGTCTGGCAGGGCATCAGGTCAGGAGTTACTTTGTGTGGCTACTGTGTGAGGCTAGCTGAGGCCTGTGCTTAAAGGGATCCCCCCAGACAGCCGATTCTCAGCTTTCCCTGCTTGCTTGCCTACCTTGCTGAGGGACAGCAAAGCATTTTGTCTCTACATGCTCTGGTTGCCCTCACTTGGGACACCACAGCACTCTGCAACATGGAGCCAGAGCTGCTCCTGGGCACTCTGCTGCTTCTCGTGGACGCGTTGCTGTGAGCCTGGCTGTACTGCAGGCAGCCATCTAGGAGATCTATCGGGGGGCTGTCAGTATCCAGAAGGCCCTGCGGGAGAGCTTCCATCCTGAGGAGCACTAAGAGCCTTGCTGGTCTGCCCCACTAGGGGCTTGTGCCTCATTCCTCCCCCACATCCTTCCAGTTACCCCTCCCTAACTCCCCTTCCTGATATAAAATAAAATACATGTATTTTCATGAACACAAACTCTCTTTATCTAACAAAACTGGGGGGAAAGGGGGGGAAGAATGGAACTCTGGTGAGACTGGGAAAGGAGGTGGGAGAGAAGAGAGGGTGGGAGGGGGAGGGGGAAACCTGGGAGGAGGGAGCTGAAAGGGGGAAGAAGGGTGAGAGGAAGTTCAGGGTTGAGTGTCTCACCAGACCAACTTGATTTTCATGCAAACCTGCTCCTGGGTTCGCATGTGGCCTTTGGTGGCCAGGCTGGCAGCTATCCTGCCATAGATGGCCGTGTTTCTCCATCTAGTGCAGAGATCATGGACCTTGGGGGCATCCTCCCCAAACCCGAATAAGGTCTATGATCTCCACCCTGGACCAGGAAGGCGCCTGCCTTCTCCGGGCCATGGCAGGCTCCTGGGAGGTGGCAGACTGCTTCTGGGGAGCGATGGAGGGCTGGTTGCCAGTGGCTTGCTGGCTCATGTTTTGGGGCCACTGGGTCAGGGCAGTGACTACTGGCTCTGGGCTGGCAGGCTTGGAGCTGGCACAGGTCTGTGGCCAGAGTCAATCCCTTTAAGGTCTCCGGGGAGGGTGGGGAGTCTTCTTGGTTCAGGCTGGAGTGGCCAACAGGGCATCCTGGGAAGGTATGAGGCCCCCTATTTCAATATAAGTGTCTACACAGCACTTATTTCGAAATAGCTATTTCAAATTTGGTGTTATTCCTCATGGAATGAGGTTTACCAAATTCGAAATAAGGGCTCCGCTATTTCAAATTAATTTCGAAACAACAGTTTGGCTGTGTAGACACTAGTAAAGTTATTTCAAAATAACTTTGCTGTGCAGACATACCCTTTGTGATAGATTCAGAATTAGAATTCATGATTCCCAGTGCCAGGGTAATTTCCACTCTTTGCTTAATTTAATCCTTTTAGGATTAAATATTCTAAAATGTGTACACAAAATTTGTTCCCAGTAGCAGTTACCAGATTTGCCAATAACTTTTCAATGCATAAACTGACAAGCACAAATTAGGCTTTTTGTGTATCTAAATTGGAACATGCAAAAATAGCACACACTGACTTCTGCATGTTCCCATTTAAATACTTTGTCCTTTATTTATAAGCTAGAAGAGTTACCCAGTTTTGCTAGAGTCCTAAAAACAAAAATTAATAGCAGGGCTGGGAGTATGCAGGTTACTCTGGGAAAGAGACCACCACCCCACTGTAGCTTTTCCCTAGGAACAGCCAGCAACGTTCCAATATGAAAGGGAGTGAGGGCTTCAGCCCTTTCTTTGCCGTCCTAAAGAGTACCTGGGAGCGAGAGGCTCGGGGCTAGGGAAGTCTTGGATGAGGGAGGGGTGCCATCAGGCAGCCAGCACCTTTCACCTGCCTGGTAAGTCTGTTTTCTGTATGGTTTTATAAAAAGCAATCCCATTCCAGGCACATCCTTATCCTAGCTCTTACCGTTTAGGAGTTCTTGAACAGACAGATACAGACAGACACTCTCAAATATATATTACACCATAAGAACATGCAAAAATTAAATGATTATTTTGTTATAATTGATATAACGTAACACTGCAGTCAGGAACTAGTTTTGTATTACTAGGAAAAAATTAATTTATTCCTAACCTATTAAACATTTTGAAACTTGTTTCTTTCATTCTACACAGCAGCATTAAGGCATAGGCTTGAGCTGTAAATCTACTTTATTGACGGTTTATTGGATAAAAAATTTGAATTTAATACATCCAAGCTCTCTAGAGAAAAAATCTTGTACAGATAATTTAATATCATACCATATATTTTAAAACTATCTTTTTAAGAATTATTGCATAAGAAATTGGCTATATTTATACTAGTATGATTAGATCACCTACCACTATTTTAGGGACAATAGGACTACAACTGACTGACGAAGGACTTTGAGAAACACATGCCTGAATTCCAAAAGAGAATGTGATTGCTGATTTAACATGAATGAAAAAAAATTGGGTAAACTTAAAAGTGGCAAAACAAGTGCTATATTTCACAAGGCATTATTCAATATGTGGAAGATTATCCTGGACACAGACCCATAAAAACATGAAAAATATTGAGTGTGGTGTTCTACATTATATTCTTATTAAAGCAGGCTCTAACATTGCAAGCTGTGTGGGCTATTTCCAAATACACATTATGTTTGCCTACAGAACCCTGGCAATCCCATTATTTAATGAACTTACACCCGTATGTTCCAATATCTGGAGTTGGAAGACAAGGTCCTTTTAAGTTTTGTATTGGAGGAAGTGACTTTAAGAATCTAAATTTTATTCAATAAAATTGAATTTTATTCAATCCAATTTCACCCTAATGCATCTGAAAGTGAAAAGGGGTGGGGAGAATCAATTCCCCAGTGCACAAAGCTAAAGCAGAATCCAAAGTCTAAAAAACTCCTCTGCGCTACAGCATATATGAGGTTGAACTGCCCCAAAACTGCTATGTTGGGAACTCCTATGCACCAGCAGAGGCTCCTAACACCTGACTCCCAGTGCACGATTACATTAGTTTTATTTTCAGATGCTCTTCATACCCACAAAGGAAGGAAATAAAATCTGAGCTTAAATACACCCTGAAAAAACTCCATACTATCCATCACCTGTCATGAATTAGGTCCAGCCCACATGTCACCAATATGGACTGATGCACTCTGAAATGCTCCAAAAAACTAAGCTTTTCAGTAACTGAAGTATTACATCTAACCCATGATGTCTTTTTTCCATTAATTCTCTTCTAGTGCAAGTTCACTGTTATGGCAGATAGTAAACTGTAAAACTAAACTCTGGCCAACAGAAAACTAGACTAGTTTGTATATCTAAAAAGAAGTCTCAATTTCCTTTTTTTTTTTAAACAGTATAGAAAGCCACACATCTGTAAACCAATAAAATGAATCTAGGCTTTAAATGTTGTTGTACCAAAGAAGATAGGGTATAAATCCTTTTCTAGTTTATAACTAGAACTCATGATGGCCCTTGGGGCTCTTGCAGTATCTGTCATGTCGGGGAGCACTTCCATCATCTTCAGCCCAGAATTAAAATAAATTACCCTTCTCCTGATTCAGTCACTAAAGCAAAATTTCTAAGAGGAAAATAAATGACTAAAAACAATAGCTTTAACAAGGCCAAATGTACAATAAAAGCAATACAAAGCAGAACTTCTTCTCTCAAAACAATAGCACCCAGGTTTTTCAGTCTTTTTCTGGTAGTTTCTAACAAGATGTTCCAAAAATGTGAGTACAGGGTCAGTGTATTTTTGCATAATTGAAATCCCTTTATTTTTATATACTTTATATCAGGCATCAAATTACATCTTACAACAGTATTTCAACATATTTGATTATGTTCACTGCTTTGTTGCCTCAAACATACACAAACTGCTTAATTTCTTATTTGATATAAGGCAAAAATATCAGAAATGCTGAATTTTAAATAACCTATACATATATAAAGGGATACTTAATGTGCATATGAATAATCCTCAAAAATGGATACACTGGTACCTTTCAAAAGGAAAATATCCTCTGCCTTGGTGGAGTCCGAGCACATAGCTTCACTCGGCGGTGTACTTTACCATCTAACTTATTCCCCCCATAAGCATATATTTCTTGGCTGTGTCTCAAATTATTTTGAGGCAGCATTAAAAATCAGCATTTACATAGCAAATGCAATTAATATCAGTCAGCCAAGGCATTGATCATCAGGTTTATGCAGCCACTATGTATCACATCTAGCAGATCTTACAAGTAAACTTTACCTTCATGTAATAAACTCCTGTAGTTGTTGTTAATATAATTTAATTTATTTGTTTTAACAGTAGTTGAAACCGAGCGTGTTAAGTGTTTAGAATATTCTAAATTGATCTTTAATTCAAGTGGATCTATATTTTTAAATCCATAAACATCAATTTTCCCCACAGTCTTTTTTTTTTGAAAGTACAAACTAATTCTATTTTAATTAAAAAAACCAGCATATGGATATATATATTTTTGATAGAAGGTGGTCTTCCAATTGACTTTACCTCCTATGTGTATCCGGAATAAAGCTGCAAATTATGATTTTTCACTGTAAGTAGCAGTGACAAGACAGTAAATAATATTTGAATTGTTTTTGATAAGCTGTCCATTGGAAGTTATGTATCTGAATGCAATACTTTGGATGAAGAAAATACTACTATGAATATCCAACATACCCATACTTTAAAACAACTTTTCCTTCAACATAATTACAAGCACTAAGGTACATTACACATGGTAAATAGTTAGATTTATTACATGTTTGAAACAGCCTGGTTTTGTGGCACAGATTCAAGTTCCAATGGTGATGCATGTGATGTGCCAGTCTTCAAACTGGAAGCCACCATTCTCTAAGCAGACTTCTCTAAATAACAATAAAACTTACAGTGGTGTTAGCTGTTCTAGTAGACTGTACTAAATCAAAGAGAGTCATTTTAAATGTAGAAGGAAAAATACACACACTTCCCACTGTTACATGTTAAGCCATCTACTTTCCTTAGTGGGATAGAGTAAAAAGCTATGATTCCACTGCAGTAAATAAAGACAAAGTTTGTTTCTGGCATCCCTTATAGGTGCAAAGATGCAATTTACCCACCCCTGAAAGGGTATGGCATACCACATGTAAAAAGCCTTGAGCCAAAGTCTATTGAGGAAAATGAACACAGAAGCCAATTAGCAGCTAGATAAAAGGGTAATTATACTGTCTCTACCTGCACAATTAAGAGATTTACGTTTTCTCAAATGAAAGACTTTGTTATGCATCACTGATAAGGTTTTGTATAGTTACAGAATTACAAAAAGTGTGGTCCAAAACCACTCTCCATGGGACAGCCATTTCATACCAATTTTGTCACTTTTATAATTACAAACAGTACTGGATGACTTGCAAAGTATCCTTTGCTCAATAAGTGGTTTTTTTCTCCAAATAAGAATTAAAATGGTACCTTTCCTTGAAAGATACAATCAAATGCTTACAATGTCTGATGCTTCCTATACAACAGAACACAAAAAAGAAAGATGGGCATCTGGAGCATGTCTACCCACCCTTCATTTCAATGAACAAATGTCAAATGAATCAATAATGCACACGCCAGAAGTTGAAGAGTTAAAAAAAAAAAAAAAAAAAAAAAAAAGCAAGTTGAAGAGGCAGAAATAGAAAAAATGGACAAGGTGTTAGGATTCTTCTTCCATAGCTACATCCTCTTGCAATTTCTGTACCATTTTCTCCTCCAGCTGTTTTGCTTTGCCTTCAAAAGAAAATACAAAATTAAGATAATTTAAAAAATTCAAGAGGCCTCACTAAAAACTATGCAACTGTTCTTTTTTAAGGATGCGTGTGTCCTCCAGCAAACATTTTAGGCAGAATATATTTTCATTTAAATTTGTCTAAAGGGATTTCTCAAATTACAGTAACCAAGTTGTCATGTATTTGTTATGACCTTTATCATCTGCTAGCCAGATCGAGCTGTCAATACTTTCTGCAACAATTAAAATCTGCCCTCCTCTAGTATAATATACTTTCACCAGGTAGCAATATCAATCAGAACTGCATGCAATAGTATACTCTGTCCCCTTGGTAAAGGGAGCAAAACGACTTAATACTCAAAGGGACCTGATGCTCACTTCCACAGATTTAGGCCTGTCCCAGAAAAAAGACACCAAAGGAAGGATTAAAGCGGAGTGAAACATAGGCAAAAGCACTATCTTTTACATTACACTGTTAGTACCACATATTAGAGATCTACAATATTATAGACAATGTGTTGTAATGGACTATATTAGCATAGCCATAATAAATAAGGAAATTTAAAACATTATTTTATATCCAATCAACTTCCACCAATATCAATTCACTAATCATTTTTCCAAAGCACTAAGACAAATTTTCAGCTGCTCTCCACTTTGTGTATGTGTACCACACATACAGATAGTTGTGTGCCTAACTACCTAATTTGCATGCAACTGTATGCAAAAGATGGAGATTGTTTGAAAACATGTCCTACAAAGAACATATTTAAGAATAAAACAAAATTCAAAAATAAGCTAATATCTACACTATCTATTTTACCAACATCTTTTAATATAGCATGTGTAGTAACAATTATAGATCACCAAAAACATATGGGAGGAACAGATTTTTCCAACTAGCTCAATTGGTACAAGAAAAATGGAAACTTTGCTTCATAATGGAGAATATAAATTCCTAGATGTGCATTCTTCAGATACATTTTGGTTATTATTACTGACCTATTTCTGAATTGTCTACTTAGCTGTCTCACATTACGTTTAATAAACATTTCCATTTCAGAAAAGTCATATTACACTCAGTTACAGAATGAAGAACTCAAGATGAGTGAGGTTCAATAAAAGAAAATACCTCACCCACCTTGTCTCTCATGTCCTGGGATAAACATGGCTACGATAAATTCCAAAAATGTCATTTTCTCAAAAGGGATCATTTGCTATTGAGTCCAATATTTCAAGGAATTTGACACTGCACTGATGTACATGTTCCACCTCTATGCTCCTCATTTCCATAGTCTGGTAACATCTGTAGTTTGGCATCCTCATGGGTGCTCCCAGGCTGGAGTACTCATGGGGAAAAGCCAGGCCTTGTGTTCAGCAACTCCACCCTTGCCCTCCTAGAGCTTTTGGAGCACCACAAATAGCTCATTTGCAGCACTCAAGCTCAGAGAGGGGAAGAGAAGAGGCAGAGTGGCTGTGCAGCCCTGCAGCGGGTGCTGGGAGTACAGCCTAGCTGCTGTGGGGCTCAGTTCACTCCCATGCAGCAGTGCTCCTGTGGTTCCATATCCACCCTGCCTCTTCCCCCGAATGCCCCCTCAACACCAGACTAAGGATGTTAAGGACTAGTTGACTATCCAATACGTAGCCAAGTCAACTAGTCAATTCCCCCCCACCCCTCACTTTCTGCAAGGGGGTACTTCAAAGCAGCAGTGCTGCATAGAGCCTGTACCCCAGGTTCTGTGTGGCACTGCTGCTTTGAAACGCCGCCGCAGCATTTCTTACAGGCACTTGTGCATTTCAAAGTGGAAGTGCCCACATGGAGCCCAGAGTCAGCGGGACTTGCCGCTGGTCCCGGGCTGCACACGGAGTTCCAATTTTGAAATGTACAAGAGACCCTAAAATTCCAACGACTATTCGACTAGTAAATTAATCCTTATTTTACTTTAGCCCAGTCCCTCCTAGACCACAGACATAACAAGTTCAGATGATTTTCTGATACTATAGAATGTGACTAGGTAACACGCATTGTTGGAATTCTGCCCGCCAGGGTGGAAGATGGATGGGGGAGATTGTTCTTATGGGGAAAGGAGAAGGAAGGGAATTGTATCTGGGAGTAGATTATGAAAGATGCCCATCTCGTGGTGATCCAGTACAGATGTCAAAGAGGGTAATGGAAGGAAGCCTGGTCTGGCTAGCAGGAAGGAGCAGATACACACATGGGAGCAGCTATTTTCAGGATTCAATATCCAAACTGATTTATGGAATCTAATTTGAAATACTATGGCTCTGGCTAAGTGGCTTGATTAGAGCAAGAGCTCTCAGCCTAGAAATTTCAGGGAGAAAGTGATTAGGTACCAAGGATATCATCAATTCATCTTTTCCTTATTGTTAAATCAATCAGAGGTAACGCAGAATGAAAAAGCTGAGAACAGCTGGGACAGATACAGAAGCTGAACTATTTCTGAAAATGTTCCTCAAAATAAACTTAATAAGTGAATCAAACTCATAACTAAAAAATACTAATTGTGTCTCCTCATCTGAATAGTATTTTAAGTGGCTCACTTAATGATGAATGTTGCTCAAAATAATTATAAGTGAACAACCTGACCAAGGATTAAATAAACCCAGTTCTTACCTGCATGTGGAGCCCGAATTAGGTGTATATTTTGCTTGACTTCTTTTATGTCTTGTGCCTTCTGTAGCTCTTTGCTCTTCTTTAGTCTGAGAAAAATAAGGGAAATTGTATATTGACGCTTTAATCTTTTTGACAGCTGGCCCCAGGGACAGCCCATGCAACAGCCAATGCAGCTGGGCCAGGAACCTCCTGTGTAATCATCCCAGGGGCAACAGGAGCAGCTACAGTGTGTCAACTCCTGACAGCGGAAGGTTTAGTGGTCCCAGAAGCTGCCCAAGCCTAGCACATTAGCAAAGACTGGTCCATGACTCTCATGTATGCTATGGTGATAAGAACATAAGAACGGCTGTACTGGGTCAGACCAAAGGTCCATCTAGCCCAGTATCCTGTCTACCAACAGTGGCCAGCACCAGGTGCCCCAGAGAGGGTGGACCGAAGACAACGATCAAGCAATTTGTCTCCTGCCATCCCTCTCCAGCCTCTGACAGATAGAGCCAGGGGATAAAATGGTGTCCTTGGCCTAATAGCCTTTTATGGACCTAACCTCCATGAAATTATCTAGCTTCTCTTTAAACTCTATGGGTACGTCTACACTACAGCGCTAGTTCGAACTAACTTAGTTCGAATTAGTTAATTCGAACTAAGCTAGTTCGAACTAACGCGTCTAGAACTAAAAACTAGTTCGAACTAGCGTTTTGCTAGTTCGAACTAGTAAGTCCACATTGAGTGGACTCTGAACAGGGCTTAAGGATGGCCGGAAGCAGTGCCGGCAGGGCATAAAAGGAGGACTTAGAGCATGGAGATGCTGTCTCAGGCTAGCCGAGGGCTGCGCTTAAAGGGTCCCGACCCCCACCCCGGACACACAGTTCTAAGGGGTGCCCCGCTTCCAAAGAAGTTCTGGCTTGGAGTGCCCTGAGTGCCCACACTGGGCACATCACACCACTCGGCCATCAGCCCGGCTGCACTTGCCGCAGGCTGCCATCTGGGGAGAGGGAGTAATTGGGGGGCTGCAGGAGAGCTTCCACCCCCAGAAGCCCGCAGAGCCAGCCCAGTCCTCCCCATCTGGGGCTCGTACCCCATTCCTCCCTCACCTCCTTCCACTTACCCTTCCCTAGCCCCTCTTCTTATTGATGTACAAAATAAAGATAACGTTTCTTCCAACATTGACTCTGTCTTTATTGAAAAAAACTGGGGGACACTGGGAAAAGGAGGTGGGAGAGGGGAAGAGAAAGGCTGGGAGAGGGGAGGGCAACTAACATGATCAGGGGTTGGGAACAGGTCCCAGATGAAGAAAGGCTACAGAGACTGGGACTGTTCAGCTTAGAAAAGAGGAGACGGAGTGGGGACAGGATAGAGGTCTCTAAAAGCAGGGGTTGGGTGGAGAGGGTGCATTCAGAAAAGTTCTTCCTGAGTTCCCATAAAGAAGGACTAGAGGACACCAAAGGAAAGGAATGGGTAGCAGGCTTCAAACTAGTAAGAGAAAGTTGTTGTTCTTGACAAAGCAAATAGTTAACCTGTGGAACTCCTTGCTGCAGGAGGCTGTGAAGGCTACAACTAGAACAGAGTTTAAAGGGAAGTGAGATAAAGTGATGGAGGTTGGGTCCATGGAGTCCTATTAGCCAGAGGGTAGGAGTGGTGTCCCTGCCCAAAGTTTGTGGAAGGCTGGAGAGGGATGGCACGAGACAAATGGCTTGGTCATTATCTTCGGTCCATCCCCTCCAGGGTCCCTAGGGTTGGCCGCTGTTGGCAGACAGGCTACTGGGCTAGATGGACCTTTGGTCTGACCCAGTACGGCCATTGTAAGCTCAGGGCTCAGTGTCGGGGGTCTCAGTGGACCCCCTTGATTTTCATGCACACCTGGTCCTGGGTGGCCAGGCTGGCAGCTCTCCTGCCCTAGACAGCCACTTTCCTGTGCCTAGTGCGGAGATCGTGGACGAGGTCCACGATGTCCGCACTAGCCCAGGAAGGTGCCCGCCTCTTGCGGTCCAGGGCAAGCTCCCGGGAGCCGCCAGCCTGGTCCCGGCAAGAGGGGGTGGGCTGGGGGGCATCGGGTGGGTGGCTCTGTGCCGTGCCAGGTGCAGGGTCTGCTGGCTGGGTGCTGGCAGGCTTGCACCTGGCACGGGCACCGTAGCCAGCCCGTGCCCCTTTAAGGGGTCCGGGGCCGGGAGGGGGGCATAGAGTTTCCCTGGTGTTGGCCAGAGTGGCCACCAGGGAAACCTGGGGAGGGCTAGCCTCCCACTAGTTCGAACTAAAGGGCTACACAGCCCTTAGTTCGAACTAGCTAGTTCGAACTAGGCGTTAGTCCTCGTAAAATGAGGTTTACCTAGTTCGAACTAAGCGCTCCGCTAGTTCGATTCAAATTCGAACTAGCGGAGCGCTAGTGTAGCACCTATTAAAGTTAGTTCGAACTAACGTCCGTTAGTTCGAACTAACTTTGTAGTGTAGACATACCCTATTATAGTCCTAGCCTTCACAGCCTCCTCTGGCAAGGAGTTCCACAGGTTGACTACACGCTGTGTGAAGAAGAACTTTCTTTTATTAGTTTTAAACCTGCTACCCATTAATTTCATTTGGTGTCCTCTAGTTCTTCTATTATGGGAACTAATAAATAACTTTTCTTTATCAGCCCTCTCCACACCACTCATGATTTTATAGACCTCTATCATATCCTCCCTCAGTCTCCTCTTTTCTAAACTGAAAAGTCCCAGTCACTTTAACCTCTCCTCATATGGGACCCGTTCCAAACCCCTAATCATTTTAGTTGCCCTTTTCTGAACCTTTTCCAAGGCCAAAATATCTTTTTTGAGGTGAGGAGACCACATCTGTACACAGTATTCAAGATGTGGGCGTACCATAGTTTTATACAGGGGCAGTAAGATATTCTGGGTCTTATTTTCTATCCCTTTCCTAGTAGTTCCTAGCATCCTATTTGCCTTTTTAACCACCGCTGCACACTGTGTGGACGTTTTCAGAGAACTGTCCATGATAACTCCAAGATCTCTTTCCTGATTTGTCGTAGCCAAATTAGCCCCCATCATACTGTATGTATTGTTGGGGTTATTTTTCCCGATGTGCATTACTTTACACTTATCCACATTAAATTTCATTTGCCATTTTGTTGCCCAATCACTCAGTTTGGTGAGATCTTCTTGGAGTACCTCACAGTCTGCTTCTGTCTTGACTATCCTAAACAGTTTTGTATCATCTGCAAACTTTACTACCTCACTGCTTACCCCTTGTTCCAGATCATTTATGAATAAGTTGAAAAGGATTGGTCCCAGGACTGACTCTTGGGGTACACCAGTAGTTACCCCTCTCCAATCTGAAAATTTACCATTTATTCCTACCCTTTGTTTCCTGTCTTTTAACCAGTTCTCAATCCAAGAAAGGACCTTCCCTCTTATCCGATGGCCATGTAATTTACACAAGAGCCTTTGGTGAGGGACCTTGTCAAAGGCTTTCTGAAAATCCAAGTATACTATATCTACTGGATCCCCCCTATCTGCATGTTTGTTAACCCCTTCAAAGAACTCTAACAGATTAGTAAGACAGGATTTCCCTTTACAGAAACCATGTTGACTTTTGTCCAACAAATTATGTTCTTCTATATGCTTCACAATTTTATTCTTTACTATTGTTTTGACTAATTTGCCCGGTACTGAAGTTAGACTTACCGGTCTGTAATTGCCAGGATCGCCTCTACAGCCCTTATTATGTGATGCACATAATAAATTAATTAATAATACTTGCGCTACCATTCATGTATCAGGAGCAAATAACCATTTAAAATTTGTGAGCATCATCTCCCTGGACAAAGGACCATCTCTTCAGTGTAAGCCTCATTGCATGACACAACCCAGAACCTGACTGGGATTTCTAAGTGCTGCTGCAAATCAATGTTCCTTCTAATTGTTTCCATCCATGTGAGGGATGCATTATGTTATGTGCATCAAAATGAAGCTAAGGGGAGGATATGTGCCGTCAGTAGAAACCAAAAACAGGTATTATATCTATTTTAAGAACATTACCATAGGAATCATTACTCCAGGCATTTTATAATCAAATTTAGGCTTAAGAGAGAAATAAAAATTATGCAACGCATAGATCAGCCAAAAACTAAAACAACAACACTTTGAAAGAATAAAATTACAAAGAATAGGTGTACATTGCAGGAAGTATCAAGAAGTAAAACAACAACTTAAGTGTGTGTTGGGAGCTGAGTGTAAGAGAGAGAGTGTCTTGTGCTGCCCATTTAATTAAATCAACACTCACCAGTCTGAAGCCTGCATGTTCAGACACAGTAGCAGTTGTCAACAAGCTGCCCTATGTTCCACTCTTGAGCTCTGTCATGTCCATCCTCCTCAACCCCACTCCCCTTGTAAAGGAGAAGGGGGAGACCCTAGCTTCAGTGTACCCACTCACTCCGCACAATAAGCAGGATGCTCCCCGGGAGCTGCTGCCTAGGAGAGCCAAGGGATAGGGCTGCACAGCACTGAGGAGAGGAGTTACTGGGCAGCTGCAAATCCTACTCACCTGTTCATGATAAATTTAGCTTGGCGTTTTTGTTTGATCTCTTCCACTCTCTTCATTGCATCAACTGAAACAAACAAGTTTTTAAGTGTATTTAACATGTGTGTTGTTTGATAATCTAATTAACATCATGAAACAATTTAACTAGTACTATTTTACTACTGTTCCTTAATATGCACAACATCTAGAATAAAAGAAACATCTAACAATTATACCAGAGAAGTTGTCTCTTTGCAACGTAGCACTGATGGATACTATTCTATAGGCAGAAATAGGGCTTGTCCCTAGTGGGTCTGGGAAAAATTAGTACCCTTCCACCTTCACTCCAGTCCTTCCCTCCAACACCAGACCGGCCTCTTCCTGCCCCTGCACTGCCCCCGCCTCATCCCCAAGCCAGCCCTTCCCTCCAGTCCCTTCACCCCAGTTGTAGTCTTCTCTACAACTTAAAAATAAAGAATGATGCCACAAAAGTCATCATGTGAAACAAAATATAACAAACTGGTATAGAATCAATGGAAGCAAAGGAACAGGACAGCAGAGCTTTAAAAAAAAGACAGCTGGAGATAGGGAATCACTCAAGTACGGTTAAGAATGCAACTAGCCTGCTAGAGCTGACTTACCAGTTTTGCTCCACAATTCTCTCTGGTATTTCAGTGGCTCATTTCTACGTTTTTCAAACTCAAATGAATTATCCTGTATAAAAGAGGAAAATGAATACAGTTTACTTATATACAATGTGGCAATATGTAGTTTAGGAACAAATGGCTGAATAAATAAAGTTATTATCTACAATTTACATCTGTGAAGAGAAATCTAAAGGATATCAACATAAAATTCCCTTCATTTTATTTGACAATATGATAATATATCTTCTTGAATTTTTTCATTTTTCACCAGTTAGATGTTTATACAAGAGAGGGCAGGTGGAAGCTGGTGCTCGCAAAGAGCACCAGGTTCTGTGGAGCTACCTGCCTCCAACCCATGCTGCTGTCTCTGATACAGAGGTAGCAGTGGGGAGGGTGCAGAAAGGCAGGCAGGAGCCAGTACACATGGGGAACCATCTTTTAAGCCGGCTCCCCATTAAAACTGGCTTCTGTACCACCACCCCCACACACAAACACACACCCTTCTGCCTCATGGGAGGCAGCAACTGGGAGGGGGGCAACAATGCCTGTAAGTCCGCACAGTGGGACCCAACACTTGTGGAGAGCCAGCCAAGCACCGACTCCTGCCTGCCCCTCCTCCACTACTGCTTCCAATGCCAGCTCCCCACGCACACCAGCTCCTGCCTCTACCTCCCCTTCCCCTTGCCCACTCTGATACAGAGGCAGCTGGGGGGGGGGGGGAGGGTTTGAAACTGTGAGGATTAACCGATGAGCCCAGGCTCACTGGTTAACAGTGTACATGAATACACACTCACACGCATAGCATCAGCAGTAGGCAGTAATGCTAAGTGGTAGAATTATGTATTCTGTTAACATAAGAGAAGATGGGTGGGGAGAAAGGATAGAACTGAAAGAAACACCAACTTCACAGGAAGCAGGAAAGTGACCAAGTGGCCTCCGAGATGCGTTAACAATGAGAACATGTTGCAGTAGGTTCTAGGTGGGCACTAACACTATTATGTTAATCACCACAGAGTTGCTGGCAGAGAGCTAGAGAACCACTGACAGGTGGATCTCTATGCTCTTATCCATTCTGCTCCCTTCATCTAATTAAAAACACCACCACTGACTACTCCACTGCAATAGAACATCCCCATTTTGGAGATACAGCATCTTGAATCAACTACCTCTGTCTTCAGATGAGCAAAGGATTCCTTCTAGGAGTTGAACTATGCAGACATCATCTGCTATGCTTCAAAGTGATACTGGCTGCAAGAGGAGGGAAGAACAGCCAACTCAGACTGTCTGACTTGGTACACCTGACTCTACTATTGTTGGGATTGAAAGTTTTATTGTTTTTATATTTATATTTTAGGATTAATAATGTAGTAATGTAAGGTAACACATTATCACATTTAATATTTTATTAAACTAAACCCTTTAGTAAGATATATATTCCTTTGTTTTAAAGCTTAGTGAGTTTAGTAAGTAAAGAGACAGAGTTTTGGTATTGTGTCTATGTTACTGAGATTGGAGGAATGTTGAAGGCTGAAGTCTTAATTGTTTGATTTACAAGACCTTTTTGCTTTGCCCAATATGGGATACTGTTGTATTATGGTTTTCTTTGAAAGTCCTTGTAGAGGACTCTGTGTGTGTGAAAGTGGTATGTATGTGTTGAGATAAAGGTGCGCAGGTTATCCTTGGAGCCAGATGGCCATAAAGGAGGGACGAAGCGTGGTGAAAACAGACTTATCAGCGTCAGAGGGACCATCAGTGCATGCCCATGGTCAAAGAATGATCAGACTGGCAGACTGACGGCCCGAAAGTGGAACTGGCACCCGTAAAAAAAGATTGATTACAGGATGAGCCTTTCGAGATTTTTGGGAATAACTGATAACAATAAGATAACACAGACTGACACAGCGAAATCCATACACTTCAGCAGAGAAAAGGATTACAAAAGCAGGGTGCTTTGCTATGGAACCTTGGGTTCGTCTTGCCACTAAACTCCAGGAGCATCAGATCACGAGACCAACAGAGCCCAGTTCCCCCTCTGTGATTGATCAGACTGGCCACTAGATTGATCCAGACTCTGGACTGGTAACCATAACATCGTCTGGCGGGACTGTGTGTGTGTATGAGGTCTGTGTGTGTGAGTGACTGAAAAGCATATGCTGTTGTATTCTCAATAAATGTGGTGTATTGCCTTTTTCCCTATAAAAGATCTCATGTGCTTTGTTTAAGCATAACACTATGTCCTACTCATCATAATCATGACCTTTTTCTTAGCGGTTACTTTCCAGCAGGCCCCTTTCACCCTCACAAAGTAATCCCTGCATGCCTGTGTCTCTGCATTAGGGATGTAAAAGGTTAGCTGGTTACACAGTAAGCATTAGCATTACCAACAGGCTTACTCAGTAACCAGTTAACCAAAGGGCCGGCCAGAGCAGTCCTCTCCCCTCCACCTGGCCTGGGACATGGCGGGACCCCAGCCAGCCCAAGCAGCCCTCCTCCCCCAGCGGCAGGACCACGACCCGAGCACCCCTTACCCTCCAGCTGTTGCGAGATATCTGGATAAGGAATGTAAAATCCCATGTCAATTGTGAGGCTTACTGGTTACAGTTAACCGGTGAGGCTGGAGCAACTACCCACCTGCTGCAGGCAAGGGATTGCTCCAGCCTGGCCAGAGCAGTCCCTGCCTTCTTCCTCCCACCCCGTCCCTGGCCTGCTGCAGGCAGAGGCTGCACCGGCCAGGAGGGCACCTCACAGGTAGGTGCTGGTCCAACATCCAACGTTGGATGGGGGAGTGCTCCAGCTACACTGGTTAGTCTGAATCAGTGAACCTCACCTGTTAAAAGGTGAGGCTTACTGGTTAAACCTTCACATCCCTGCAATTTATTTGATAAATTGAGAAAACATCTCAAAATTGAATGTAGCATACATTACAAGGATTAAAAGTAATTCAAACAAAATGAGCAGTTCTTTGCCACCTCACGACATCATTATCTTCAATTTTATGACATCATTATCTTCACTGTAACAATGCTCTGATAAGATTATCGATTCTTAAACACAGATACTGAATGTTAATGGCCATAAAATTTAAAGCTACAGCTACTACTACATTTTTTTCACATGTAAGACAACCCTTTTGGACTTCTAAATGATTAAAAGTGCCAAGAAAAATACAAAGAATGTACTTCCACGGTAACTTAATGCTAGCGAGCAAAAACAGGGCACAACACATTTAAATTGACAGTACAGAAGCCTAATCAAAAGGGAAAATTTTGGCACAATACCAACCTTAAAGAATGGCTAGTTTTAAACTTTCAAAGGAAAGCATGCTGCATATTTCTGCTTGCTTTTCAAAAAAGTAGAAAGATCTACTGCAATTTTTAAACCACTAATTCTGCTTTCCCTGTCTCTAGGACAGGGGTGGCCAACCTGTGGCTCCAGAGCCACATGCGGCTCCTTGCATAGGTATCAAATCCAGGGCTGGAGCTACAGATGCCAACTCTTTCCTGAGCTGGAAGGTGCTCACCCCTTGGGTTCAACCCCTAGCTCTGCCCTAGGCCCTTTCCCCCTAGGATCCTGCCGCTTTCTACCCTCTCCACTGAGCCTGTCATATCCATACTTCCCCCCTCCAATGTCTCCCACTGAGAAAGAGCTGATCACAGTGGGCAGGAGGAAAAGGAGGGACTGCCTATGGACAGGATGTGCTAAGTGGTGGGGGGGAGAAGATCAGGGCTGGTGACATAGAACTGTGGCTCTTTGGCAATGTGCATTGGTAAATTCTAACTCCTTCTCACAGGTTTAGGTTGGCCACTCCTGTTCTAGAATCACAGAACCACTTAGTATACCATGTCTTGCCTGGCTATGGAACTTGGAGTACTGCATGTGTTACGTTCATATTTTGTTTTTATCCTGGGCCAGGACTTAAATTCACTAGTAGCAGCAGTAATTTAATATCATAGAATAATACCAATTACTTACCACTGTCAGTTCTTTACCAGCTGCTTTTCGGAAGGCTTTGGTCCATCTGACCTTTCTGGGATTTCGTTTCTTTTTAAAGTTTTTATGGCATTTTGATCTGCAGAATCTAAACATCTAAAGAAAGATTAAATACAAATGTCTGTAAACAAAGGATGTTTGTTCTTGCCCACTCCATTCAAAATAAGTCTGATGCTAAGCTTAGTGTTTTTACTCTACTGGCACTATTCGCTGTCAATTTAAAAGATTACCACCATTCCCGCTATTTTTTCCTTAAAATGAAAAGTACCAACCAACTAAAGTTATGAAGGATGTTTAGGAGAGAATTTTTAGTTTTCATGGAAGTTGCATCACACCAAACAGTCAATGAGCATTAGTGCTGGGCTATACTACCACAGTAAATTGATCTAATTTGTGCAACTTAAGCGTGTAACGTAACTGAACTCAACATTGTTAGATTCACTTACCACACTGGCTATACAGCATTGTGTGAATAGAAGAATCTCTCCCATAAACTTCCCTTATACTTCTCAGGGAAGTAGAGTACACAAAATCAACAGGAGATCAATTCAGAATGTCTTCACCAGACCCACTAAATCAGGAATGAGCAATAATTTTTGAAGGGGGGGCACTCGAAAAGTTTGAGAAGGTGTTGCAGGCATCCCCAGAAGGGGTGGGGCTTCAGATGGAAGGGACAGGGCCTTTAAATAGCAGAAGTTGAAAGGCAGTTTCCAAACAAGTGTTAGCAGTGGAAAGGGAAGTGTGAGCCCTTTCAACTGCTTCTATTTAAAGGGCTCACACCTTGCCTGCAGCTGCTAACACATTGCCTGGCAACCACAAGAAAAAAAACAAAAAACAAAAAACACACAAAACGAAACACTCCAGGCTGGCCAATCTCACAGTAAGGGAAAAATTCCTTCCTGGTGGCATAATACCACACCAGGCCAAATAAAAAGGTTCTTTGCTAATGCCAGAGGTAGGAATTGACAATCAGAGCATAAAAGGAGGCACAAGGCGGTTCATGGCTGGGCAGATGTCCATGGCTTACCTAGGCAACATAGGCCCACCTATCAGTTCAGATGATGCTTCTGGGTCATCACCATGCACTTGCTCCTCTCAAGAGGAGGATTCTTAAGAAAAGCCACTATCATTGTTTCCCACCTGCCTAGACAAAGCCTGTCTGTCCTGCCACCACCCACACCCCTGAGGTGGGGTGTTGCATTTTCAGTGTTACAGCCCTGGGATGTTTGGGTAATTTCAACTTAAATATAATTATTAAGCTTCACAGAGTATTCTCTTCATAATTTTGAAAAATAAATAAACAAACTTCATTTTTTATCTAAACTTTGATCTACTATTTGTAGATGATACAATACCAGATATAATACTCTGCAATGATGGTATTATTGTTACTGTAATAGTTTTTGTGAGTGTTAGATCATTATTGCTTTGTTTTACTTTCAAAAATCATGTTACTCTGTTCTCACAATATCTTCAGTCTGCAAGAACATGCATGCATCTACAGAGCAATTACCTTAAACAATTTAACAATCAAGAAACTGCAGGACAAAATTATTAAATTGCAACTTAGAAAAGCAACTACAAAACCTTAACACTATTCTATGAATTTTCGATATCTGTCACCTAGATCTAGCACTTGTCTTAAAGTCTAACTGCACATAAAAATCATCAAGTTCTGCAAGATACAAAGATACTCAACAACTACTTTTAAGAAGGAACTTGGATTTTAACTTTAAAGCCCCAGTTCAGTGTGTGTGTGTGTGTGTATATACACACACACACACACACACACACACACACACTTTGCTGAATCAGCATATTTAGTCTAAGAATGATTTTTACACTGGAGTAAATTCTGATATTTACATTTTGCCACAAACACTTTCAGTTTTGGTTGAGCAGAAAAGATGTTGCTTTGATGACTTTTGGACGACACCTGCAATAGGAGCAAGGGCTATGTGATTCTTGGCAAGAACTAACACAATTACTAAGGGTACAGCTAGACTACAGGCTTTTGTTGACAGAAGTTTTGTTGACAGATACTGTCAACAAAGCTTCAAGAGCATCTAGACTACATCCAGTTCTGTCGACAAAGGGGCTTTGTCGACATGACAGTGTAGACGCAAAGGACAGTGTAGATGCAATAACGCTTTCAGAGGTGTTATTCCTTGTAGAATGAGGTTTACAGCCGTCAGCAAAACTGCTGAGCTCTGTCGAAGTTATGTTGACAGAACTCAGTGGCAGTGCAGATGCAGGGATAGTTTTGTCGACAAAAATCCACTTTTGTCAACAAAACCCTGTAGTCTAGACACACCCCAATAGTCCTGGTGGCCCAGGCAGTGACAGCAGGGTTTAGCCATGCCTAGCACTAACGCCCTGGACCCTGCGAGTACCAGGCATGGCTAAACCGGTGGTTTTCAACCTGTGGGAGGTACAGACTAGGTCTCAGATTTCCAAGGGGGTCGCGCTGCTAGTTGAAACGTTTAGGGGTCTGCAAACGAAAAAAGTTGACAGCCCGAGGGTAAAGCCCCGGCCCCGCTGCTCCCCCGATATCTACGCGCCTGGCAGCTCCCGTCAGGCCCGCGGGAAATGGGGGAAACACGCCCAACACCGCGGCCCCGGCCCGCCGGCAGCGAGGCTCCCGCCGGCGTCAGAGTGCGCCGCCCTTAACCCGCTGGAACCGGGTCTCCCGACCCCGTCGCCAGAACAGAGTCGGTCCGTAGACACCCCGGGCCGGGCCGACCTCTCCAGCCGCCCCGCCGGGCTACAGGCCCCAACGCAGGCCGGTCCTGGATCCACCCGGTGCGACGAGGCGCCGCCCCTCGGGCCTGCCGCTGCGCCCGGCCCCCCTGAGTCCCCTCAGCGCGAGCGCGGCCCCGCCCCTACCTTGCAGTCGTTCCGCACGAACATGAGCCCATGGCCCGGATAGATGGGCCCGGAGCAGAAGTAACATTTCTCAATGCGCATCTTGGCGGGGACTGATCCCTCGCGGCACCCAGCCGCCTCGCCACGCCGCGCCGCAGGAAGTGATCGCGCGCACCTGGCCGGAAGTACAGCGTCCTTGCTAGATAGAGCGTCGCCTCCCTGAGGGAGAGCGACGTGAACTGCTCACGGCGCCCTCTGCTGCCTGTGTGAGTAATGCAGTCAGCTTGCTCTGACACTCCCTCCAGCCCCATGGCTCAGTCCAGTGCACACTGGAATCAGTTACCAGCCATGGAAAATCAAAGGGGATGAAAGGTACAAGGGGTCTTTTATGAAAATTAACACAAAATTAATCACAAACAAGCAAAAAAAGGAAAGGGCAACGGCGGAGCAAAGACAGGAGGGCAGGAGCATGTGGAGGGAAAAGCAGCAAGCGCTGGTGGAATGGAAATCAGGCATTCTCTGTGCTAGCTCTGCATTTTGTCCAAACATACCAAGGAACGGGGTCTAACTTTGTTTTAATTCACAGAATTGCCCTCTACATCAGTGAGAAGGGAGCTCTTTTAAAATCATTAAACGGTTAATTTAGCTGTCTAAAATAAAAATCCTGTTAATGGCATAAAATATAACAAAATGTTGTTTGCAAATTATTTGGGACAAACTGTTTTCTGCTCTGGGTTTATTCAGCACCTAGCATTATGGTTGGTTCCTTGCCACTAGTGTAATTAAGATGATTGAGGGTGATGATTATTGATAATGTCTAAAGCCCTAATCATGGAAAGCATGTATAGCCCCTTTGACATGTTTAAGGCTGTGTAGGATCAGGGCCAAAACAAGTTTAAAACAAGCAGCTGCCTTTTTTAAATGCAACAAAACAATTGAGATGCAGTTTTAGCTTAATAAACCTGTGAGAAAATGTTGTAAATGTGATTTTTACCATTTAACAAATGATAAAATTAACATCTCATTAATTTTTTTTTTAAATCAAGACCTCCAGTTCCACAAGCTGTCTACAGCCAGACCTGTAAGTCTGTTCCTTCTGGTCCTTCCTTGAAATCAACAGGACTCCAAATAGCAGTAGTAATTACACAATTCATACTACCACAGAATCTGCCCAAGGAAAAGTAATAGTTCTCCACCATCCTGGAACAGATCAGTAGGGAATGTAATAAGTTTCCAAACTATACTGCTTTCTTTTACAGAACCATTCCATGTTTGGGGGCAGAGCTCTTAATACAGGCATTTTACTGGTGTGGTCCTTTCCTCCTGCACATCCCGAGATCCACTAGATTTTTGGGATGGAGAGGTGGCTTATTCCATAGCAAAGGAAAAGTAGAGTGTGGCAAGACCTTTCCTTGGTCCTGGAATGACCTGAGGTAGCTCCATAGGGAGACCCTCATGGAGTTTTGTCTCCTACCCCAGGACAACCTATTATGGAAGGGATTGCTTGCGCTACAAAACATTGTAATTTCCACTGGGACAGAATGAGGTGCTGCATATGATTTGGCCTCTCTGGTAACTGATTGTGAGGTCTGTCAATCAGTTATGACCCAAATACATTTCTCTCTCTCTCAAGAGTGTTGTGTCTGCTAGTTACTGTCAGCTACCGACCACAAAAATAATGGTTTATGAGGTGATAAGGACACTGTGTTGGTAATACACAGTTTTATCACATTTAGAGTAATTATACAAAACTGTAAGCCATGGTAGGTTTAGTGACCAATAATATAGCCAACAATAATTAGGAGTTACTGCAATCTACATGAAAACTTTTAGTTGAAGATAAACAAGGATTGTATATTAACTGGATTCCCGATATTACAAGTATAACAAAAGTTTACTTCCTTTGGCAGGAGAAGCCATTATCCTGTATGTCTGGTTGGGGGGAACTCACTAAATAGGACACACTCAGGATATAAGAGGAAATAAATTGCTTCTGTAATAAAAAATACATCAAGAAATATATAAACAAATGTCACTTTATTTGCATATCCAACAAATAGTAGTCATGATGTTAAAAGAAACACATTTCAAACACAAGCTTTCCAGAGCTGAATTTTATAAAGTGATTGTGTGTAGGAATTTTATAATATCCCCTTAATAGTTTTAAAATCCTTTCTATTGCAGAAGCCATGGGAATCCTAACAGAGCAGCACTGTATGGAAGTAGCTAATTTCTCTATGTTTGTATGTTGTTATTAGAACAGTTATTTGGAACTAGGGTTTCCAGCTCTTCCAACCAGACAGACTAGACATCATTTGCAATGGCATCCAGTCCATACTGTCCGGGAGAGTTGGCAACCCTATTTGGAACCCAGTTTTTCCTCAGATTCATAATGTTGTGTAAAAAACAAGGTGCAAAGATGCAACAATAATTGAACTCCTCACAGGTGACACACAGCAACATAGTCCAACCACACTGCCCCTTTTAATCATGCACTGCAACAAATAAAAGAAACACACTCTTTAAATCAAAACACAAAAAATGTTAGAAAGTAAACTGGTAAAAGCAGGGCTACTCAACTTTGGAAGAACCCAGAGGCCACAATGACACTCACAGCACATGCCGAAGGCTGCAACTTAAGTGTGGTTGCATACATATGCAAATAGCTTCTGTCACACTGTCAGGCATGAATACAAAGATTAAGGCAAGACTATGCAACAAGCAGGCCCCATTTAAGTTAGTTCCGCTGATATGAATAAAATGCAATATTTACCCAATTTCCACCCATATGACAGCACTTTTGACAGTCCAAGAATTTAACTACTAAAATGTGTATCAACAGAAGACCATTATATTGACTCACTGTTGTGGAATGTGTTCCCAGTGGAGGCCATGTTCAAAGGATCCCACCTGAGGTCCACATGTTGAGCCCTGCGTAAACCCAAACCGCACTGTGAGCTGCCAATAAACAGGCCAAGGGCTGCATACGGCCTATGGGCCACGTGTTGTGTACCCTGTGATAAAGCAAATAGGGGTCTGTATCTCCTCCTGAGAGCTAATGGCTGCATCTGCACCAGGGATTTTATCTACTACTGCTTTGGCAGTGACCACTGCCATACTTAACAGGAAACATTAAAGACTGTCTTACCTTGGGAGCTTCCTCACTACATGAAACTCCCCCTTCCCTTTCATCCCACTGAGATAACTGTGCTCTGAAATAGATTTGCTCTGGCAAAACAATTGTGGAGGTTGGCATCATTTGAAAACTGCATCTTATTTCCCTGTGGTCCAGCAGGGACACCCACTTTTAGACTCAGCTCCTCGGCCATCCCTGCTCTTGGGTGGAGACCTGCATCTTGCTCCCTCACTTGCCAGGTTGCACAGTTCCCTAAATGTTGCTTTCTCTCCAAAGGTTTGCTGTACACAGCATAGCTGCCCACAGTTTTAAATTACCACACATGTTTAATACCCCCAGTTTACTCAGGTCAGTATTATTATTGCTTTCTTGTTTACCCCTCATCTGTCAGAAGATGTAGGATGTCAGTCTTTATACAAATTCCCTACATGCTCCAGTCTTCTTAAACATACAGGAGCTGAAACTTGTTTAATCTGCACATTAGCTTTCCATGCTGGACAGTACTGGTAGTAATCAGATGGTGTTGTTTGGGATGTCACTGTATCATCCAAGATCTATACTCTGGGATGACATACTGCAGAAGGAAGTCCTCTGGTCATATGTACCATGCTGAACCATCAAACCCTGGTTGCTCTTAATTACAGTAGTTCCAGAGACAGAAGACTCTCTCATACCTGTGAAGTTGTTTCTTATAGAAGATCATAATCATGAGAATGTGTTGGTATTGGCTGTAATTTTAACATAGCTCAGGAGAGTACCACACTGTCTGGCATAAACAAGAGATAGTAACCTTCATACATGTTGGTACACATGCCAGAAAGTCTACCACTGCCACAAACTCTCTGAACTGTCAAGGCCATTCTTCCGCACTACAGATCTGTGCTGGTGTTTAAAAACACTACTTTTGGGGGTTGGAAGATCGCCATTAGCTTGCAAAGTAAGTCCATGTCACGGCAAAACCTTTTGGAAAAAATGCAATGGTTCAGTCTCATGTAAAAATTGAAGGAGGGCATCAGTTATAATTGCTATCAACACATCTTATTTTGCATGCATGGACTATGTCAGCCGAAATGGTCAGGGCAGTGTGTGCATGTGTGTTACACCCAAGTCTTCAACTGCTGAGATACAAAGTCTCATTGCAGTGGGCAGCCTAGGAGGCTGGAGGGCGCCCCAAAAAATAGTTTAACGTCTGTGACTTTACTGCTAGGACCGGGGTCCCGTCGCAGAGGGAAGCCAACAGGCTCTCAGATGCCCTGAGTTTATAGGAAGAGCTTATTACACCTCAGATTTTAGCTGCTAGGATACAGAAATCCCTTCGCAGCAGGCAGCCTGGGGAGGCTGAGAGGTGCCCCAACGGATCTGTCCCCTGGAAGCGACACGATCCAAAACGCCCAAGCTCTTCCTATACCTGTTCCTTCTGACCGGCTGAAGTTCTTTTGTTTGTGTTCAGTTCGGGTACAGCAGCACGGGTTCAAGTCAGAAGCTTGACACGCACTGGCTTATTTATAGGAGAAAGAAAGAGAAAAGAAATAAAGAACTTGGTTCAGTATATATATGTTTATAAGTGAATGAGAGCACCCCACTTATTCCCAAAGTTTAAAGCTAAATCACCTTACCAAAGGCAGTTTACAATAGAAATGAAGCAGCTTGACTTAAGAAAACTATAATAAAGTAACTAAACTTACAACAGAGTGACAATTAAAGTGTACACATAAAGAAAACACATTGCAGGTACAATTCTCACCCCTGCGTTCCAGACTTGGCACGGCCAGCGTCTTTCTCTCAATCCCTCGGGAAGAAGTAGGGAAAGGTTGGGCGTCCCACGGACCTCAGGAGACAATCAATACCTGCCAGCAGGTGTAGGTGATTGGAGCTCAAAGGGGGTGGGCTACTAAACCCCTCTTTATACCCCTTGGGTCACATAGGCTTCTTCCTGATCTCAAGTGGCCAATTAGGAAAAATGGCTTTGAATGCCAAGTTTCCCACGAAGGGTGCAAAGCATAATTCACACCTGGGAAAAATGCAGACAATGGGCATCTCTGGTATGTGATGGGCGAAGATTCCTCTCCTGAGACAGTACAGGCATGTCAATTACTGATACTAGCCATCAGGGCGACAGGAGGCCTCCCAGTCGTCAGCTAGCCCATTTACTGTCTGGTTTCTGTTTATGGTAGAGTCAGGGACAGGCACCACACCTGCGTTCCCAGGGCATCAAAGGCTGACTGCCTTTCTCTTGCTCTCGGGGCGGGGGGAGGGAAACAAGATGGGGTTCGTGTCTGGCTACAGACTATTAACCCCAAATGAGAAATTGGGGCAGAAGGATTTTCTTCTCATCCAAATATATTTGCAATTTCAGATCTGAAAACATGCTTCACATCTAAGACAGTTCCACCTGGTGGCTGACTAGTGCAGTAACATCCAAATAATTAAAAAACAAACAAACAAAAATCATGCTCTGACTAGTGTTTACAAGAGCAGGAATACAAAGGAACACGTAATACATTTACCCACTAGCCAGGCTTACTGTCAGCAGCTTGCTCACTTATTTTACTCCATTATATGAAACCACTCTCTCCTGTCTGTCCTTGCAATAGAGAATTGTATTGATAAAGGCTGGGAACAGCTCAGGCTGCTCCACACAGGACTAGTTCCCAAAGAATGCAGAAAGAAATCATTCTACGGATTTCTAAAAATAAGCTTTGTCCTCACTTTTTCACATGATTGACCCTTATTTCCTTTAAGCACAGCTAGCTGATCTAGAATGGATCAAGGCCACAAAAAGAAGCTTTTACATATTCTCACTGACTGTGTCTACATTGGCACCCTTTTCCGGAAAAGGGATACTAATGAGACACTTCGGAATTGCAAATGCCGCAGGGGATTTAAATATCCCCCACGGCATTTACAACATGGCTGCCGCTTTTTTCCTGCTCGGGGTTTTGCCGGAGAAAAGCGCCAGTCTAGACGGGATCTTGCGGAAAATAAACCCTTTTCTGGAAGATCCCTTATTCTCTTTCAAGTACTTGGGATCTTCCGGAAAAGGGCTTATTTTCTGCAAGATCCCGTCTAGACTGGCGCTTTTCTCCGGCAAAACCCCGAGCCGGAAAAAAGCGGCAGCCATGTTCATGCAAATGCCGCGGGGGATATTTAAATCCCCTGCGGCATTTGCAATTCCGAAGTGTCTCATTAGCATCCCTTTTCTGGAAAAGGGTGCCAATGTAGACACAGCCACTGTGTTTGCAAATTTCTGTTTTAAATGTGAAAAATTGAGTAAAATAGAAAATATCCCTAAATTCAAAAATTCAGTATAATGCCAAGAGAAGGACTATATGTAGCTCTTAGGGTATGTCTAGACTACATCCCTGTTTCGAAAGAGGGATGTAAATTAGACATATCAAAATTGCAAATGAAGCTGTGATTTGAATTTCCCGCACTTCATTTGCATAATCGTATCACAGCGTTCTGTCAAAAAATGCTATTTCCAAAGGGAAACCACGGTCTAGACGCGGTTCTTTGGAAAAGCGCTTTTGAAAGAACTGTGTCTAGACCGCAGTTTCACTTTAGAAATAGCGTTTTTCAACAGAACGCCGTGACGCGATTATGCAAATGAAGCACAGGAAATTCAAAACCTGGCTTCATTTGCAATTTCGATGTCTCATTTACATCCCTCTTTCTAAAGAAGGATGGAGTTTAGATGTACCCTTAGACTCAGAACCCAAGAATCACAACTATAATGTTACATTTTTAAATCTACCATTGATATACTCTGAAACTTCAAGCAAATCACTTCTCTGTGCCACATGTTTCCCTTCACCTTATCTGTACAATCTTGGTGCTTTATTATACAACTAAAAACACTGAGTAGTCCTGTGGCACCTTAGGGTGTGTCTATACAGCCCCCTAAACTCAAAATAAGATAAACTATTTGCACTTATTTTGATTCTATTTCAAAATAGCTTATTTTGAAATTTGGTGCATCTATACAGCACCAAATTTCGAAATAACACGCTATTTCGAGACATCCCTTAACCCTTGGGGAATGAGGGTTACAGGGATGCCGAAATAGCACGGCCGCTATTTCAAAAAATATTTTGAAATAACAGGCGGCTTGTTGATTTTTAAGTAGAACGCCCCATTATGGTCAAAAGTGAGTTCTGCTTTAAAACTGATGGCTCAGTATGCTATTATCTAACGTGTATATTACAGCCTGGCCCAATCCCCCTTCTGGATGGTCACCTTTATGTTGTAGGTAGTCTTAAATGTTGGGTCCTACTGCTTCTAAGTCCATCTGCTGAGTCTAGTCACTCTTCCTATCTCTAGGGCTCTAAAGCAGACTCCCAGGCTCAGCCCTTCCTTAAAACATGGGATTCAACACTCCTCGTCACTTTTGCAGTCCTTCAGGCACCCATGGAAGGGACAAGGCTGAGTTCCTCCTGCCTGATCTCTTCAGCCCAGTTTTCTTGCATGTATGTACCCCCCACCCCCAACTAAGAGACATTCCCTATTTTTAAGACGGTCTGTGTTCTTTTCTGCCATGTGCACAGGTTAAGAAATTCCAGGCCCTTCCCTCAGTCTGGCTGATGGTGTGGCCAGGAACCTCACGGTGCAGCCAGGAACCTAGCAGGGCCAGAAATGGCTGGGGAGCTCTGGCTCCAGGGAGCCCTGGCCAGGCCTGTGGCAGTGGCACTGGGGCCAGAGCCCAAGTCAGAAGGAACCAGCAACAGGGAGGGGAAGCAAGCTGGAAGGCCAGTTTGCTGGGATTGGCAGGGGACCTCCCTTGGTCTGGCGAATTCGCTTGTGCAGGACCAGTCAGGCCTTTACCATCACTGTGAATTAACATTCCCTGTCTGTTGCAGGCTTTGTTGGCCAAGTCTATAATCTAGGCTATTTAAACCATGGAAGCCACCAAAGACTTTGCAGTACAATATTTTTACCAAAAGTAAACTATGGTAGTGAAATAAGTACAGCCCAACAGGGGAGGCACATAGGGTTGCCAGGTGTCCAGTATTGTACCTGACAGTCGGTATTTGCGCTCTCTGTCCAATAAAAAAAACCAGACAATACCAGACATGTGCAATGTCCGGTATTTTCTGATTTTTCCATCTGCACACTGGACAGAAGCCTGGCATGGGCGGGGGGACCAGCTGGGAGTCCCAGTTGGGAGGCAGGGCTGCCATTGCCACTGAGAGCCCTCAGTTGGTTGAGTGTGAGGAGGAGGGGAAGCCTCCTCCTCGCTCGTGCGTCGCCGGGAGCCTGCGCAGGACAGGCAGCGCCCCGGGATCTGCAAGTGCCCAGGTCAGTCCCACTCTGCACCAGCCGATATGCTCACCCCCCTCTCCCTTCCCAGCTGGTTCTCCCCCACTTCCCCTCCTGATCTTCCCCAGCCAGCCCCTCTGCACTGCCCCCCAGCTCTGCTTCCCGCCGCCCCGGTCCTCTTCCTGATCTCCCCTGGCCAGCGCCACTGCACCCCCACCCCCGCCAGCTCTGCTTCCCGCCCCTCCCCCCCACGATCAAGTGTGTCTGTTTTTTTGGGGGGGGGCCTATCTGGTAACCCTAGGCACATAGGGCAGGCTGTTCCAACTAATCAAAGTGAAGGGGAATAGGGATTGTAACAGTATGTGAGACGCCATAGCAAAGTAGCCCCCAGCTACCTTGTTGGGTTCGGCCCTAGTAGACACTTCCACAGCCTCCTTCCAAAAAACTTCATTGTGAATGTGTGTCTGCTGTTTCCTCTTATCAGACTACATACACTCTTCAATCACAGACACACACAGCACATTCCCTCAGGGTGAAGAAAGAGACTAATATATTCTGCACAGCTCTCACTTGCTGTCTAGGTTTGAGCCAGTTCAAAGCAATTGTTCCCTGCAGGAGGAGAGGATCGAGACAGTGCTGCTATCCTGTGTCATGTGCACCAGCCGCACAATGGGGGAAGCAGAGAGCTTTTAAACACACCTCAGGTGCTCGCTGTGATGAGATTTGAGAATCCCACAGTGCAGCCATTCCACCCCAAACAGACCCTTCTCTTTTTCATTTAGAAATCTGGATGCAGATACTACTTAAAAGCCAGAATATATGAGGTGGCCCGTCCAGAATTAAACTTAGCCTTACAGATATGCTTGATTTTAATTCTTCTAAAGAAAAGCGCCTCCTACCCCCACCAGGACAATACACTATGTTTCTACTGAGATCTCTAGAAGAGATGGCAGTGAGCACAATGTTTATGTCAATAGCATAAAATTCAGTCTTTCAACTTTTTTCCTAAGTTAGCACAAAAATACATTTTAAAATACCAGAATTTTCCAAGCTATGGAAATTCTGATTTTTGACCAGCTCTAGATTGGTATAATGGTGTCAATTGGAGGACTGTTAAGATACTCAAATCACTGGGCTTTATCTCTTCTGAAAGTTGCAGTAGGTGCAAAGATCTGCTATAAATAACTCAAAACAACTGAACCCAGATATAAGAGATTTTTAATACAGATATATATTTATGGCATTCCAATTTCATGAAGATAGATTTTGTTCTTACAGAACTGTAAAATAGATACATACAAATGTAGAACAAAATATGGCAATTACAGTATTTAGTATAAAATCTAAACATGTGCATTTCAAAGAGAAAATAGCTAAGTAACTTCATTAGTAGTTTAACTCAGTAGTTGGCTGCACTTATCCATACTTTTTTCAGGAAATGGAAATTATTCTAGACACACAACTTCTATTAAAGTTAACAGGTGACAATATTCCACTGGAACCCTCTGAAAAGCGAGGGGTTACATTTCTACATTTAAAACCCAAACACTTAAGTGCATTGAAATGTGTTGTGTTCCACAGTAGAATTCTTGTTACTCTATTGGCCACACAGGCAATGGCAACTTCGAAAGGCACACATGAATTAGACTATAGTAACTCTGGTCCACAGGTATTTGATTCTTGGTACTGTACAGTAGAAAATACAGCAATGTATACAATATAGAATGCTTTGACTTCTGCCACAGTGCCTTAACATTCAAGTTATGTTGCACACGGTTAAATGTCTTCTGTAGGTTATGATAAAAATGTAATATTTACATTTTATGTTTGTTAAAGTACAAACGCATTGCTTTGCAGAAAGTTTTTCATGGGTAGAAGTGAGTTTTAACACCTTCTACATTTCTAAAAAGCAAATGAAAAGTTACATTAAAGTTTCTATTAAACTCAGTGAAGACACCATTTTCTTCTCAAAAGCGTCAAGGAGTCCTGTGGCACCTTGTAGACTAATAGATGTATTGGAGCATAAGCTTTCGTGGGCAAAGACCCACTTCGTCAGATGCACGTCTCATGCGTCTGATGAAGTGGGCCTTTGCCCACGAAAGCTTATGCTCCAATACATCTGTTAGTCTATAAGGTGCCACAGGACTCCTTGTCACTTTTGCAGATCCAGACTAACACAGCTACCCCTCTGATACATTTTCTTCTCAGTTATCTTTCTGGTATACACTTTTGGTCCTTTTAACATATTCAATTTTCTTTAATTAAAAATATATTACATCACATCTCATGTTGCCATCTGACTGTAGGAATTTGCCTGAGCATGTGGTAGGCAAATAACAAGCTCTTTTAAATAAATAAATATTTAATTTCTAAAAGCAGCAGCAGTTTTTTTTTTTTTTTACAGAAAAGACTGAATTTGGCATGTTGAGATGTTACTTGACAATATTTTAGAGTTATATGAACCTGCTAGGATAGAAAACAGTTTATCAGGCCTATCACATAATCAGGCTAAAAAGAAATGTAAAAAATACTGATTATTCTTTATATCATATCTGAGGATAAATAAAAATGCTCATCCACCAGAAACAGAGTATACCTTTACATAATCAAAACATATTCCCCCAATTCTAAGTGAGACTTTAAAGGGAATGAACAAAACCCAAGATGTACAAGGCTTAAATGTAAGCAGAAGAAAACCAGCTTTATACGTTTACAGAAGTACTAATTTAAACAACATTGATATCGTAGGCAGTTATAGCTCACCAGAATAGGACCAATATTAAAATTTTCAGTCCATATTTGAAGAAGAAATGTTCCAAATGCATGCTTGGTACAAATAAATTCAGTGCAAAGCACTAGCTCTGATGAAATTTTGCTGGCACTTAGCTTGCCCTAAATTCCTGTTAAAACATAAAAGAATTTGTATATAAAATGTATGAATTCATAAACACACCCCATATCTACAGTCTGATCTACACTACAGACATATATTGGTATAATTGTGTCACTTGGGGGTATGGAAAATCCACAGCCATGAGTAAGGCAGTTATATCGACCTAATCCCTGTGTTGATGTGCTATGTCAATCGGAGAGCTTCTCCTGTTGACATAACTATCGCCTTTCATGGAGATGCATTAACTATGTCCATGGAAGAATTCTCACATCTTGGCATAGGAGTGTCTTCAAATGGTACAGAGGCACAGTCGCATCAATGGAGCATTTTCAGTTTAGGCTTGCCCTTGGTATGTATATGCCTTAGCATGTTCTTGGAATTCACATGTTAGGTGATCTATTATGATATATTGAATCTTTCCTATAGTACAATTGGAGTTTAGAAGATCAAGTTCAAGACTGCATGGCATAGCAGTAGTGCTGTGTAAACGTCATCTTGGCATTTCTCTAGACAGCTTTTTATTCCATATAAAAATAGCCCTATATTGCTCCTGTCATTAAAAACTAATAGTTCATGAAAAACAAAGAACAATTATTTGCCTGCTTTTGCAAAGCACATGCAATTTGCTGTTTATCATTATTGCTGTAAGGATGGAACATTTCTATTCAAATAGGACTTAAAGACCTCTGTTGACTGGTCTACCACTGTAATAGTCTAAGATACTGAAAGCGGAGAATGTCCAATGTTGCACCAAACCTAAACATACATGTCTTTCTAACTGCAAATAAATTAAACATGTGACAAGTTTAATTGTTTTTAGAAAGCAAATGCCAATAATTAATACAAATTTGTTATTATATATCCATAATAACATAAACGAATATCCATAAATGAATCCAGTAAGCTGCAACTGAACTATACTTTAACATAAATATATGTTAAATTAATTATTGCAATAAAGTTTGTGTCTCAACAACCACATTTGCCTTTATCTTTCTCCTCATTTAGCTGCTCAGTAGAGCTGTGTCCATTGGACCGTACTACCCCTTCGGGTATCCATGACTTGTCCACACACCGTTCCATGCGCTTCATGATAAGGTCAAGCAGAGTTTCAACTGCCTTGCTCACATTAGTTCCACTAGCTGCACTTGTTTCAAAATATGGTATTCTGTAAAGGATAAAAAAAACACCATCACAGACCAAGTGAGACCTTTCCTGGAACAAACACCATATGCATGAAAACATTATCCTTAGAGAATGCCAACAGAATTCAACAAAAGCTTACATTTAAATGCTCCTTTCCCTCCCTGGTAGTCCAGAGAACTCTCTCCCCCCCGACATGCCTACTTCTTATATATTTAGTGAACTTTCTGAAAGTTTGTTTAAACACTTGAAGCTGTGTTCCAGGCCTAAAGAAGGAATTATCCTTTTTTATAACCCATTAATCTTTTGACACAAGATGTAAATACAGAGGAAATAATATTCATTTGATTAAAATAAAGGAAATGCATTTAATAAAAAGGTAAAAGAAATACTTAGTTCTCTTATTATCTGAATCTGTTGCTGGGCAAAAATTCTCTGAGGGAACATACTTTTGAACCCTTTGTTATGAGTCACCTACAAATCTAGTAAAATTTGCAAGATGAATCCAATAAAGAGCCTGTATGTTAGTGAAATCCTAGATTTTCCAGGCTGAAATAAATCCTTGGGGAGAGAATGGCCCCAGGACAATAAAGAAAGAAAAAATAATTAAAAAACAAAAACAAAAAAGAAAGGTGACCTAATCATTTCTTTATATGTTGCTCTTGATGTTCTGATGATATGCTGAATACTGAAGGAGCTGACTGAGGAGATGGCTGAGCCATTAGCAATTATCTTTGAAGAGTCAAACAAGTTGGGAAAGAGCTCAAAAGACTGGAAAAGGGCAAATACAATGCCAAACTATAAAAAGGGAAACAAGGACAACCTGGGGAATTACAGACCAGTCAGTTTAACTTCTGTACTGGGAAAGATAATGGAGCAAATAATTAAGAAATCAATTTGCAAACATCTGGAAGATCATAAAGTGATAAGTAACAGTCAGCATAGATTTGTCAAAAACAAATCATGTTAAACCAAACTTACAGCTTTCTTTGACAGGGTAACAAGCTTTGTGGAGAGGGGGAAGCAACAGAAATGGCATATCTTGATTTAGGTAAGGCTTTTGATATTGTCTCACCTGACCTTCTCGTAATCAAAGAGTAGTACAGTAAAGGATCTAGGAGTCATAGTGGACCACAAACTAAATATGACTCAACAGTGTGATACTGTTAAAAAAAAGTGAACACTGTGACATGTATTAACAGGTAAATCATAAGCAAGCCAGCAGTAGTAATTCTTCCACTCTACTCTGTGCTGATTATTCCTCATCTAGGCTACGTCTAGACTGGCATGATTTTCCGGAAATGCTTTTAACGGAAAAGTTTTCCGTTAAAAGCATTTTCGGAAAAGAGCGTCAAGATTGGCACGGACGCTTTTCCACAAAAGCACTTTTTGCAAAAAAGCGTCTGTGCCAATCTAGACGTGCTTTTCCGCAAAAAAGCCCCGATCGCCATTTTCGCGATTGGGGCTTTTTTGCGGAAAACAAATCTGAGCGGTCAACACTGGCCCTTTTGCGCAAAAGCTTTGCGCAAAAGGGACTTTTGCCCGAACAGTAGGATTTCTTACAGTAGGAAGTCAGAGCTTTTGTGGAAATTCAAGCGGCCAGTGTAGACAGCTGGCAAGTTTTTCCAGAAAAGCAGCTGATTTTCCGGAAAAACTGGCCAGTCTAGACACAGCCCTAGAGTATTGTGTCCAGTTCTGGGACCCACATTTCAACAAAGATGTGGACAAATTGGAGAAAACTGAAGCAAGAGCAACAAAAAAAGATTAAAGGATCTAGAAAACATGATTCATTAGAGAAGATTGAAAGAACTGGGTTTGTTAAGTCTGGAAAAGAGAAGACAGAGGGGACATGATAATTTTTTTCAAATACACAAAAGGATGTTACTAGGAGGAGGGAGAAAAATTATTCTTGACCTCTGATGAGTGGACAAGAAACAATAAGTTTAAATTGCAGCAAGAGAGCTTCAGGTTGGACATTAGGAAAAACCTCTTGTTGGGGTGGTTAACTAATGGAATAAATTACCTAAAAGCTTGTGGAATCGCCAGATTTGTAAGATTAAACAACCACCTGTAAGGAAAAGCCTAGATACTGTTTAATCCTGCCATGAGTGCAGGGGACTAGACTAGAGAACTTCTCAAGGTCCCGTCCAGTCCTACAATTCTATAATTTCCCAGGTTAAAAGTCATTCTGTCATAAATGTACAACTCCATCTAGAGTTAGCATGTCACTCTGCAAGGGTACCTGCACTCAAGAGAACTAAGTAACAGCCTCAAAATTGTACACTGTATAGACACATTTATTGATTAACCACAGACTGATAAATCTGAGGATTCCCTGAAAAATATCATCATCTTTTGGGACTGCATGTATGTCACACAACTGGCAAAGGAATGAGGTGGAGAAATTAAAAGAAGTCAATCCATTTCAAGAGCAGACAAGCAAGTTTCCACAGACATCAAACTCTTAGAGTACTTCTAAACTACACCTCTCTGTCAACAGAGAGATGTAGATTAGTCACGTTGAAATTGCTAATGAAGCAGGGATTTAAATATCCCGTGCTTCATTAGCATAAACATGGCCATCGCTTTTTTCGACATGGAGCTTTTTTGAAAAAAACCCAGCAGTCTAGACAGGGATCTGTCGAGAAAAAAAACCCTTTTTGACAGATCCTGTAAACCTCATTTTTTGAGGAATACAGGATCTGTCGGAAAAGGGTTTATTTTTCGACAGATCCCTGTCTATACTGCTGGGTTTTTTTTTCCAAAAAGCTCCATTTTGAAAAAAAAAAGCGGCAGCCATGTTTATGCTAATGAAGCACGGGATTTAGCAATTTCAACATGACTAATCTACATCTCTCTGTCGACAGAGAGGTGTAGTCTAGACACAGCCTTAATTTGCTGTCATCTCAAACTTTTTCATGCAGCCAATTCAAAGGGAAAATGTACCCTTTTAATTATTTGTAAGGTACTGCCATATTCCCAAGGGAAACTGTTCAGCACAGGTATGTGAAATTCTCAGCCTAAAGCAAATAGACAAACAATCATGAAAAATGTCAGGTGTTGCCTTACAGGAAGGGCGGGTAATTCTGTCATTTACATTTCAATTATGTAATGAATCACTGAGCCATTCTTATTACCAACAGAAGAATCCAACAATTCATGTCTAATACAGTAAGCATAACTGGCACCTTCATCCAAGTCCAGAGAGCTTAATGATTATTCTAGACAACATCACACCACCACTTCAACTCCCCTTCAAAAGCTGTAATACACAAAGCATTTTCTTTTCTCCCTTGATATGTTACTCCTTTCTACTGTATACCATGTTGATATAGCCATGTTAGTCCCAGGATATTAGAGTATGAAATAATATGTTTATTGCTCTTCTTCAGACTCTGTGTAAGCTTGAAAGCTTGTCTCTCTCACCAACAAAAGGTAATTCAATAAAATAAACTACCTCACCCAGCTTGTCTGTTTGCTTTCTAATTTGGCAGCTTCAACATGCCATAGAGGTGTGGTTGAACTTTAAAGCCAACTTACTTTTTTATAAATGTGCTGACAGAAATGCATAGGAGGAAAGAGTTGGATGACACTTCCATTTTGTGTCATTTAAATTCAGTTATTTCCTGCTTATATGAAATGAAATACAAAGCATATTATAAATTAAACACTATACACAAGACCAAAAGGAGATCGGAGGATACTATTCACTGAACAATTTAAAAACTATTAATTTATGGACATTTTTAACATACTACCTACAAAATTAATCTTAACAGACTGAGTCTGTTTTTACTGGACAAGCTTGCTTTTTCTAAATCTGCTATATATTTTGAGAAAGTTTATTTGTTACGAGTAAACAAGGCTGTCTGTCGATCCATCTGTTTGTTCAGGAACTCTTCCTACACAGTAAGAGCTAGCACCACCAAATGTGTTATGCAGCTTCCTCTTATCATAACTTAAAGAAAGGTAAGGGTTTGGTTGTGCCAGGACAATGGGATCTGCCTGGAATATGATTGTTTTTCATAATATGGAAAGAGAGAGTTGGAAAGGGAAAGCTGCTAGCAGGGATAGTTATACTGTGTAATGACCGCAGGGAACAGCAAGGGGCCAGAGATGGGACCAGGACAGCTATAACTGCTTGGGGCAGCAGGGGGCAGGCGTGGAGATAAGCTTCCTGCAGGCTCTTCAGCTAGCCTTCGGCCCTGAGCCCCTCCTCAGCCCCAACCATGACTGCTGCACCTTCAGCCCTCTGCCAAGCCCCTCTCACACCACCCTTGACTCCTGCACTCCCCACATCTCCCAACTCCCTGCCCTAAGCCTTCCACAGCCCCAAGCTTCTGCCCTGACTCCTGCACCCCTCAGACTGGCAGCCCCTTGCTCTGAAGAACCCAAGCAACACCAAGTAAATCTTCTAGTACTTTTATATAAATAAACTGGACATTTATCAATGGAAATAAGGACAAGTGCATTTAGGTGCTAATTATTCACAGCAGAGGAAATGACAAGATGAAATGCAATTTCAGAAGCAAAGAATGTTTTTCCCAACAGCTATTTCCCAAGATGTCTTTTTAGATCTGGATCTGAAAAGAACATGTGGATCTCTATTCACAAACACTGTGGTTGGTGGTGATAAAAACTGCCTCTGTTCCCAGAAATGCCTTTTCTGATCAAACGGAAATAAACATAGGAATATTATGTGTGCACTAAGAGGTGGCTGAGAGTGAATCATGAGAGTGAACCAGCTATATAGTTCAAAGATATACTGAGAGGGGGATAGGAGAGGAGCTGGTCAAGCAAAGGATTTGGCCTACCAGATCACAGCACCTCTATTATGCAATATATTTTAAAACAAAATTGCAAAATCTGTCCTAGCCCTATAAAGCCCCTAATATAAGACATGTGTCTCCAAAGTAGCATGCTATCCCACAGGGCAAGGAGCAAGAGGAGCCTGAATAGTACACAAGTTTCTCCAATATCCACCCTTCTCTCTCCTATCCCCCTTTTGCAGAAAGTCAGCAGCTTCCTGCTGTTCCCGATGAAGTTTGAACATGGTCCGTCCTGGTTTACAAACTGTCTGCTCAATTGCATTCAGTTTTATATAATCTAATTTGAATGAATGTGTTTATGAACAAACACAATACCATTTTTAAATGTAGATGAGGGCTGATCATAACTAGAGGAATTACGTTTCAAACTAGCACTCTCGCTCTTTCTCCCTTATTTTCCAAAAATGGATTTTAGCAGTAACTTTGGTGGCAGACTCAAGAAGCTGGAGAGAGGTTTATTTCATACATACACACTGCAAAGAGTAGGGTTGACTGTGTGTTAAATGTGAAAGTGTTTGGAGGAAATGCTGGATCCTTCTGTGGATGATTAAGGATGACTCAATAATTATCATGGAGCTGAAAGCAAATGGCAGAATTACCAGAGCTTCCTGTAAATACAGAAGTGTTTCTTCCTTTTCTTATACACATAAAGTTTTAAGCCACTACAGATCAAACCATTAGGGTAAAGTTTTATCAACACATTTCATAATAGAGGAAATCCTTTTAGTTATAAGAGATTTCAGAACCTCAAGGCATTCTGTCCATTGGGTCCACTACTGAGCAACCTACATGCTTCTGTCATTCTGCATATATCATCCAGGTGAAGAAATAGCTACAGTAGCTAAAGGTCAGGAATGCAGGTGTGGAGATTGCAAAAGGGAAATGCTTCAAATGACTTTTACCTGAATCCTTTAGTTGATACGATTATGATTCTGTTTATACAATTGAAGAGAAATGGGAAGCCTGAATTTCTGAGACACACAAAGGTAATTGGGCAATCATAGGGCAAAGAAACCTGTTGGATTAGTAGAGTGATAGCCTTATTGCTATTTATTTAGGCACAAATTTACACGGATAAATTTTGGGTGGGATTTTAAAAATCTCTCTTGTTCCCAATAGGTCACCACCATCTGTAAAATGCAAATAATTCTTGCTTGTTTTCTCTTAATTTGTGAGATTTAGTTAATGCTATGAAAATAATAAATGTTAAATTATAATTAAAATAAATATTTAATAATGGACTAATCAGTCTCTGAGGGCATGTCTACACAGCAGGGCTAAAGCCAAAATAAACTACGTAACTTGAGCTACGTCAATTGCATAGCTTACGTAGAAATTGCTTATTTCGGCTTTTGATGCTGTCTACATAAAAGGAAGTCCAAGTAAGAGCACTCTTCCACCAACTTCACTTACTGCTTGTAAAATGACGGTTACAAGAGTTGTAGTAAGAAGTCTTCTAGCTCAACATTATTTTGACATTATGTCGAAATAACTGCTTGCTGTGTAGACGTGGACTATGTTATTATGGAATAACATCAGTTATTCCAAAATAACACTGCTGTGTAGACACAGCCCTAGTGACTGTCTCCTCCACACCCATATTCTAAATTAGTGTTACTCAACCTTTTTTTTTTTTTTTTTTTTTTAATAAAGTACCCCTTTTTCACACACAAAAAATTGTAAGTAACCCCAGAGCTAGGCACTCTCAGCCCCCAGCTCTACCTCAATGCCCTCCCCCTCCCTCAGAGCCAGGCACCCCCAGCCCCCTCCATTCTAACCCAATGCCCCTCACCTCCCCCAAAGGCAGGCACTGCCAGCTCCCCCCTTCCCCTCCACTCTAACCCAATGCCCCATCTCTCCCCCAGAGACAGTCACTGGACATGTGGTAACTCTACCTTTGAAATGCCCACTCATGCCACCCAGCCCAGCCTCAGCAGCTTGTCTGCAGGGAGCAAGTAGTCCACCAGCACCGGGCTTGCCACATGGGGCTGTGCGCTCCCACCCCAGCCCGGCACCCTCCTAGTGTGGCACCCAGGGGCAACTGCCCCCCCACTCACTCCTCGCTACGCCACTGATGCTGCAGGGGGTGTCCTTGGTAGCAAAGGTTATTATGCCACTTCACCGCCTTTGAGCTTCTCTCCGCAGCACCATGGGGAAGGGGCGATGGGGATGCATTGTACTGAGCTGCTAGTGGGGGGGAGGGAGGAGGCAAGGGGGATGCGTGTCTCCAGGTTCAGCCACCCTCCCCACTGGAGCACCCCAAGGAGGCTGCTGGAGAGGAAATGAACTAGGAGGCGCGGCCGTGGAAGTGATTTTTTTTCTCCTCATGCAAACCCAACCCCCAACTTGGAATTGCCCTGGGTCTCACTGGAGCCTCCGCCGCAGCCACACACTTTTCCCGCCAGGCGCTGGGGCATGTGCACAAAGTGGCTGTTAACGTCTGGGCGCGCATCTCCAAACATTCAATTTGACAGGTACATGCCACCGCGCCCTCCTCGATCTCCTTTGCAGGGCAAAATCCTGGACATTTTTTGCCAAATTTCACTTTTGTTGACGTACCCCATAGACTTCTCTCACATAACCCTAAGGGTACGCATACCATTGGTTGAGAAACACTGTTCTAAATGAACCATTTACTGATTGTAGGCAGAAAGAAGATGTTCCATACTACGCAGAATGGTTAGCAGCAGTAGCTCAGTGAAGTAGGGTTGCTCCTCTTTCCTCATCCTATCTTTTGAAGATGTAGGAACATTTTTATTAATAGTTACCTTTTCTCATCCACTTACAAGTGCTGATACCCATACAGCAACTTACTGAGTGAAAAGCAATCTATGGATCAGCCTGCTAGATTGTTTCCCACATTGATCAACTTGGTATTTTGATGAGAAGATTAGCAGATATATTACCTTATGCAAGCAATAGAAATCTATGAAGTGCAAAAGATTTCAGATATAAAAAACACACATCTACTGCTTTGCATTTCCAACCGTTTCCATTTTTTTATGAAGGTGCATGTTACAAAACAGTGCTGGTTTGAGGTTAGTGCCCCACAAATAGAATTACATAAGCATTTAAGTTGGAGGAAGAAAAAGGAAGGAAGCATTATTGCACTAAACCCTATCTTGTTCTTTCTCTCCCTAACAACAGAGCTGACAATTTGTGAGGCTAATTTAAAAGAGTGCCCCTGCTTAGTACTGCCTTCAATTTCTTCCAGAATTTTATGTGATGCACAAATTGTGACTTTAAAATATTGATCAGTAAACTCTTGAGTTTCATTGCACAAGGAAATTAGTCCTCTGCAAATAGCCATGCTATACAAGATTAACCATGGTTTTGGTTTTCGATACAGTCCCACCTGATGTTCTCATAAACAAACTTGAAAAATACAGTATAAACGCATTGTTCAACAACTGGTTGAAAGACAACACTCAGAAAGAGTTAAGTTATCAATGGTTCACAGTCAAACTGGCAGAATGCATCCAGTGGGATCCCACAGGGATCTTTCTTGCATTCAGAACTATTCTATATTTTCGTTGATGACTCGTATGATGGAGAGGAAAGAATTGCAAAATTTCAAATGAAATTAAGATGAGCTATGTTGCAAAAACTATGAAGAACAGCATTAGGATTCAAAATAATCTTGATAAATCAGAGAATTACTAAAATCAATAGAATGAAATTCAAATCAAGACAAGTGCACAAAGCTGCACTTAAGAAACAATCAAATACACAATCACAAAATGGTAACTAACTGGCTAGGCAGCAGTACTGAAGGAAAGGACCTAGGGATTATTACAGAATACCTGAACTGGAAGGGACCTTGAGAGCTCATCGAGTCCAGTCCCCTACCATTCATTATAATGAATCACCCGTAAGGGAAAGTAGAAAAGAACTTTGAAGAGAGAGTTCCATTGAATATGAGTCATTGATGCTCTTATGAAATAGGCAAGTGTCATTCTGGGGTGTACTAACAGGAGTTAATTGTTCTGCTCTACTCAGCACTGGTAAGTCTTCAGCTTGGGCACTGCACTTTTAAGAAAGATGTGGATAAAACTGGAAGTGCAGAGGAGAGAACACAAATTAGACTTTAGAAAACATAGTAAGCAATTAGAAGAGGTTAAGGAACCATGAGGAAAGATTGAAAGAACTGCATGTTTAGAAAAGAGAAGGTTGAGAGGAGACATAAGAACATGTTAAATGCTATTGTTCTGAATAGGATAGTGATCAACTGTTCCTCATGTTCACTGAAAGTATGACAAAATTAACTGGCTTAGTATGCAGCGAGAGATTTAGATTAGATATTAAGAAACATTTTCAAACTCTAAGGATAATTAAGTATTGGAACAGGTTAGCTACAGATGTTGGAGGTTTTTAAGAACAGGTTAGACTATGCCTGTCAGGGTAAACTTAATCATAGGAGTCAGGGGAGGGAGAAGAAAGGATTAAATGATCTCTTCAAATCCCTTCCATCCCTTTGGCCATTTCTAGGATTCTATGATGTAATGTGCAGCTTTGTTCCTGATAAATGAAATGTATTTGTCATAAAATTATGGAGGGGTATTTACTTTGTTTTCTACTGCCAGGGCAGACAGGCACAAAGATACCTCTCCATGCTGGAATATTTCACAATAAGATGCATATCTTTGCCTACAGCATATGGCATTGCCTCTGTCAGAGATGGCAATCAGAAACATCCCTCAGGGTTCTAAGATGACCATTATGACAAGACCCTTCCAATACATAAAACAACATCACAGACCTTTCAAGAGAAACACATTTAATTTCACTTTAACCATCAGAAGATACTTGCCCATGTTTTTCTGCAAGTTCCTTTGCCTCCTCTTCTTTCACCATTCTCTGGTCTTCCAGATCACATTTGTTTCCACATAATATAATATCAGGGTTTTCACAATACGCATGCATTTGTAGTTGGCCTAACAGCAAAAAAAAAAAAAAAAAAAAAAAAAAAGGAAAGGGGGAGCTTATCTTATTCTGTTACATATAAAGTTCACTGAAAACATGAGTGCCTTTAAAAAACAAAATGGAGAACTAGGGGAAGTAATTCTTGGAGAGGAGAAAAATTAATTTGCTGTCAATTTCCTACTTGTTTTTCCCAATCTTTTATTTTATTTTATTTTATTTTATATTTTATTTTATTAAACGCACTATAGATATTTGCACACCAGTGGGATTTTTACTGCTTATAAAGTTCATCTGGTGCTGCTGCTTACATTTACATGCTTATAAGACTCCCATTGCTAGAGCATTTGAGAGCTTAAAATCTTAACGTATTTACTTCCAACCCCTGGTGAAGTAAGGGGGGTTATCATACTTCATTTTACAGATGGGACACTCTAATACAGTGACATGCAAAGGTCATAAAGGGAGTCTGTGGCAGAGCAGGGAACTCAGTCCAGTATCTGGAGCACTAGTACACTACACTACACCATCCTTCTCTTCGCCCAAAGTCATTACTCTACTTTGGGAAAATCATCTCCACTACAACCAGTTCTGATGTCAGAGGGTTTTAGACATCTAGTGAAGGAAAACAAGCAGATTATCTCAAACAAAACTCCTACTCCTGTCCAAATATCCCTAACATTTAAAAAGCATAACAACAGATATACAAAAAAAATATATGGAATGAGCCAAATTCTTTCAACAGCAATTCCTGTGAAATCAAGGGTACAATGTTTGATGAGATATTCCATAACACTCTCAGGTTTTTGATTACTGAAGCAGCTGGTTGGAGCAGCTGGTCTGGAATCCACAAAGGGAGAGGCAATTCTTGATTTAGTCCTAAGTGGAGAGCAGGATCTGGTCCAAGGGCTAAATATGACTGAACTAATTGGAAATAGTGACCATAATGTAATAAAATGTAACATCCCTGTGGCGGAAAAAACACCACTGCAGCCCAATACTGTGGCATTTCATTTCAGCAAGGGGAACTACACAAAAATGAGGTTAGTTAAACAGAAAATGAAAGGTACAGCGACAAAAGTAAAATCCCTACAAGTTGCATGAAAACTTTTCAAAGACACCATAATAGAGGCCCAACTTAAATGTATACTCCAAATTAAAAAACACAGTAAGAGAACAGAAAAAGTGCCACTGTGGTTTAACAACCAAGTAAAAGAAGCAGAGAGATAAAAAGGCATCATTTTAAAAAAACGGAAGCTAAATCCTAGTGAAGGAAATAGAAAGGAGCAGGGCTCGACAAATACTACAATCTACTCGCCTATGGCGAGTAGATTGCAACCCGGAAGAGAGGGGTTCAGGCAATCTGCGCATGCAGTTCGGCGAGTCCTGGTTTGAGCATAAACTGTGTCAAATTAAGTGTAAAAATATAACAAGAGGAGCCAAAAAGGAGTCTGAAGAACAGCTAGCCAAACAAATAAAAAAGTAATAGCAAATTGTTTTTAAAGTACATCAGAAGCAGGAAGCCTGCTAAACAACAAGTAGGGGCCTTGGGTGATCGAGATGCCAAAGGGACACTTAACAGATTATAAGGTCACTGCGGATGAACTAAATTAATTCTTTGTTTCAGGATTCATGGCTGAGGATGTTAGGGAGATTCCCAAACCTGAGCCATTCTTTTTAGGTGACAAATCTGAGGAATTGTCCCAGATTGCGGTGTCAGAGGAGGTTTTGGAACAAATTGATAAACTTAACAGTAACAAGTCACTGGGACCAAGAGTTCTGAAAGAACTCAAATTTGAAATTGTGGAACTACAAGGAAACCCCTGACTTCCGACTGCGTGAGTTACAACCCCCTACACTTACAACCATTTTTGTAGGTGTAGAAGAGGCCGAAAACTCCCGACTTACATCCTCAGCCCACTTTTCTGATGGCACACAGCACCTATCATGAACGAGGGTTCGAGTTACGATGTCCCCAACTTGCAATGCTTCCCCGGGCTCTGCCTGTATTAACTGTGGTTTATAACCTATCCTTTAAATCAGCTTCTGCACCTAATGCCTGGAAGATAGCTAATGTGACACCAATATTTAAAAAGGGCTTTAGAAGTGATCCTGGCAATTACAGACCGGAAAATCTAATGTCAGTTCCAGGCAAACTAAAAAATTGTCAGTGACATAGACTAACATAATTTGTTGGGGAAATCATGCCTTACCAATCTACTAGAGTTCTTTGAGAGCGTCAACAAACATGTGGACAAAGGGGATCCAGTAGAAATAGTGTACTTAGATTTCCAGAAAGTCCTTGACAAGGTCCCTCACCAAAGGCTCTTAAGTAAAGTATGTTGTCATGGGATAAGAGGGAAGGTTCTCTCATGGATTGATAACTGGTTAAAAGACAGGAAACAAAGGGTAGGAATAAATGGTTAGTTTTCAGAATGGAGAGAGATAACTAGCGGTGTACCCCAAGGGTCTGTAGTAGGATCAATCCTATTCAACCTATTTATAAATGACCTGGGGAAAGATGTAAACAGTGAGCTGGCAAAATTTGCAGCTGATTCTAAACTGCTCAAGATGGTTAAGACCAAAGCAGACTGTGAAGAGCTTCCAAAAGATCTCACAAAACTAAGTGATTGGGCAACAAAATGGCAAATGAAATTTAATGTAAAGTAATGCACATTGGAAAAATTAATCCCAACTATGCATGCAATATGATGGGGACTAATTTACCTACAGCTACTCAAGAGAGCAATCTTGGAATCATTGGGGATAGTTCTCTGACGACAACCACTCAATGTGCAGCGGCAGTCAAAAAAGCAAACAATGTTAGGAATCATTAAAAAGGGATAGAGAATAAGACAGCGAACATCTTATTGCCTCTATATAAAACCATGGCACAGCCACATCTTGAATACTGCATACATATGTGGTCACCTCATCTCAAAAAATACATATTAACATTGGAAAAAGTTCAGAGAAGAGCAACAAAAATGATTAGGGGCTTGAAAAGGGTCCCATATGATGAGAGATTAAAAAGACTAGGACTTTTCAGCTTAGAAGAGAGGAGAGTAATAGGGAATAAGATAGAGGTCTATAAAATCATAACTGGTGTGGAAAACGTGAATAAGGAAAAGTTATTTACTTGTTCCCATAACATAAGAACTAGGGATCACTAAATGGAAGTAATAGGTAGCAGGTTTAAAAACAAAAGGAAGTTTTTCTTCACACAGTGCACGGACGGCCTGTGGAAATCCTTGCCAGAAGAGGTTGTGAAGACCAGAACTTTAATAGGGTTCAAAAAGGAACTAGATAAATTCATGGAGGTTAGGTTAATCAATAGTTATTAGCCAGGATGGGTAGGAATGGTATCCCTAGCCTCTGTCAGAGACTGAGACTGGATGACAGGAGAGGGATCACATGATGATTCCCTGTTCTGTCCACTCCGAGACATCTGGCATTGGCCACTGTCGAAAAACAGTTTACAGAATGGCCATCAGAGCACCTGTGCTTTTTCTGATAGGCTCTTTTTGCACAAGAAACTCCTGCGGAGCGTCCACACATGCCTTTTATGTGCTAGAGCTGTAGCGCAAAAAGGAGTTATTCCTCATGGGGAGAGGAATAACTCTGCCGGCAAAAGCCCTCTGTCCTGTCGATTTACTGTATTTTTTTGAGTGTGCAAAAACGTGCTTGAAGTGTGGACACTCTGCCGGTTTTTGCGCAAAAACAGCCATTTTTGTGCAAAAACCTTGTAGTGCAGACATAGCCAATGAACCCACCATCTAAGGCAGGTGTGCAGCTTGTGAGCTGGATTCGGCCTGCCAAACTTCCCAGATCCAGTCCACTGCCATCATCCCACATCCCACCTGGCAGGATCCCTGATGTCAGTGCCCCCACATGCTGCCCAGGGGGAGCCATGTGTTATGCCCTGGGGGGAGGCTCTACATGCTGTCCCATTGCCATACAATTTCAAACAATGAGAGCTGCCTGGGCTGTGCTTGTGACGCAGGTAGCATGCAAGACCTGCGCCTCAGGAGCTCGCAACCCTACGAGAATACACAGCCCTTGAAGTTGGCCACTTTGAGCAGAGTGGGGCATGGAAGGCAGGAAGGCTCACTAAGGGTCCTGCTGGGCTTCTGGCTGGGAGCTGCCTAGGTAAGTGCTGCCAGGCCAGAGCCTGCACCTGGCACCCCACCCCTCTCTCCCACTAACATTCTGCTCCTCCTCCCACACCTCTGCCCCAGGTCAAAACCCAAACCCCTGAATCCTCACCTGAGATGTTAACCTTCTCCCCGACCCCTCCTCTAGGTCAAAATCTTCTCCTGCGCCCATAACCCATATCCCCTCCCAGACCTCACATCTCCTGCACCCCAATACCCTACCCAAGCTCTCGTCTGCACCCAACCTTAATACCACACCCTGCTCCTCCTCCTTTAATATCATGGAAGAGTGGAGCTCTTAACCACTTATCAATCTCTTGGAATCCCCCCCCCCCCCCCCATCAAAAATTGCCCACACCTGATCTAAGGTTTAAGGGACATCTGCCTCTGAGCTTTTCTAATGAACTGCTGGCAATGGGAAAGTGAATACAGGTTGGACCTCCCTGGTCCAGCACCATTCGGATCTAACTGGTCCCAAAGGAGAGAATTTGCCAGAGCAAGGGAGGTCTCCTGCCACTGGACCCCAAGCCCATTGCCTGCTGCTGGCAGACACCCTGCTTCTCCCTCCTCTACTCCCAACCTGCTGCCAGCTCCTTGGGCAGCACAGACGTCAGCTCCTACTATGGGGCTCTGGCCCTGGCTTCAGACCTGGCACTGTGCTCCTGGGGACTGCTGCAGGGCTCTGGCTCTGGCCCCACACTCCAGTGGGCTGCTGGGGAACTCCGATACCATACTGCCGTGGGGATCCAACTCCAACCCCATGCTCCTGGGGGCTGCTGCAGTGCCTCACCCCAGGAGCACGGGGTTTCCAGGAGACTCCCATCGCATCCTGCCACAGGGCTCGACTTCAGCCCGAAGCTCCCAGGGGCTGCTGCAGTGCTCCAGCCCCACGCTAATCCATGCTGCTGAAGGACTCTGGCTGGGCGCTGTGCTGCTGCAGGTTGCTGAAGGCTGCCATGCGGCTCTGGTCCTAATCTTGTGCTGCCCTAAGCTGGACTGCAGACCTTGTTTCCCTGCCCTAGCTAGCCCTCCCGTTTTTAGGCTCCCATGGTCCTGCGGACAACGGATGTTGCTGAACCAGAGAATGTCAGTTTTTGGACATACAACCTGTACTTCCTTCTGTTGCATTAACAGTTAGAAGTTTTTCATGTCTCTTGCATAGCAAACCCCAGAACAAGACTGACAGATGTTGCATGGTGTTCATGACAAGTTCTCAATCAATATAATCAGGACCAAATTTCAAGTTGGCTGATTTTGGATTTCATTATTAAAATCACCCAATTTCACACTGCATTTCTAACATCAGGGGCAAGAAACCAGCCTGATTGAGATTCTTGAGTATAGCAGGTACATTGAGGCCAAGTTTACACTGCGGGATGTGAAGGTCGGCTTAAGGTATGCAACTCCAGCTATATAAATAACATAAATGGTATTCATATACCTTAAGCCAAGCTTGGCGCTGTCTCCACAGTGAGAGAACAATGGAAGAAATGCTCCAAATGACTTCCCTTACTCCTCAAAATAGTGAGGAGTACCAGTGCTCATGAGAACACCCTCAGAGTTTGATTTAGCAAATCTTTACTGGACCCACTAAATCCAACCCCAGAAGATGGATCACCAGAGTGTCAATCCTCTGGAAAGTGGAGACATGGCCTAATAAAGCCAAGGCTTCAGCTAAGGTTTAGAAACCTGATTCACTTACAGTTTTTACATTCAGGTTTCCATTTTGTTCCTTTCAAGAAAGCTTTAAGTCAAATATTTTTGATCTTATCTCCTCTGTGAAGTCCCACATTTCTAAATCACAGAATCATAGAGCTAGAAGAGACCTCAGGAGGTCATCAAGTCCAGCCCCCTGCCCAAGGCAGGACCAATATCCCAACTAAATCAACCCAGCTAGGGCTTTGTCAAGCCGAGACTTAAAAACCTCTAAGGATGGAGATTCCACCATCTCTCTAGGTAACCCATTCCAGTGCTTCACTACCCTTTTAGTGTAGCACAGGAAAAAAAGTGATGGGAAGTAAAGACATGACATACTTATCCAGTTTCTGACATTGAGGAAGCTTTGCTCATTTGTCAGATCGAAGAGGAGAAGAAAGCCCATGGCATCTCTGAAGAAAGCTGTTGTCAAACTCCGAAATCTAGAAATACAAAGCACAGCTGTAGCTCCCTTTTCATGAGGTATAGCTGATGAGTAAATTATTTTGAAAAATGATGCTATAAAATAGGCAGTGAGTGAGGTAACTTAAAATTTAATTATACTTGAACCATTACTAGTCACGTCTGATTTCTGCTGACAAACACCTGAACCTGAACCAATTAAGGTACTATAGGCCTAATCCAAGTCCAGTGAAGTTAGTGGAAAGACTCCCATCAATTTTAGCAAACTTTGGCTCAAGTGTTACATTACACAGCACAGTTTGATCAATTTTAAAAAAGCATCTAATTCAAAGTGAAATTCAAATCACATTGAAATTAGTTATTGTCAAACTTTAAATACAGAGTATTTTAAAACACTCTCAAACAGGATACATGAAGGATATGCACAACTTTTTATTTATATATGAAGAGAAACTCCTTACTACATTCAGGACAAAAACTTGATTCCATGCCAGTTAGAATATTAAAGAATGATTCTACCTGACATTCACCTGATCTTTACAAAGGACAGGATGAAGCTTGTATCAAGACAATGCAGAGCTTGCCTGCCTAAGAATTTGGTAAAGACTGCAGGTATTGGCTTTGGAGATACACTGCTAGATATGAATTTGCCAGAATACTATAATATGTATATCATCCTCAATAGCTACTATTCAAACAAATTACAGCCACTTCTAGTTGGCTACAAGAGCTAATGAAGGCCTAAATAAAGTGCAGATAGTTATAACCTAGAAATACAAAGCACAAATATACACTGCAGCTCTCTGGCAGACCCTTCATTCTGACCTCATGTAAATGGCTTCCTCTGTGTCTTAATGTCTTCTAACAGGACTAACAAACAAAGGATAAATTAAGAAAATAGATTGCATAGCCAGATAGAGAAGAGAGGGATGCTTGTAAAATATATAGAAAAACAGAGAGGAAACACTGCACACACACACACACACACACACACACACACACACACACACACACACACACACACACACACACACACACACACACACACACACACACACACACACACACACACACACACACACACACACAGGAAATTGTGATCTCATTGCTGTTAATGTCAGAATAAGGCCACATTTTGATTCATCTGGAGTCACTCATAATTGCAACAGACAACAGGAGAATTCATGCACTTGAATTAGATGAACAGTTTAGTGAGCATGCTCACACTGGCTTCATATAAAAGCCACACCTTTCCTGCCCTGCAGTGTCCCACAGTTGCAGATGTATCCTCTGTCCTCTGCCGCTGGTGCCATCTGGCCCATTGGATCTATACACCTAAAACAGACAATTTTCAAAAAATAGAAGTGTCAGCAATTCACTCTCAACAGCACAGCAAATAATTGGGGTTTAAATTGTAATACTGTAATTAGTCTTTATGCCAGGGGTGCCTTTTTTGGGTTGGGAGCCACTGACCCACAGAAAAACGAGTCAGGGGCCACATACAAATGAAAGGAAAAAAAAACAAAACAAAAAATCTTCAATGACATGGCCCCTGACTGATAAGCAGAAAGACAGACCCCACATTTCCCTCTCACACCAGAGGCTAGGGAGGCCCACCTAGTAGATTTTGTGTGCTCCAGCCTCATGGCGGGGTGTGATGGGGCAGGGGACTGGAGCATCAGTGCTCCCCTACACTGGAGAGACGCCCTGAGTCTTAGGGGCCGGATCCAGGCAAGCAGGGGTTCCCTACCCCTGCTTTATGCCAGTAACAATCCAATGCATTGTTGATCTAAGAATCAAAAGCTACTGACAGACACAACCTCTTTGCCTTATAAAGCTGAGTTATAGGTGCCCGCTTTGATTCTGTCCTCTAATAAAATATTTTAAGAAAGAAAAATTATCAAATGAGACAAGAGAACATGTTTCCAATAAACTACGGAGATCTAAAGAGAAGCTCAATGTGGCTATGATTATCATTGGGCGGGATTGATTATTTTTAGGTTTTTATTATTGTCGTTTCACTCTGTTCAATTGAAGCAATAAAAAAGTACAATCATATAATTCAATACAACAATATATTTTTACCATTAACAGAACAATATCAGCAAACAAAATATGACCATAGAGATAATGACTTATGTTTAACAGTCACGAGGTTGCTAAGAAGAATCTAGTATAGGCCTTATAATATTATAGCTTACAAGGACAGGAAATGGATACTAATAATAAAAGCTCAGGAGCTTATATAGCATGTGAATATAAATAAAGACATCTGTGAAGTACGAAGAGAATGAAATAGAAATAGTGTTTCAAGGCACTGTCGAGGTGTCATCTCACTTTGAATTGTCCTCTCCTTTTTCTATTGGTATTACTGGATCCTAAGCTTAAGAAAGTTATAGATATACAGACAACATCATGGGTACAGAATTTTGTCATAGGATGATGGGACACAGCATCAGATAGACATATCAAAGCAAAACAATTAAGTTTATTTTCCAAGTGAGACATTTATTTTGAAAATTCAGTTTTGGTTACTCCATTGGAACAATCACTCACACATCAGTAGTAAGCCTACACAAGAACATTCTGCACCATGAAAGCTCCTTGGTATTCATGCATGTTTGAGATAGGGCAAATAAATCAGGTAAAAGTGACTGCTGAAAATCATCTGAAATCACTGCATGCTTACAAGACAGGTTTAGTTCCAATTTATTAATGTGCCAGTGCAGCAAGGAGCAATATTGCAGTGGTAAGGTAATCCATGTAATTCTCCATTGCCTCAAATAAAAAATAATGTTTGTCACACATTTTAGATAATTCAGAAACCACCTTCTGGACTCTCTTAAGACATGGGAGAGTGGTTTTCCGGGTAACCAGGGCCCAGATCCAACTTCTAATGCCAGATTATTTTCTGTGCTGGATGCTCTGTTGGTACAGCAGCATTGTGGCACGAACTAATTATATTTACTGTCTACATCCTCACTTCAGATAACTTTTAGTTGTGAAAAGTTGTCAATGTTATAAAAACTGGCTTTAAAATATTCAACAGGGATCAGAGATTTTCTCTAAAAAGCGATTAAAAGGAAAAAATCATATACACAGCCATGCAAACTTTGTTACATTTAAAATTGCATCCTTGTTAAATAAAATGTATTACAGCAGCTTTCACTTTTCTTATTTTGCCCTCCAAAGCTTAATAATTGAGAAAATATAGGTAACTTCTTAGGAAACTTAGGAGTCCTACAAGCACTGCCCCTTTCATTTACAATGTATTATTCACTCTCTACTGTCCTATCCCCCTGTATTCCAAAATTAAAATTGCTATTTTTGTTTAATAGTTCTGCCACAGATCGGAAGGCCTTCCCACATGGAAAGTCCACTGATGTGACTAGCAGTTCAATTAACAGTGAATAGTCCAAATGCCATAGCATCATCCATTGCTATGAATACAGCTCACTGAATTTGGTTTATTAATTAACTGCTTCTGCAGGAGGAAGTAAAAAATAATTGTTTCTGTGGGGTCAAAAAAAAAAAAGCCCTTTTTGTTTTATTTGAAGTTTCTAGAGAGAAAAGAAGATACTTTGTGCTAGGGTTGCCAGATGGCTGAAACAAAAATACTGATCCTCCCCCCCAAAAAAAAACTACCGGGAAAAAATGTTGTTGAAGGAAAAAAAAAGGGGGGGGGGGGAGAGACACCAAAGTTGTTGAGCAAACACACACACACACACACACACCAAACCCCCTCCAAAAAAAAAAAAAAGGACCTGGCTCACTGCTAGGGTTACCAGGTAGTCAATTATAAAAAAAAAAAAAAACAAACAGAACATGCATCATTGGGTGGGAGAGACCAGCCAAGAAGGGGTAACGGGGCTGGCCGGGCAAGATGGGGGAAGGGAGGGGGCAATAGGAAGCAGGGCTGGTCGTGGGGGGAAGGGAGTGTCGGGCGGAACGGGGCTGGCTGTGAGATATCGGGGGGGGGGGGGGGACAGGGACCGGACGGGAGGGGGCAGGGCTGTCCGGAAGGAAGGGTGGACGGGAAGCAGAGCTAGCGGGGGCAGGGAGAGGTGCAACGGCGATGGCCGAGGGAGATCAGGAAGAGGAACGGGCCGGCAGAAAGTAGAGCTGGGGAGGGTGCAGGGGGGCTGGCCGGGGAAGATCAGGAGGGGAAGTATCCGATATTTTCTGATTTTTTTTTTTACCGGACAGAGCACGCCAATACCGGACTGTCCGGTACAATACAGGACACCTGACAACTCTATGTTGTGCCCATGAGATATACTCCACTATGAAGTGACTATGGAGTACATACCTCAACCAATCAGACCATTTTAAAAGAGTAATTTTATGCAGTTGATGGCTAGGTTTTCTTAATAATTGTACCTTCAAAGTAGTGCACAGATTTGCTGCAACTTACCACTCTCTTTTCCCGAAAATCAATGCCCACTGTTGTGATAAATCTGGAATTAAATTTGCCATCTGTGTACTGGTAAAGAAGACTGGTCTTTCCTACTCCAGAGTCCCCGAGTGCTAGGAATTTGATGAGGTAATCGTAGTCTCCCTCAGACATATTGAGATCTTTGTAGCCCACCTGTAAAAAACAAAACAAAAAAACCCCCTAATTTCATTACAGAAAGAAAATGAAAGTATTTAGAATATATACATTTGTTAATTTTAAATTGCAAATAAGCTTTAGTGGAGACTGACTTCTTTAAAATAAAGATAAGAACAGCAGGCCTGAGTTTGCACTCCTTTACACTGGCTTTATGCTGGTGTAACCTCACAGAAGATCACTGATGGAGCAGAGGATCAGGGTCAACATTTGAAGGGTCAATGCCAAATTCAGCTCTGGCATTGATGGAAACAAGTCTATTGACCTCAGTGCCTATCTACAACAGAACTGAGACTGTCCAGTAATCTCAGAAGCAGCAAAGGGCCAAACTCTCACCCCAGTTTTACACTAGGTGTAACTCCATGACTCTGAGGGTATGTCTACATTGTAGGGGGGAGGGGTTCGGAAAAACAGTCATTTTTCTGAAAAAACTTCACTTACTGCAATCGTGTTCTTTTGAAAAAAAAAAATCAAGGTCTGACATTGGTAAACCTCTTTCTAAGAGGAAGAAGCCTTTTTCCGAAAGAGCTCTTTTGGAAAAATGTATGTATGGACAGGGAAGAGGGAGTTTTTTCAAAGGAAGAGGAAAGAGGAAAAAGTACAGGTGCCCTGGTGGCCACTCCATCCGTAGTAATCGCAGCTTAAATGCGAGATAGCATCCATTCAGTATGGACGCTGTCTTTCGAAAAAGCAGATAGCTTTTGATGCGCTTTTGCATGTAGATGCTCTCTTTCAGAAGTAGTTTTTTTCAGAAGAGCTCTTCCAGAAAAGCTTCTTCCGAAGGAAGCCTGCAGTCTAGACATAGCCTGACTGAATTATTCTTGATATACATGGGGGGAGAGAGGGGGGAGTAACTTAAATTTCTTACAGGTACTGTTCTATTATTGCCTCTCCCCCTTTGGGGGAGGTATGGGAAGGGGTTGGTATTGGCCATACAACAGTACCTCTAAGAAATTTAAGCGTGAGGTGTAACATCTACAGCAATGTGAGTGAGAGAAAAATCAGACTCAAATTTGTTAGATAAGGAGAGAAATTGGCTGTCCTGGATATAACTACCTGCTAGTCAGTCAAGGGAAGGGGAAGGGGAAGATGAATGAAGGATGGTCCTCACTGATAGAGTTGCTACAGATCATCATTTATTAGAAACAAAGAAGGAAAGAAGAATTTTGACTTTTTACAAAAAAGCAACATAGAAGTATAGAATTAAAGTAATCTGGAAAGCCAAGTACAGAGCACTAGTTACAGAACTATTTTGTGCCTGAAGGGTTGTAGCAGTTTTATAACTGCATCCACAGTGTCCTGCTGAACTAGTATTCACCAGAGCATACTAGATTTGGAATAAATGAAGAATCTATTGTATTCTCCCAACAGCGCTCACCACAAGCAGACATTCAATAAAAGACATTGTACTGTCATGAACAATCTATATTGCACTTTTTGTGTGTGAATGCAACCATACCAAGCTCTTTTATAAACAGCTTATCAATAAATGCTTCATGTCTTGTGCAAAACGAATATGACAGGAGTTTCAGGAAATGCTCCAAAGTCTGAATGATCTATGAAAACTGACCTAAGTGTTCCTTAAAAGGTTGATTTTTACCCCATTAGTCATTGAAGGTAAATTATCCAAACAGTCTCTCCAACACATTCCATCTATATTCTTAATACAGAAGTCCACTATTAATACGAGACCTCACTACTCTTCTTATAAGGCATGGTGGGAACACTGTTACCCAAGGTAGCAATGCTGGTAATAAATAGTTGAATTCAACCTACTTAACTTGCCTTCTATATACAGACACATGGCATCTGCACAAGGCCTTCAAAACTAATTTAGGGATTACATTGAATGTGTATGGTCAAATTTTCAAGGGCCACCTCAAACTGAACCTCAAATTCTCTACACCTACCTTCTTGTACAAAACCATTGGGCTGTCATGGTGTAACTGGTAAATCTAGGTTTACGTGTGCACAAATGGTTGGATGAAAAAAACCCCGTTGATGACATTATAGAAACTAGTTTGAGATTCCTGGAAAAACATGGTGTTCTTTGAAAAGCACATATGGCCATTACAACACAGAAAATAGCCAACTAAACAAAAACAAAACACTAGAATTGGCTATCAGTAAAACTTTTATTTCCCAAGATTTCACTTCAGGCAAAATTTTCAAGAATTATCATCTTCACACTTAAAACATGAAAATGAATGAGACTGACTGTTTCTTATGCAAAGCTATTTTTTGCTCCAAAACAGCCTGCTTTTTATTTGATATATCTGAGCAATAGTTTTTATGCAAAAAGACCATTTTTTAGTTTGTTATGAAATAGAAGACAATTTTCAGGTATTTTTGTAATTTATTAATGATCATTTGAACACTTATCAACCACTAAACCTAGGTGTTTGAATACACTACTGCTTTATCAGTCATGAGAATTTAAAATGTCTAATTATCACCTTTGGGGATTTTAAAAGAAAAAGTGTAAGATTTAAAATCTAGAGTGAAGATTAGGTGTTTCAAAATGCCTAGACTATACAAAGCAATTCATAGAGCAACCACACAAATTCTAGGGGAAATTCAGTGTGTATGAAAAAGACATATGGGGATTGTGCTCTAATATTTTCCTGTTTGAGTAGCTACTGATCTCACCTCCCCCAAAGCCAGCATCTTGCTGCATTATGCATCTTTTAAAAGAAAACATCTAAAAAGAAATCTGAGTAACTCTTCCAAAAGCAACAGAAATCTAGCCCAAAAATTACAAATTACCAGGGGAGAAAAGGTATCAAAATATGAAAAATATATACCAGGAAATGGAATACGTTTTTTCTTGAAAAATGTGCAATTTGGACAGCAAATAATAGGATAACTATAATGCTAAATAATGCTGAAACTACACTAAGCTATATACAGCTAATCACTTCATTAAGTCCATAGCGTTTCAACTACATTCTTAACAGTACAACTGCCTCAATAGCATAGCAGCAACTCAGTTCTTAGTCTATGCCAAGGTTTGGAACAAACTCCAAAGCTGCAGTGTGTGGGCTTCAATCAACAGCAAAGTAGAAATGAAACCCTCTCTGAAGCTTTAGCTTTACTGCAAAATTTAATTTTGTATATAAAACATGACAGTGATGTTGAATTTAGTTACCCAACCTGGTGCAACCTCCGTAACTCTGTGGTTAGTACAGACAAGAGGGAAGATTTTTCAAAGGCACAAATGGCAAGCACGTGCTTCATGGCCACTGACCTTTAACTGAAGTTTGGTGCCCAGCTGTCATTTGTGCCACTGACAATCTCCCCCAAGCACTACTCCTGTTCTGCATCATCATTTCAGCTACACATGATGGAATCATGAGGTCAGAGTTTATGAAGTACTGATATAAATTCTCCACATTTACAGTCAGCATGAAGTTATGGCCAGCTAAATCAAATTTCCCCACTTAGAATTTAAAACATGATAAAATTCTGTTAAGACATTAAGGCCTCAGAGAGGAGATGAGACATTCAGAAGTAGCAGCATTATTTCTGTGCTGGGTGTGCAGGCTTGACACTCCAGAAATACATTCACCTACCCTTCATACTGTAACACAAAGGAGTGTAGAGTCTTACAAGTAGCTAGTGCAGAAGAGAAAACATTGCCGTAAGAGGCTATACCTAGATATTGGAAGTCCTCTTTCATCCAGATTCTAATAAAGACGAGTAAAATACTTTTGAGGATGGGAGGGCAAGTGTCAAACTGTGATTAATTCACCAGAATTGTCTTTATTGAGAGGTATTAGGTGAAAGGGAAATGTATTTTTTTTAAACTCTAACATGTTTTAAAATCTTCAGACTGATTTATGACTCCTTCCTAATGTTTAGTTTGTGATTAAATTAATGTCTCCATATCTTCTGCCAAGCGCTCTCTCGATCCTATGTAAACTTTTCCCTCTTACGCACAACAGAATATATATATTTTTAAAAATCTCTAAAGTCACTAGTAGTTTTTAAAAACCTAGATACTCAATAAGTGCAATTTGGAACTAATGCATTATGAAGACAGATCATCCCCATCTGTGAGCTTATCCAAATGGTGCTTTAGTCCACACTAGAGAGGTGTATATTTTATCACACACCAGAGTGTTGTGCATCAATTGGCTCATATGGACCCTTCTGGCATGCACTAAAGTAAGACACTAGTAATAACGCTACCTTTTATTGCTAACAGACTGCTGTGTTCTGAGAAAAGTGTGTGTGTATAAGGACCTAGAAAACAGATGTAACAGAAGTGCAAAGGATTATTTTCTGCAGCAGCGCGTTTGGAAATGTAGGAAACTATTATATGTCATGTCTTGCTAAAACTTACTGTAAATAGTCACCACCCTCCAGGGAACAAAGGTCAGAGCTACCACAAGATTAAAAATATTCATCTTCCAATACAGGAACTTTCAGAATACCTGTTTGGAAAAGCTGCCATGCAACACAGACTGCTTTTTACCCCTGCTTTAATTAACCGTACAGCTTGTAATTAACAGTTTACAAATGGCTGAAAATAGGGTCAGGAGCCCTTAACAGGAAATAAATGAAAAATACATTCCAATCAATCTTTGACAAGGAAAAGTTCTTCTTCGATCAAGTTGAAATGCATATCACTCCCAGCCTTTGCCCTACAAGATAAACCCAGTATTCAAATATTTTCAGGGTGTGTTTACTGTGAAAGCCTGAACCTAACCCTGAAGAGAAGCAAGATATTTCAGTCTGTCCCAGCCCTGTCCTCCTCCCTCTACAAATATTTAAAAAGTGTTCTTCACCTTCCGCCTTACAAAACTTACACTCAAGTTTCTACTATGTAAATTGGCACAGTGAACAAGACCCTTCAAAGAGTTAAAAAGCAAATATAATTTTAAACACTTTTATTGAGGTTTTTTTATATACAATTAGCAATGTCTTTTTGATTTATTAAAAATATATATGTATAAAAACCTCTAACCATTATTGGAAAAAAAGTAGAGATGGGACCAATGAAAATGATAGTTTGGTGGTCCAAGTCATAGCTTTAAAATACACAGAGGATGAAATTTTGCCCCCAGTGACTCAATGGCAAAACTCCCAAAGGCTTCAGTAGGGCCAGGATTTCACCCCGCTCTCTATAACTACCCACTCAGACCCTAGATGGGTGAGTTCAGTCCTTCATTATTCCAGTAAATAAAATCAATTTCAAAACAAAACTCTTGCCTGAACAGGCTCGACATTAACTGCCATAAACTGGGGTTTACTGAATTTTTGGCCAAAATCCACTTCCCCATCCCCCATTTCAGTATGTTATGCATTGCTAGTATTAGTTGCTATCCCAAAGATGCTCTCATTTCAGTAGTGCCGTATGCATATAAATTGTTAAACTTTTTTAAATCTATCAAAGTTAAAAGTCCAATATAACTGAAAACTGTAGACAATAATTCAGCCTGTGTTCATTTTTGGGAAGATATTCAAATAATTCAAAAACAAGATATTTAATCTAACAGAGTGCCTCTTGGTATATATAACTCCTTCATGGCTTTTCATTCATCGTTTTGTAAACAAGCTTTCAGCAGTGCAACAGGATTTTAGTGCCTTCCATTCACATTCACGTGCCCTAAAGGAAGGTCTAAGAAATCTAGGAGGGGAATGGAATAAAATTAGAACTAAGAATGAGGTCAAAATAGGGACTTCCTGAACGTTATTTTTAAGAGTAGAAAATCCAAAAGCAATCCCTTTTGCTGAGAACTGTAAGGCAAGCAGCACTCTTGCCAGCTCTTCTCTTTTTATGTATTTCTTGTATTCTGGATACATTTGATACTTCATAGTAAAGCACTGGGATGGACAGAGAATATTGACAATCTAGGAAGCTCCACAAGGCAGTTTGCACTAGTGGCATGATCTATATGATCATATTATTATCTATTTTAATGTGGTCATGTCTGTGGCCTCTTCAAATAATTATGCCTAGTCTATTACTTACTGCTCTGCCAATAGGAAAAGCTATATATGCATCTTGAGGCAAATACAGCTCTTAATAAAGGAGTCTAGTCACATTAGTTTAAGGTGGTTTCACATTAATAGGCTTCTATCTACTTTACATGGTCACATTTCACCTTAGGTACATTTGCTCATAAACAATACTGTAAGGTTACTGTGTGACAAAAGCATTCAAGAGGAGGGAAACTTTGGTCACAGATGAGTAAAAGAAATAGGCTTGACATACAAGATTTTCCCCTTTACAATGCAATATGCCCTCTATACACAAACAGTTACTTCATGTTTTCACTAAAAAACATGCAGCTATTGATTGGAGGAACACAGTTGGGGGAATGGGGCCTCAGAACAGCTTATAGCAAGCAATAAGAATGACCCTCAAAACAAAAAAAACATATGAATCATTGAATTGCCAGTTGAAATATATGACAGCACAGACACATGCATTTTAAACTACTACCTGAATGCCTGCTCTTAAATCAGACTGTCCTCTACTATGTTAATACAATTTTATACCAAAAATGTATATAACTTACCTGCACTCGGTTCAAGAAGTGTCCTGTTCTAAATGGAGATATTTATTATACCTAGCGGGAGTATTTTTCTAGCTCCACCTGTTTAGCACACAGCAGAGCAGTTTATGTGTCACCTGTTTGCATTTGTCAGTGGCTGTTTATAGATAAAAAGGTGTGCCTCATGTCTGTATGTGTAGAGAGAGGGTGCTGGTTGGCAGCAGCACCAGGGAGCAGTTACACACATACAACATGTCCCATTTTTTTCCTACGTGGAAACACTTTAATAAGGGATCTGTAAATATCACACAAGAGAGCACATAAAAACAGAAGTCAGACCTCTTGTGCACAGTATAATAAATCTTAATATTTGACATCACTATATCAATGATCAATCAAATTATGTTTTAAAAAGATATAAAGATCTCAATATGCTTTGCTGTCACGCTGGCCTTCTTTAAGATAAGAGGATGCAAAGTTGCAATCTCTGATCTCTATTGTTGGTTTTCATATATCATCTGTGATTCTCCCCTGCATATAAAGATGAATGAACAGTAGAGGTTTGGGTGGGTCTTACAGGTGCATCAAATCTTCCATTTATTTATAAAGAAAGTGAGCAAAGTCTTGTAATAATGGAAGTGACTCAGCTGAAATCTGAAAAGCACATTTCTGGCTGAAACAACATATGCCAATGCCAATTATACCACCCTAAAACTTCAAAGAGAAGCTATATGTAATCTAGAACTGAAGATTGAGGGCAGAGGCTAGTTTTCCGTCCTCTCCTCATCAGCTCTCACAGCAAAGCAAAGACAATTTTTCCTCCAGGAAAATATGGTTAGTGAACCTTGCACCTCCTCCCCCATTAACATATACAATTTTATTTTCTTCTAAATGTCAGTCATCACCTCTATATCCCTGCTAGCAAGTGCAGGCCAACCATAAATGCAGGGACTAATTTTCAGGGCATAATCTACCACACGCACAGACAGATGTTTAAAAAGCCAAACTAATTAGAATTTGCCAGATAACAGAGAACAGGCCTATATAATTAATTTATATGGTACCTACAACTTAAATAAGGTCATGTGACTCAGCCATTCTGTTCCTCTGTTTGCTATTTCACAGGTTAGAGTCAGATACAGAGGAAGTTTATGCAAGCAACATAACATTTTCCGGTAGAGTTTACAATTAAAAAAAAGGAACCATGTCTGACAAGCAGGGACACATCTTTTCAACCTTGCTAAGTACTCAGCAAGAAATTAATTCTAGCAGCAAAGGGAGTAAATTCATCAGGGACTAGGTCAGGGAGGTGGGAGACATGCAGCAGTGAGATGTGCATATTCTCTTTCTGATCCAGGGGGCAGAGAGCAAATCAGAGAAGGAAGAAGTGACTGTGGGAAAGAAAAAGGAGTAGATATTTTCAGAACATGTACGATTGGCATGTCATAGCAAGATGAGAAAATGAGAAAAGAGTGCAATATAATCAAAAGGCACTGACATATGGGTACATGACAGAGATTTATTGCTGACAAATACTCATTTGAGCAAAACTACCAAAAATATAGTCTGCCACAAATCTACTGATATTTAAGTCCTAGAAAATGCTGATATCCAAGAAATCCCACTCTGCTCTGAAAAGCAACTCCATGTGAGCTTCCGTGTTTGTTTCTTGCTGAATCCATACTGAATGTGCTCAGTTTACTGTCTGAAAGATTTTTCTCCCTCCAACTACCTGCCCTGCAAAGTCACTATTGGAATCTGAAAATCAAGCTGGGTTCTTTCAGGCATCACAATCAGTAGTGCAGCTTCTGCAGTCCAAATTAGACCTGCAGGGACATCTGTGCATCCCCACTGTCTTCAATTTGCCGCCTGACACTTGTGCAACCTCACTGCACATCAATGGGGCCTTAAATGGAATTGCACAGAGGTAACTATGAGGGCAATATTTGGCTCTAGAACTGGTATTACTAGTGTTGAGGATCACAAAGGAAATAACTCTGGCTGACTCAGATCCCTAACTGCTCGAGTTCGGCAGCTAAGAACAATAGCCATCAATATAATCCTTTTTCTTGTAAGCTGCATAAATCTGACATACAAATCACGGACAATTAGAGCTGATCTCCCAATAAATATACTTTCCAATGACAATTTTTTTTTTTGTAAACAAAATATGCCACACAGTTCTAAGGTTTTTTAAAGGTTTTTTTTTCTGAAGAAAAATGTTGATGGAAACTATTCAACCAAACTGACATTTCACAGTCGCTTTCCAGAATGAATTTCTGTTTCTTTAAAAGAAAAATTGCCTGAAGGTGTCATGCCCCGCAGCCTCTGAGGCCCAATGTAAAATGTTAGATCAGGCTGAAGTTGTTGTATACAGTTAATTAACTGCCATATTAGTTATAACTGACAGTTTGTTATGATGGAAATGTCCTTATAGAAGGGGAATCCCCAAGAATGCACATTTAACCTACTGATATAGTTGGAAGATCACAGAGTCTCTTCATTCTTAGATGTTGTAGTGGATTGAAAACAACCTTTTATCATAGCCTGCATAAAAATTCGGAGTGACCACTCATTCTGGTTCTTTAAGCACTGTTGTTTACTAAGCCTCCTATCCTGCAAACACTTACATACTTAAAATTGATGTACAAAAGTAGTGCTACTCAACTAAATTATTTAGAGACAGTCTATAGGAATCACTTCATCCTCTACATCTCTCCAGGGTGAAAGAGAGAATATTAATGATACACAGTTTAAGAGCGGAAGTGAAAGATAGTATAGCCAACAGAAATTACAGGGGGGAAATTAGGTACAAGCTAGAATTTATCCAGCAACCTGGAGTTATTACTGCAAAACTGCCTGGTGATTTTTCATAATCAGAAGAAGCTGAGAGAAAAAACTTATTGTCCACGTGAAAGATGGCATGTCACTTATAGTTTCTTAAAACTAGGGTGGGGCACTGGTTCAGTACTCATGAGAACAGTACAAGCTACTGAATCACTTAACACTTGCAATACCTGAGATTTTTCTGACTATTGATCTAGCTCCACCATGCCTATCGAGTCAGATGAGTACCTATTCAATCTTTCCTTAACCCAAGTAATCGAGAGAGAAAGAGAGGATTAGATGAAGTTGTCCTAGCAGAACTTCTCCATATTAAACATTTTCTGAATTACTTTGTGGTGATGAAGCATTATGGGGAAAGGACAAGATAGACTTTCCCCAGTGAGAAATGTTTTATATCTATTAGGCAATAGACATAAACAAGAATTTGTGCTGTTTTTATATATATAGGGTAAAATTTTTTAAAAAAATGCTTACACTTCTGATTGCAGTATAATGCAGTACATGGAAGACCCTACCTGCACTAGATTTACTCTATTTAGCATGACTAAAGATAGCAGCACATACTGTGGCAAGAATTTTATGTACCCAGCATTCTGGGTCAGTTTGCATAGCCCATACTGAAGCTTGTGCTGATGCATACTACTGCAATTATTAATAAGCTAGATAAACTTAGTAACCAATGTGCACTAACTAGCCTGCGTGGACCCTACTGGAGTACACAAAAAACTCCCTTGTGTGTGACTATGTGTTAATGTAGTCTCATTTCAAAAAGTACTATGTTAACACCCACTAGGAAACTTCTAATCTGCAACAGTATGTTGCACACCAACTGGCATGTGTTAGACACTGCTAGCATGAGTTAGAATTTACTCTCAAGCTAGCAAAAACTAAGGCACATTGCTAGAGCCCTCTAAATTCGTGGCTATCTGCTTTATATCCACAGGTATTTGCATTCAGGGATGTCAATGCAGATATCTGTGGCTCATTTTTGCAGATACAAATTTTGTATCCACACAGGGCTCTACACATTGCCTTTAACTTTTGAAAAAATGGGATTTAGGAATAAAAGCAGAAGTGCTAACGTTAGCTTGAAAAGCAGACTACTGTGCATCCATTTTTGATTGACACAGAAGCTGTGTCAACAGTAACCAGTGCCAGACGTAAAAACTCCTTAACAATTCACTAACACGATTATGAAATTTTCTTTCTAGAGCTTGACAGTTAGTGATGAGCTATCTCCTGAAACATGAAATAGGAAATAACACTTTTCAATTTCTTATTTCAGCTAGAGAAAGTGCTAGAGGAACAGCTTTAAAATGTGTAGCTTTTTAATTCCATTGCATGGCCACCTCTTTTAAGGCAAGACAAGGGAGAAAGAAATGTATAAAACAAATGCTCTCATGTGCTTTTACTATCATATCACTTTTTCCGGGTCTCCTCTCTAAACCACAGTTAAAATGAAACTCAGTGAAAGTTTTAGAATGCCTCTACTCATTGTCAAGGGAGTGTAGCTCTGCCAAGGCCAGGGAGTGTAGCTCCCACTCCAAGGTGGCACCACAGACCTGCCCTTATTATGACCAGCTCCACTGCACTGGGGGGGAGGGGAGAGTAAGTCCCTCCCTGTCGCCATTGTGGACTTTGGGCTGGAGATTGCTGCCCTCTTGGCCGGCAGAGCCAGTGTGGAGGAGGAGGAGGAGGAGAAGGAGCCAGACAAGTCCAGCAATATCTCACTGCCTGCCAGCCAGATCATGCTGACCGTGGAGCTGGTAACCTCGTCCCAGGATATCTCCCAGGCTTTGTCCAAAGCTGGGGAAGGTCCATCAGGTGAGTGCCATTGCTTTCCCTAGACACACATGGGTGGAGGCAGCGGGTGGTGAGGGGCTGCTGTGCATTCCTTGCTGGGCTTTCTTGGCCTGGGGATTGCACAGCAGCCTGTGCACGTGGGTGCACTTGGAGCACCAGTCCAGTGCACACAGCTCCAGGAGGCCGCAACAGAGGTCCTTTGTGCTCCTGCCCACAGGGCATATGGAGAGGCCCACCTTACTCCCAACACTGGGGTGAGATGGTGGGACACCCTCCCTCCACAAGCCACCACTATAAAGAGGCTGAGGACATGGAGATACATGCACACGGGCATGCCCACATTCTCAAGACAGAGTGGCAAGGTGGAAGACACCAAGCCCCTGCCAGGGAAGCCTACTGGGAAGGGAAGGAAGTGGAGGGGACCCCAGGAGCACTCTCACTGGCAAGCGGCGTCTGCTGCTCACACACACCTTCCCCCCAACACCTTGTCCTCCTCTCCTTCAGCAGGCAGGGATACAAGTCCTCTCTCTCCCTCTGTATGGGACGCTGCCACTGCAAGACCCAGTGTGTGTGCTGCATGGAGGGAAGTCAAGCTGCCCCATCGTTCCCGCCCCTGCCCACAGTCTCCTGGCCTGGCTGGCACATACCCATGCCTGGCTTGTCCTCTGGGCATAGGGTAGAGAGGCACCGTCCAGGACATCTGTGTCCTTGTAGGAAAGTACCTACTATCCTGGCCTCAGGTACCCTTGCTGGAAGCACATTGCCTTCATCTGACCCGAGACATATCGGCGTTGGCTCAGGGATGAGGGCTAGACTTCGTGCAGTGTCGCCTGGGATGACTGTCCTTCTCTTTGTTCTCCACAGCTGGATAAGTTGTGAGTGGGACACAAGCCATCTCTCTCATGCCATCCTCCTGATCCTGCATGACCCACAGGTTCTTTCCCCAGTTACATTTACCCCAATTAAACAAAACCAGTTTATTCTTTCAAAACAAAAAAAGTGTGGCTTCTTCAGTCTGCAGGGAAGGGGACAGCAAAGGGGGAAGGAAAAGGTGGGGGAGGAAAGGCATATTGGGCCTCTGCAGACACCCTTTGTGGGTGAGGAGAGGCTCGCAGCTGGCTCTGGCTGAAACTCTCCCTCAGGGCCTCCCAGATGCACACAACCCCCATGGGCCTGAGGATGGCAGCCGGGCATAGCTGCTCAGCCTCTGCCCCCCCACTCTGGAAGAAACATCTCCCCCTTATATTGACAAAGGTTCTGGAGGACACAGCACATAGACACCACTTGAGGGACGTTCCGGTCACAGAGCTCCAGCCGGGTGAGGAGGCAATGAAACCTCCCTTTCAGAAGACTAAAGGTGCCTACTGAGCCTGCCATTGAAGCATTCCTTGCTTTGGTCAAGGTGTCTGGTATAGGGCTTCATTAGCCAGGGGAACAGAGGGTGGGCTGTGTCCCCTGCTATGCACATGGGCATGTCCACATCCCCCGACTGCACCATCAGGGTTGAGAAAAAAGTGCCAGCATGCAGATTCTGGATCAGCCTGGAGTTGTGGAAGACGTGGGTGTCATGTGCCTTCCCCAACCATCTGATATTTATGTCCGTCAGCTGCCCACGGTGGTCCACAAGGGCCTGCAGGACCATCAAAAAGAACTCCTTGTGGTTGATGTATTCAGATGCCCAGTGGTCGGGGGCCTGGATGGGGATATGGATGCCATCAATAGCCCCCCCCCCCCCCCGCAGTTGGGGAAGATGATGGCGGCAAAGCTGGCAACGATGGGATCCACATCACCCAGGTTGATGACCCTGCACAGCAGGATGGTATTAATGGCCCTCACCACCTGAAGAAGGAGATAGAGCATCAAAGGGTTGCCAAGCCCTCCCCCTCCCCCCCCATACACACCAAGAGCAACCCCAACTTTCCCCAATCCCCTGGCAGGGCTTTGTTAGTGTGGGACTGAAAAATCTCTTGTGGAGGGGACTTCCCCCACTACCACTCCCTTCCCTAGGGTACCCCATTCCAGCAGTTCACCGCTCTCCCCTCCCCCCGGGACAATAGCACGAGCGCACCATACTTGCATGAGCACAGCCCCGATGGTCGATCTCCGCACACCAAACTGGTTCTCCACAGAGTGGTAGCTGTCCAGCGTGGCGAGCTTCCATATAGTGACCCACTTTTGGATGGCGATGGAAGGTCACATGTGGATGTTCTGCTGCATGAAGGCATGGGTGAGCCATTCACACAGCTCCAGGAAAGTGTCCTTTCACATGTGGAAATTCTGGAGCCGCTGCTGGTTGTCCCACCACTCCATGATGATCCAGTCCCACTAGTCAGAACTGGTGTCCAGTTGCCAGAAGTGGCAGTGCACAATATGCAGGAGAGGGCAGGTGGGGTCGAGATACATGAGCAGCACATGGAGAGAGGAAAGGAGGTGCCCTGCGGTGGGCTGGGATCCCTCCTCCTGCAAAGCCATGAGTCAGCCTGCAGAAACTGTACCAGGAGGTGCAGCATGAGATGCAAGAGCCGTTGACTGCTTGGAGGTAGGTCCGGAAAAATGGCAAGAGTGCTCTGGTGTCTGCAAGGGCAACCAGAGCACACAGAGAAAAGGCTTTGCTGTCCCTTAAGGAGGTAGGCAAAAAAAGAAGAGCCTGAGACATAACTTTATGGGGTCCCTTTAAGCACAAGCCTCAGATAACCTCAGGCAGCAGCTATGGGAAGTGAGTGCTGTCCTGATGCCCATCCAGGTGGCCTTAAATGTGATTCAGTGTCCATGAATGTAGACACTCTATTTTGAAATAGCTCAGCACTATTTCAACAGGCATTTGCTGTGTAGATGCCGTCTTTCGAAACAGCTTATTCCAAAATAAGCATGCAGTGTAGACATACCCTTAGTGCATTAAGCTTAGTGTGCATGTTCTGTTTTATTTTGTTTGGTGACTGCATTGTTCTATCTACAATCTCTTATAAACATTTAAATCCTACCTTTTATGCTTAATTAAATCACTTGTTTATGAATAAACCCAGTAAGTAATTGTTACCTGGTGGGGACAAGAAGTCTGTACATATCTCCCTGTGCTCTGAGAAACAGGGTGAACAGGAGCTTACCTTGTATAAGACTTTCTATAGAGTAATTTGGATTTATCTGGGGTTCAGGTCCCACTGAGGCCATGCAAGTCCCTTTGGCTGAGCCTTCCCAATACTAGGTTGAGCTCAGAGTCTGTATTATACTGCGAAGGGCTGTGACCCCATATCTGCATCAGTGCTGGAGACAGCTATAGGGCCTGGCTCAACAGAGTTGAGAAGTGCCCAGGAGGGCAGGAAGCTCGGTTTGGTGTCAAATGACAGTTTCAAGGGGGTCTCTGTGACCAAACCCATCGCAAGGAGAATATTTTTCTTCACTATTTCCAATTCCTTCCAACCTTATTTATATTACAGAGACCTGGATGCTTTCAGTATTTGCATCCCTTATTTGTCATTGGATTGCCCTATGCACATTTTCAGTTCCCACTCTTGAGGCAATATAAGGAATCAGATTCTTCAAGAAACAAGGGAAATCTTAGGCTCTGAGCCCCCAACTAGCTGCATGCAGTCTGACACTGTGCCCCTACGGAGACCCACTGGTTTCAGTGGTTTGTCCCCATCAAGCCAGTTTCAGGGCTTCAATTTGCAGGCAGTGATACCACACATATCCCACCTGGATATATATACTGTGGCATCTGCATCACTGGTCAGCTTATTTTGGCCTAAACTGCAGAATTTTCCAACTGAGTGGTAAAAAAGACCAGGAAAAATAACAGGCATCCAAAAACTTCACAGAAGAGCTCATTATTGTGAGAGAAATCAGCTGCCTTAAAACTCTGTCCTCCTCCCCCAACCTTCCCAGAAAAGGGCATGGAAGCAGTAAGTTAAGCAACAGCTTTGCGGATGTGGTATATGACTTCAACCTTACATAACAGGATAAGAGGGAAAACCAGAAGTCCTTCATATCATTTTGAAAAAGCCAAGAGACATCATCAGAAATTTAGAGACCAGGGAAAGAGGCCAAGGATAACAGTTAGTTTCATAACTCACATTAAAGGAAGCCCAAACCAAGGAAAAGTAAGAAGTTGAATTTCATCAGAACAAAGCATAGAGAAGTTTGTAGGAACAAAACAGGAGGGCACAAAAGTAAGAGAAAAATGAAAAAGTTCAGAGTAACAGTGTCAGGGTTTGAGCTTGTCACATGTGACAGTAATAGAAGAGAAAAACCTATTAGAATATCAGGCATCTTCAATAGCCCTTTGTGCTCAAACACAGTACAACACCTCCAGCCTCCTCAGCTCTGAAGTCCTTTTAAATACTATTGTAAATTAAATGCATGAACGTGTATCAATGAAACAAACCCTAAAGAAATAAGGATTCATGGATAATGGTGGCAAAAACAGTTAACACTCTTCTGCAATAGGTAGAGTAAATATCTCACAGGATTGGCAACTTTCACTTCCTGGTTTCCCCTTTGAATCCAGCACAGCAGAGGAATGCAAGGACTGCAGTTGTACACTGCCACTGTGTGAATAAGACATGTGGAGAAGGCCCTTTGAACCCTACCTGGAAAAAGCAAAGTATAACAAATGAGGCCACATATGGGATAGTACGCACCTTTCTGCCCTCTTTATTACTGAAGTGCCAATACCATGGCAATGATGTGAGCAAAGTTAGTGAAAACTGCTCCTTTTCCAGCTCTACTAGACTGAAATTCTGATTGTGTTTTGATGCAACAAAGTACTAATATTTTATACTTTATAGATTGCTCCATTAAGGTCCATTGCTTATTAATGGAGCAATCTATGAAGCAGAACCCAAAGCTAGTGGTTCAGTCTTCATGAAATTTTGCATGAATGTGAATTAGAGCTGATTGGAGATCAACAATTCATCTCATGACAACTTCCAAGTTGTTGACATTCATTTTCCTGTCCCATTGGATGACTTCATTAAACAGGTTTGGGTCAAAATGTCTTTTTTTTTTTAAAGGGAAGGTTTTCAATGTAGGTCCCTTCCCCTCCAAAAGTTGCTAGAGCGCTCCCCATGAACCTCTGAAACCTTCCTGTCAAAAACCTTATCAGTAAAATTATCACTAGGTCTCTGTGAAATGTTTCAGCTTTAATATATTTTATCAACAGTTCAGATCCACTCTAACATAGATACAAGTAGGGTTGCCAGATAGTCCCCCAAAAAATACCGGACACGCAGTATTTTGGTCAAGGAAAAAAAAAAACCATGAGTCCCAGCTGGGAGGCGGGGCCGTGATTTGCACTGGGAGCCTGTGATTGCGCAGAAGCCTGGTGGGGGCGGAGTCCCAGACACTCCCTCCACCCCAACCAGGCTTCTGCGCAATCACAGGCTCCTAGCGCCGATCATGACCCTGCCTTCCAGCCACTCCCCCCGCCCACACCAGGCTTCCGTCCAGTGCGCAGCCGGAAAAATCAGAGAATACCAGACATTGCACATGTTCTGTATTCTCTGATTTTTTTTTTAAACCGGACAAAGAGCACAAATACCAGACTGTCCGGTAGAATACTGGACACCTGGCAACCCTAGATACAACAGAATAAACTGTAGCACAGGAAAAATAGCAGTCCTTTTCAATGAAGTTTGTGCTTCTAAAGGCTTTGAGCATTTCTAAACATGTCTTGGTATATGTCTTCCTTTCATTGACGCCAAACTGTCTGTATGTACATACTGTGTAGAGGATATTGTCAGAGATGAATGATAAAACTTCTAGTAAAACTACGCATTTTGTACCCCACACAGTAAACTGCCCTACATTCTCCTGTAGATGTCAGATACATAAGATAATGCAGCAGTGATGAGGCAGTATGGTATGACTGGAGCAGGCTGGGCTTATGTTGCTCTGCTTCCCATGATTCCTGCTGCTGGGGGTGAGTGTGGGGGGAGGTCCAAACCCTGATGCTGGCAATGCCCCAGACCAGTGTTTCTCAACCAGTAGTACCAGTACCCTTAGGGGTACTCGAGAGAAGTCTGGGGGGTATGTCAACACAACTGAAATTTGGAGAACTGAATTTTTGCTTTAAGTTTTACAGCATTTTATTATTTTTGTACTTTTTACACCCCAAAATTTCGTTACCTGCCCAGCTACGATTAAGTTGTTTAAACAAATGTGTTGCTATGGTAGAAAAAAAAAAAGTGTGTGTCTGAAAATTGTAGGTCCTGGGGGTACTTATAACTTTTTTAAAGGGGTACTTTATAAAAAAAAAAAAAAAAAAAGGTTGAGAAATACTGCCCCAGACCATTCAACTGTGGGGCCTGCAGCAGCTGCCCCAATCTGTCCTATGGATGGGACAGCTCTGAGCACAGGCCTCAGGAGTTTTTCCAAACACACACAGGGAAACATTGGCTATCATGTGACAAGTACAGAAAGACACTGTCTCATAACACCAACTCACAGGATTAGGAGAAGGCAAAAATATTATTCCCTAAAACTGCAGCTGTGTGTGTCAGCTTCACTACAGAATTTCTGTCTAGAATATTCCCAGACCCAATCCTGATGAGCTTCCTGTTCAAATTGAAAAGAAAAATACCCACATGACCATCAACAGAGCACCAAGTACATGGACTGTCATCTTAGGAGCCTCCAAGGTTTCCCTAACAGACACAGACCCTTGCCAAAGGAAGAAAAACTGAAGTCTGACCCCTCTCACATCAACATAGTTCACTCCCTAAGGAGCTAAGAGAAAAGGAAGGGAGAAAAAACAAGCCCTCTCATTTCCTTATGCCACAAAAGCCACTGCAAAAAACAAAAGGAGTGGGTAAATAGATAACCAGTGCTTTAGATATTTATAGGAATTAAACTTTTTTTTAGGGAGTGTTAGTATGATCCTAGAAGTGAAAAAAAAAAAATCAATATATACGCTGCATTAGAAGAGATCTGGCAGAGCCAATGACAACAAAGACTATGGCCATCAATAGTATATCAGGTGTCAAACAGGCAGATTAGCTATCTGTCTCTTAGAAGATACCTAGCAGATCACTCTGGCAATTTCTCCATACAGAAATTATTATTTACCGTATTTTCCGGCGTATAAGACGACTTTTGATGTTAAAAAACATCCCCCAAAAATCGGGGGTCGTCTTATACGCCAGGTATACAGCTTTGCAAAGCCGCGGAGGGGCTCCGGCGGCGGGGCAGCCCAGGCGTGTCGGGGCTGTCCCGCTGCCGGGGCGTCCTCAGAGGCTTTGCTCCTGGTGTCTCTGGTCTGCTGGAGATGGTCCCCAGCAGACCAGAAGCACCGGGAGCAAAGCCGAAGCGGCGGCGGGGTGCCGCGCTTCTGAGGCTTTGCTCTGGCAAAGCCTCAGAGGCGCGGGACCCTGCCGCTGCTGCGGCTTTGCTCCCGGTGCCTCTGGTCTGCTGGGGACCGTCTCCAGCAGACCAGGGACACCGGGAGCAAAGCCAGGGAGGCGGAGGGGCGCTGGGGTATAAGACTAAACCCTATCTTTTAACTAAAAAATTAGGGGGTCGTCTTATACGCCCAGTAGCCTTATACGCCGGAAAATACGGTAGTCCATAAAGATACCATAAATTAGAATACAAAATGTGACTATAAATAAAGCTATCAGATGTATTTGACACACTCATGACCAGGACAAATGATAAATATGCAAAACAGTTGGGGAATATGGACATTTCGTTTTATTTGATCCACCTCTTTTCCTTGCATTTTTGATAGTTGCCTATTTTTTCAGCAGCATAAAAATCTGTTCCTTAGTGGTTACAGTGGGTTTTTGTTAGAATATTACCCACCCCTCACTCCCCCGCAAAAAACAAACTGCTCATTAGGTGCATTATTTGCTAGCATGGACCTGCTTCTACAGGATATTGAATGCCCCCAGCAGCTCTCTTATTTTTGATACAAGATGTGTGCCTTAATGTCAGGTTTTCATACTTGATTTTGCTTTATCCCTTCTAGTTATGCTCCTTTATCCCTTCTAGTTATGCTCCTATGTCAGTTTCATTTATTACAAACAAAACAAAAACTGCTAATTGAGAGATCCTTAAAACTGTGGGGTATGAGTTGATGAGCTAAGACACAGTTTTGGAAAACAAAAGTATCCTGTGTCATGTTAATAATATTTTGCCCTGAGATTTATCAAACACCCAAGTTATTGAGCCTGCAATCAAGGTCATTGTGACAAACTGGGAAATATTTTTTATTATTTTTATGAATAATGCACATGCCTTTATATGTTTCCTTATAAATGGCTTACTTGCTATGGAGCTAAATCAAAAGGGGTTGCTAGAGCAAGCAAAAAAGACAAAATCAAATCACATAGATAAGAGCCCTTGATGGAATAATGGGGAAGTTGATTATAGGGACTATTCCCCCATTCATGTTAAGAGTGGTTTACTCTTGCTAAGCCTAAACTCAAAGGTGAAAATTAAAGTATTACAGAACCCCAGCCTAAGGAAAGGAGTACTAGTGAGTTAAAAGAAGCCATTCAGGGAATGAAAGGGCAGGGCAGGTTTCTGTTAGTACTATATATCTGGAACTTAAACCTGGAAATAATCAGAATTCCTGCTAAGTATTATGTTAAATTCAGAAACATTTTTCTGGGATGTTTAACACATCTAGTATGAAACAGGACATACTTATTCACTCTAGACAAGAGTCAGTCTGTAGGTAATGGTCAGTAACTTGTTTTCTTCAATAGGTTATCAGCCTGTAACAGAAGAGCAAAGAATACTTTCTAATCCTTTTAAAGGGATCACAGCAAGAACATCAGTGTGCTCTTGTACAAGAATTTAAATTGGTTTGCCTCTCTAGAGAGTCACTGCAACTTCTGTTTGTTTAACTCCACATTTAAATGGTGCATTAGCATTTGCTATACACTTTATTATAGGAGTGAACTCTGCCAAAACTTTTGGATTATTCCCTAGCAAAAAGAATATTTGAATGATTATTCTGGTATAGTCAGTTTTCTAAAGCCATGAAAAAGATATTGATAGGACTGTAATGGAGACATTGGTTAAGTTGGCTGAGCTATCCTGTAGAAGTCTTCCATTCATACCAGCCTCTTCTAATGGTTAATTTCATTTTACCCCTCCTTTGGGCAGGATCCTATATTCTGATGTGAACTATCCTTTACTGAAGGGACTGATCACACTTGAATAGAAGTTCTGGTACTCCACGCTTCAATATTTTATTCTCTTGTTAAATCTACCTAGCGAGGTAGCCTAAGCAACTTCTCCTATTAGATTATTCCATTATCTAACTGGCAAATTAGTAATTTATCTAGTATTTGTCTAGAATACACTTCCTCCCTGCCCCATCTCTCAGGATGGTGTTGTTCAAGAAAGCAGGATGAAAAATGTGGACTGAAAAGAAAAATGGCGATTGATTTTCCTTTAGTGTATTGCTTATGGTTTTTCCAGTACCAGTTATCTCAGGCAGTTTGGTCTTTAGTTAACATACATCTCCCTAGCTATAAGCTGATAGAGCAGATGCCATTGCTTGTCATGTGATGGTCACTTTTCATAAAGAGTTCTTTCTTGATTTTGAAAAAACTGCATGGAGGCATTACAGAGGCTGTTTATCTTTTCCTACATTCAGAACATTACATGCCAAACAGACTTCCTGCGCTGCCCCACCCCGTCCCAAAGATTAATTTCCCACTAATATCTTTTATTCAGAATTTACCTACATTGCGTTCAAGAAAGTTGCTCTGCTCTTTTATCAGAGGGGTAACTGTGTTAATCTGAATCTGCAAAAGCGGCGAGGAGTCCTGTGGCACCTTACAGACTAACCGAAGTGTTAGAGCATAAGCTTTCGTGGGCATGCATCTGACAAAGTGGGTCTTTGCCCACAAAAGCTTATGCTCTAACACTTCGGTTAGTCTATAAGGTGCCACAGGACTCCTCGCCGCTTTTGCAGATTCAGATTAACACAGTTACCCCTCTGATAAAAGAGCAAAGCAACTTTCTTGAACGCAAAGACCCACTTCGTCAGATGCATGCCCACGAAAGCTTATGCTCCAACACTTCGGTTAGTCTATAAGGTGCCATAGTTCTCCTCACCGCTTCTTCTCTTTTAGACATACCTAAGTGCTGTCTAATTCAGAAGTTTGGTAATGTGCACATGTACAGCCTCACCACTTTCCAGAGAAAATGTACTAAATTACTTATAAAAAAATAGTTGCCAATGATTAAAGTAATGTAACTAAGATATCTTAATTTAGTGAATCTACATTAAAGCATCTCAAAGGCAATGTTCAACTCAAGAAAAATTCAGATCATTACTGTACAATCAAGATTAGCAAAGTCCACATTAATAAAAATCAGAACTTAATTTCTTATTACCATAACTTTAATAGTAAGGTATTAACATCAATTAAATGGAACTTGTGTTACAAAATGCAAATAGATATGAAAGAAGCCATTTAGATATGGAGGTCTACCCACAAATCACGAGAGAAACAGTATATAGAAGATTCTTCAACAAATGGATTTTGTCTGCTTCATCAGACCATTAAAATAAATGCTGTCTTTCATAGCCTGTATAAAGCATTCACAAAAACTACATATTAAAGCCTAGGCCCCAGACCTGTACTTGATGTAAGTAGACTGATCCATATAAGCACATGCAAAGTCCCAGGGACATCAGCAGCTTCTGATGGACAGAAAAGTCTATGCATGTGGAACCAATTGTGCAACTGGGACTGAAGTCAGGGAAAATGTATGGCAATAAACATACTTATCTCTCCCTCTCTTTTATATGTGTACTAATATACACATGCAGGCTATATTTAAATCTAATAATTCATAAAATTCTTAAACAGGTCTATAAGCAGTGCAGAATCGTAGTTCCTATTTCTGAAGTTTCAAAATATAAAAGTTTTATTAAGCATTTAATGAAAGCTACTTCAGCACAGCTCCACTGCCAGTAATGGAACTATGCCAATATATGCCAGCTGAGAATCAAGCCAGAGAATTTCAAATATATTTTGCTCAATTCTTAAAACAGCCATTTGGTATCCAATCCTGCTCCTATTTAAGGTCAATAGCTGGCCCATGTTTTATTAGTAGGAGTCAAGTTATTTGAGAAGAGTGCATTATTCCTATGACACTTTTTAAAATACACTATTGGTGATGAAGTCAGTAGTTTTACTTCAAGTAAATGTGACATAGAAATTCTTTCTGCAGAATTATCTCTTTTCTTTAAGAGACTAGTTCTGTTTTTTTCACTTGAATTCATTTCCTTGATTTGTCTTTGATTTTTTTCTTTATTTTTCTATCAAATGCTAGAGAAGAGTTTATTTAAGGTTTTTTAACTGGGAGGAAACTTCCTTAACTTTTGTTGGTTGCCCATTTTAATGGATTAGAAAATTGGATCACAATCATTTACAGCTTGATTCCCTTCCTAATGACACCATTAACTACTTATCTTGAGTAATTTTCTACAGTAGGAGTGGGGAACCTTTTTTGGGTTGGGAGGGGCTGCTGACCCACAGAAAAATCAGTGGGAGGGGGGGCACACAAGTGAAAAGCAATAAAAAACAAAAAAACCACCAAAATAAGTCCTCACTGACGTGGCCCCTAACAGAGGAGAAAAATACTCCTCACATAGTAGAGCCTTGGGGGGTCCAGGCTAGTAGATTTTGTGTGCTGCAGCCCCCCGTGGGCCTGGAGCACCATCATGGGCTCCACAATACTGGGGGGGTGGAACCCCAAGCCTAGGGGCCAGATCCAAATAGGGTTGCCAGATGTCCAGTATTGACCCGGACAGTCCAGTATTTTCGCCTCCTGTCCGGTAAAAAAATTCAGAAAATACCAGACACCTAAAATGTCTGGTATCTTCTGGGGTTTTTCCCTCTGCCAGGAGGTGAAAATACAGGACACCTGGCAAACCTACACACAATCAGCAACCGGGCCCAGACTCCCCACCGGGGCTTGTCTTACGGCTGAATAGAAAAATAAAATGGCCACCGGCAAAAAGCCTCTACTGAAAGGGGCCATGCTGATTTTTTTTTTTTTTTTTGCTTAACTGCTGTCCTTTATTTTATTTTATTTTTTGCTCAACAACTTTGGTCTCCCCCTTTCCCCCCCAACAGAATTTCCCCCCCCCCCCTTTTTTGGGAGGGGAGGAGGGGTGTTTGGTATTTTTGGTTAAACCATCTGGCAAGCCTAGATCCAAACAAGCTGGGGATCACATCCAGCCCCCAAGCCTGAGATTCCACACCCCTGTTCTAGAGTTTTTAAAAGTTATTTGTTCTCAGCAGAATTGTATAAAAGTTTGATTAGTTAAAGTGCTCTGAGAAACTCAGAGAATGATAAACTGAATACATGTTGGAAAATGGGCAAGTTCACCAATACCATATTGAAGTAGTAACAAAGTGTGTGTGTGGGAGGGGGGAATAGCTAGTATGATAGTACTGAAATACAAGGAGGGCCGGGAGAAGGAAATAAATCCCAAAATGAGAAAGAATTTTTAAAAATAATTTAAGCTAACTAGAATGGGCTACAAAACTGATTTTCAAACAGACTATTTAGCACCCACTTTAAAATTATTCAGACATTACATCAAAAAGACAATCAGCACTTGAAATGATAACAGCAAAATCTATACAGGGAAAATGATTATAAGGAGTCTGACTGAGAAATGGTGTTTACAGGGAGTTTGGTTCCAGGATATTTTACCTAATACTGTTTTGAACAAGGTAGTTTTTTATAAGACAACAATATACAAATGCCAACAAAGAAAAAACTGTTCATGTATCTGCTAATGAGGTTTGGGCCTCATTCTTGTAAGTGTAATAAACTAAGAAAGGGACAGAACAGAAGGGTAATGAGCCAGAGAGATGGTTCATCCAAGGCAAAAATGTACAGAACTTAATATTTTAGACAATTACATTTGCAATAGATATACTGCACTGAAATTTAAACTATCCAATTTTTTTTTTCAAAACCTGGGGTTATCCTTTGGGCTGAGGTCTATTACGGCAAGGTACAAAATCCCATATGATGACTCCATCACAGATATATTCGCCATCATAAAACTGTCTTAAAATCCAGTTGCATGTTATACAATTTACCATCCTTGTTCTTTTGATCACTTGCATTTTAATTACGTGCAAGAGATGACAACTTTGTAGGATGCATAGTTTAAAAATCAACCCACAAAGAGAAGCAGCTTATGACGTTTTAAACGTAAAACTACACTCTTACCAGCAGAGATGATAGAAAGAGACCACTAGTCTTTCTAAATAGACTATTTCATACACAAAGATCCTGCATTAGGAGCCGCTAACAGACTCTTGTGGGCATGGAATTTCATTGATGTGCATTGCTCTACATAGGTACAAAAGTTTAGCCCCATGGCTCTTGATTCAGGTTCAGGGCCCAAAACTAGATTTCTTCTTGCTGTAAATTGTTTTATCCTGCATAATGCAATTTAGCTATAAAAACGTCAATTAAATATACAGCACAAATATAGTTTTACCATTATAATGGAAATGTATACTAGATGATCTTTAAAAATAGTTATTTCAGATTTGTTTTATATGTATAGGTCAGTAATTATTTGCATAATATTTGCTAATGTATTTTTACATAGAGATTTAGGAAATTATAGTCTGTCTATTGGCCAAAAATTCTACTCAATTCCACTGAATAAATACTTAATCTGTATTTATCCAATGACTGACCCAGTTGTAATACAGAATATCACCCTATTATTTCAGCAATTTGAGAAATGTTTTTCAGGAGAAAGCATACTCTTATATAAAATAAGCTTTCCTACCTCTAAAAAGATTTTAATACTGCTTTCAGAGAAACTCTCTACAGTCTGCAACACTGATGAACTACACAACCTGTTTCTAAAATTTACCTGTCAGGGTTTTTGTTTGTTTGTTTGTTTGTTTGTTTTTGACACAAACATTTACAATCACCAAATACGATTATCACTGAAACAAAAAAGCCACTTTACTCAGCAAGACAAAAGAGTCACCTTTTCTTTAACTACTAACAAAAGATAGAGCAACACATTCTACATAAGACCATATACTGACTGCACTTTCACCTCAAGAACATGAGGATTTAGTACTACTGATTAAGTCTATATCAAAGATGAAATAAAATTGTTTAAATCATCTTGTATTTTAACAAGGAAAGACATTTAAAAAACATAGCATTTAGATTCACATCAGCACCAGAAAGCAACACAGTAAAATATGTATGTAAATCATTAAGCAAGAAAAGGAGTTCACATACCTGAGGTTAACACAAAATATATCTGTAGTTTTCCAGATCTACTTTAATTACAAGTTTCCCAGTGCTGATACAGTTTGAATTTCTTGAACACCACATCCAGGCAAAAAAAGTCAGTTTTCATCTATAACAGATATCAAAGAGGGTGGGAAGAGTGAACACGTAATTTAAAAAAGCTGGTTTAGAAATACAACTCTAAAAATCACCATTTGCACTCAGAGGATATGCTGCCTGTACAGTAACATATAACATCACAATCTACCTAATTACTTTCAGCTGTTCGTCATGTGGTCTTGCTGACTGATCAAGTGACTTCTTTCCCTCCTTTCACAAGTCTAGCAATCCAGTTAACTAGCCCATCCTTTACCAAGTACGAATGTACCAAACCTTTGCTTAAACCAGGGAGAAAGTCTGAATGTGTGTAGCTAACAGACTGTTTTTCATTTTATTTTTTTAAAATAAAACAAGCTACAAAAAGATTGGTTGCCTATTACTGTGAAGTTTGGTCTTTTTATTTTTTGTATTTTTACAAATATTTATAAATGTCATCAGGCAGCATCAAGCAAAAGCTCCTCAAATGTAATGAGCAACATCAGTTTCAAGCATGCTGAGTCTACAGCTTTCTTTACAACTGATCATAACAAAAACAAACAACTTCGTTAAAGAGAGACAGGGAAATTTTCAGGTTAAGAGAACTTTAATAAGTGTTTAACCAATCCAACAATGAGCATCAGATGGACAGGCCCCTCCCCTCACAGAGTACCACTGCAATCATTTCTGCATGGGTACAGGAATTTACGTACCTAGAGTTGTTGCACGACTGGGGTATTAACCATTAACTAAATATTTTTCTTATAATCTTTTTATAGTTAAAATGGGATTAGAAGCATTTCATCAGTATTGAAAATTTGCTGAGTGTCCATGATTTACTTCCATTCTTCCCATACAAAACACATAATACTAAGCATGATAGCCTAGTACATACAGATGTCAAGTATCAGAGGGGTAGCCGTGTTAGTCTGAATCTGCAAAAGCGACGAGGAGTCCTGTGGCACCTTATAGACTAACTGAAGTGTAGGAGCATAAGCTTTCGTGGGTCTTTGCCCACGAAAGATTATGCTCCTACACTTCAGTTAGTCTATAAGGTGCCACAGGACTCCTCGTCGTTTTTACATACAGATGTTTCCTCCTCACAAAATAATGTTGCAGATTACATAGAGAACTATACTCTGTAGTCCCATTTTACTACAGTTTTCTGACTTAAAACTAAAAACTTTAGTTAGCAGTGTTGCAGTTCTATTATAGATGTAACCTCTTCTATGGGAAGAGGAACTGAGGATTACAGTGGATGAAGCTGGGTATGAGTCAACAGTGTGCCCTTGCAGCCAAGAAGGCGAATGGCATATTGGGGTGCATAAGGAGGAGCATTTCCAGCAGATCTAGAGAAGTTATTATTCCCCTTTTATTCAGCACTGGTGAGGCCACAACTGGAGTATTGCGTCCAGTTCTGGGTCCCCCAGGGTGGAAAGGATGTGGACACATTGGAAAGGGTCCAGCGGAGGGCAACCAAAATGATCAGGGAGCTGAAGCACATGGCCTATGAGGAGAGGCTGAGGGATTTGGGCTTATTTAGTCTACGGAAGAGAAGAGTGAGGGGAGACTTTATAGCAGCCTTCAACTTCCTGAAGGGAATTTCCGAAGAGGAAGGGAGGTTCTCGGTAGCCACAGATGGCAGAACAAGGAGCAATGGTCTCAAGTTCCAGTGTGGGAGCTTTAGGTTGGGTTTCACGAGGAGTAATGGTAGTTCGGAATAGGAAGCCTAGTCCGAACTACCTAGTCCGTGCCGCGTGTAGCCGCGCGGCACGGAGTCCGCACTAGCGGACATTTAAAAATGGCGGCGCCCAGCGAGATGCAAATGAAGCCCGGGAAATTCAAATCCCGGGCTTCATTTGCAACTCCGGTTGCCTACATTACCACCCTAGTTCGAACTAGGGTAGTAGTGTAGACATACCCTCACACATAAATTCCATGCTCAGTGCTGGCATCATTGTACACATGCCTGCAGCATTGTGTCACTGGCAAATTAGTATACAGCGATTGCCAAAACCCTACCTATACTGTCCCTTTACATTAGCTCAGTCAGAATGACAAGTTTAAAAGTAGCAGGGTAGTGGTAACACTGCAATTTTTTATTGCAAGCAAGGGAGCCGACAGGCTTGCCAGGCCTCTGAGTAAGCTAGGGGGGAGGCATCTTTGCGTTCTTGGAAGGGGCGAGGCCTCTGGTGGAATGGGCATGGTTGGAGGCAGCCAGCCCTCAGCCCTGCCTAGAGCACACTGCACTGGCCAGCCCAGTCAGCTCTAAAAGCCGTTTGCCAGTGATTTAAAGGGCCAGAGGTGCTGGCTGCTGTCACTCCATGATCCCTGGACCCTTTAGAATTGCTGGGCCCCTGGGCAACTGCACCATTTGGCCCCACATATACCCTTCAGCAAGCCTGTGAACAGTGGGAAGCTAAACAGGAAAATTAAGACAAAGCTATAGGGCAGGGGTGGGCAATAATTTTTGGTGGGGGGCCACTCCAAGATTTTGGAAAGTGGTCAATGGCCACACTTTCCTGTGGAAGAGGTGCGGGATCTAGGATGGAGGTTCTGTGCAGAAAGGCGCACGGGGTAAGGGTGCAGGAGATGGTGTGAGGTCTGAGAGGGAGTTTGGGAGAAGGAGGGGGTTGCAGGAGAGGATTCTGGCCTGGGAGAGGGGCTCTAGGAGAGGGTGCAAAGTCTGGGAGGGAATTGTGACCTGGGAGAAGGGGAAAATCAGGGTGCAGACTGCAGAGGGTTTGGGCGGTGACCTGGGGCAGGGGAATGGGGTATAGGGTTGGGAGGGAGTATGGGTACAGGAGAGGATTCTGCCTGGGAGATGGGGGAGGGATGGGGGGTACAGGGTCTGGGAGGGAGTTGTGACCTGGGGCACGGAAGTGCAGAGGGTTTGTATGGTGACGTGGGGGAAGGAGTTGGGGTGTGGGAGGAGCAGGGGTGTCAGAGGCAGGCTTTGGCTGGGAGGTGCTTACCTAAGTGTCTCCCAGTCAGCAGCCCTGCAGCACCCCCAAGGCAGGCTGGTCTCCCTTATTGCTGCAGCCCCAGACTGCATGAAAATTCAGGCTGCTCCCTCCATGTGGCTCAGCTGCAGGAGCAGGGAGAGGCTTGCACTGCCCCATCCCTGAGGCCAATCTGGCAGCTCCTACTGGCTGGTTGTTTCCAGCCAATAGGAGTTGAGGATTGGGCTGAGGAAGTGGAGATGTCACAAAGTCTCCCCCTCCTTCACAGCAGAGAGGCAGCATATAAGCCCTGTACTTGAAACAGTAGCTGCTGCATGCCTGAGGATCCTGGCAGAGGGGTCTGTGGACCGAATCTGGTGGCTTGGTGGGCCAGATCTGGCCTGAGAGAGGTATCTTGCTCACCCCTGCTTTCGGATATAAACCTAGAGGGGATCAGGACCCAAGAAGAGATTCCCATGAATTTATGCGAACTGAAATCATCAAAATTTTCCACAGCTCTATAGGATCCTCAGAATCACTAACAGGCATATATTGAAGTGATTTTTTTTAAAAGGTCCTAACTGATTATAGACACTTAAACCACATCTTCTCCAACAGATGCCTGATTATCTTTATCTTCACTCCCTTTCTTCAGTTTCTTCGAGGCGCTCTCATTTTTCAGCTATAGAAGACTTCCAAGTTTGTTCTCTGACTTCATTACTTAAAGCAGGGTGAGTAAAACATCCCATGGTGTAGAGGGCCAACCTGCACTATTTATGGTCTTCTGCACCATTTATTCATATCCATTCCAGATGGAGCAGCCAGGCAATAAGATTTCCCCATTCCTTCCATCCCCAAATAGATCAGCATGGAGGCAGGTTAGGTCAGCATACTGTGGAGCCACAATTACAGAGATCCAGTAGTTTTAACTCTTTGAATAAATAGAGCAGAGACTTATTTAAGGTAGGATGGCTTCTAGCAAATAAAAAAAGCATTATGGTTGGCATCATAAGTCTCCATTTGTACAATATTTTTAAGATACAAAGAACTAGGAACTGACTGAAGAGATGTCTGAGGTATTAGCTACAGGCTTGACACCCCTAGTCCCGCACCCTGGAGGCCTGACCAGATCTGAAGGAGGAAGCCTGCTGTCACGCCTCACCCGCGTGGGTCTATTCCGTGTTGCTCCAAAACGATTTGGGGCGATGCGCTGGCCGCTGCCGGCAGGGTGGGGTCCGGGCCCTCCCTCACTCCCAGACCCCGGCCCATGGCCTTAACACCAGGAGTACAACTCCCGGTGGAAGCAGGTGGGGGCTTGCCCCTAAACTCGCCTGCTCATGGGCTCCACGACCCTCCCTGGGCCTGGTGACCCCATTGGTGACGGGCTCAATTCCTCCTCTACCCCGGCGGGATCGGCCTGGGCTCTCCGCCCTCTGGCTCCCCCTCGACCTCAGGTACCTGCTTGTCCTTGCCTTCCGCATCCTCCTCCCCCTTGCTCATCCAGCCCCTTTTGTCCTGCCCCTAGCCATCTTCCCTTGCTTCCGCGTGCCAGGTGTCCCCCTTCCCCGGCGCACCAGTAATGTCATCACCGAGCGCCACTGCGCGGCATCTTCCCTGCTCTCGGGCCGGCCGGCCGCAGCCCTCCCCAGTCTCCGCCCTTCCTGGGGGCTGTCCGGAGGTGGGTCCCCCGGGTCGCCGGGGCTGAACCCGCAGCTCCTGCAGCCGCGGACGATCCTTCTGCCCGCGGCTGGTGACGGGGTTGCTCCACCCCGTCACACCTGCCCTGGGCTGCCAGGCCCCGCAGGGCTCCACCACTTCTAGGCTACTGGGCTCCCAACTCCATGGCCAGCATGGGCCACTGGATTCCCAGATCCACTTTCTGCTGCTCCCAGGGCTCTCTGGTACAGGGGATTTCTGGTCCAGCAACATCCCATGGTCCTGTCTGACCACAGATGTTTCTAGACCAGAGATCTGGACCAGAGAGGTTCAACCTGTATTAGCTTTGAAAAGTCATGGAAGAGGAGCAAGGATTCCAGAAGAATGGAAAAGAGCAAATATAATGTCCATCTATTAAAAAAAAAGGGAAATAAAGACAAACCAAGGAATTACAGATCAATCAGGATTTGAATATCTTTTATAGCTAATAATTTCTGGCCCCAAACTGTTACTGTCTTCTTCCTTACTACTTTGGTGCAGATGTATCAAGAAATGCACTTGTACAAAGTAGCTCAAACCACACAGTCTTATTGGCTTCTTCTCATGGTTTCACAGAATTTACTTCTGTAGATTTTATAATTTCAGAACTAAACAGTAAGAAATCACTAATTCCAGGAGGAAGTGAACAGTCTGATAAAATGGTTAATCTAATGAAGTCTTGGGCATCACAAACAGGACTAGATATTAACTATAGGCCCATCCTAAAGAAGACAAAAAATAAAAATTACACAGCCAAACTTTTTACAGCACTTTACAGAGGCCCACAAAGAGCCTTCTAAAAGTGGGTAAACAATATTATCTACATTGTAAAAATGGGGAAACACAGGGCCTATCTAACACTACCCACCGGATCAATGGGCATCAAACAATCCAGCAAGGGTCAATTCATTGTGTCTTGTATACATGTGATAAACTGACTACTGGACACTTTCCTGTTGATCCTGGTACTCCACCACACTGAGAAGATTAAGTAGAGTTGAAGGGAGTGAATCTGCCATCGACTCACCACTGTAAGTAGATAAACAAAGCACTGTGGGCCCACCAGTGGCTTCCCTGGGTTGTCCCGCGATCCAACTTTAAAAGCCACTATATATTTTGTAAAGTATGACTTGTGAACTATCATTTGAATATTCAGTCTTCTGGATATTATTATCCTGTTAAAATATGTGACACAACAATGGATGCAAATTATGAGATGTTGCTATACAAATGTTACTAAACTATGTTCTGGTGCTAGAGCATGCCCACAGACTTACTGTTCAGACATAAAGAGCTGACCACAGGTATTAAACTATTAGCTGCTTAACCAGCCATTCTCCAAGGAGAAAAAGAAATTTACATTTTATCCCAGGACTATTAAAATCTCATGTACACAGGGGACTGTTATACATCCCAGCAGGGGGTAATCCTGAAAGAGAAAAGGAGGAGGATATAAGACAAGAACATAAGAATGGCCGTACTGGGTCAGACCAAAGGTTCATCTAGCCCAGTAGCCTGTCTGCCGACAGTGGCCAGCACCAGGTGCCCCAGAGAGGGTGGACCGAAGACAATGATCAAGCAATTTGTCTCCTGACATCCTTCTCCAGCCTCTGACAAACAGAGGCCAGGGACACCACTTCTATCCTCTGGCTAATAGCCTTTTATGGACCCAACCTCCATGAAATTATCTAGCTTCTCTTTAAACTCTGTTATAGTCCTAGCCTTCACAGCCTCCTCTGGCAAGGAGTTCCACAGGCTGACTACATGCTGTGTGAAGAAGAACTTCCTTTTATTACTTTTAAACCTGCTACACATTAATTTCATTTGGTGTCCTCTAGGTCTTCTATTATGGGAACTAATAAATAACTTGTCTTTATCCGCCCTCTCCACACCACTCATGATTTTATAAACCTCTATCATATCCCCCCTCAGTCTCCTCTTTTCTAAACTGAAAAGTCCCAGTCGTTTTAACCTCTCTTCATATGGGACCCGTTCCAAAACCCTAATCATTTTTGTTGCCCTTTTCTGAACCCCTTCCAAGGCCAAAATATCTTGATAAGAGACTGTGACCTCCACATCTCCCCACTTTTCCTCCCATCTCTCTGTTTATAACATAGATGAACACCTGCAGGTCTCTAAAATGGGGGAATGGATCCTGGCTGAAATGAAATCCAGTCAGTTGCAGCTTACGGAGAGAGAGACATTTTGCTTTTACATTCATTTAGGTATTAATTTGTGTTTTTATTTCTTCTGTAACCAATTCTGACTTCTATTCATTATCACTTGTAATCACTTAAAATCCATCTGTAGTTAATAAACTTGTATTATTTAGTGTATTTGGATTAAAGTATTTGAGGCACACTATGTAGGATGACAAGACTGATTCATAATCATTACCCAGTGCTTGAATGAAGGATTTACTAAGAGCTTAAACCATCCAGGAGGTACTGAGCAAGCAAAATGCACATTTCTGGGGAACATGGCTGAGACTGAAGAACATGTGGGTATTGCCAAGAATGTAATTCATTAATGGCTGGGAAAGCATTCATCCCTGGATTACAAAATTAAGGGGGTAAAGCTATTCAACAGTCCAGATTGTCCCATTGGGAATGTCACAGAGGGTCAGAACCAGAATCAGAGGCTCTAAAAATCACCAAGTCAAGTGTCAAGACAGAGTTAGAGCCAGGAATCCAAGCCACAGGTCAGAACTGTATTACCTGGAGTCAAGGAAAACAGTAGCAGGGCTGGGTATGAGACAAGAATGAGGATAGGACAGGGCTGAAATAAGGGACTACTGAGACTGAAGTATGGCAGAGAAGTAGGATTTCCAATGCTATATTTCAAAAAGAGACTGCTTTCTTAGCATCCCACCTCTCCTCCTGGAATTATCATTAATAAATAAGCAGAACTCACCTACATTTACCCAGGCCAGGGTATTTTTGCTGTTTGTTGCAGAACTCAGCAACTCCTCATTTTGTTGTACAGAATGAAGAAATAAGGGACAACTCTTATAATGAGGTACTATTGGCAGCCCTACAAAAGTGGAATTGAAACATGGTAGGGACAGAGATTAATGCAGCCACAATCAAATGCTTTGAGTAGGCAGTGCCCTGCTGTTGCCCTGCAGAGCAGGCGTGCTGATTTGTTTAGCCAACTTGGGGAAAGAGGGTGTGTAACCAAACAGACAACTCAGTTGGAGGTCCAGATGTGCTCATTATATTATGAGGGGGTTAAACTGGCAGATAAGCAACCCACCTGCAGCCACTTACATATGACAGGCACAGGGAGGTCAAACAACTTGCCCAAAGTCTTTCAGTGAGTCAGTAATAAGACCAAGGCTTTGCAGCCTCAAATTAGATCATACTTCCTCTGTCTCTTTTTTTAAAAACATCTTGTCCCTGATCAGGGTTTGGCCCTTCCAAAACAGCCATTGAAAATATTTTATTCTGTGACTCAACTACCTAATATAAGACAGGCCAATTGGTTAATAATGTTTATTAAATTCACTCTGGATTTTTTTTAATCTTAGGATCTCCTTTCGGTTTTGTGAGGGGAGCTTGTGCAGACCTCCACTGGCTCCTTCAGCAATGCCAACCAAGGATGTAATATGGTAGTCAATTAACCAATTAACAGATAAGCAAAAGCTTATAGGTTAATGCTATAGAACACATGCATTTCCCCCCTCCTCCTGCCAGTACATTTTTTAGCATGCTGGCTAGCAGCCTTGCTCAGTCCTGGCTTGCACTGGGTCCAGGACCTGCCCTCACTGCAGCTCTGCATTTAAAGTGTATTAGGAGCCAAGGCAGTCAGGCAGCCCAGCTCAGTTTTGGCTCACACCAAGTCCAGGAGCTCAGACTTGCCCCTGGATAGGGGCTGCTGTCACCCCCTTGCTGATCCATGAGGAGAGCTGGTTTTTAAACTGGTTCCCCTCGCAGACCAGCTCCTGCCTGGCACCACACGCTGCTGCCTCTGATAAAGAAGCAGCAGCACAGTGTGGCAGGGGGCTCCTCAGGAATGGCACTGGAGCGCACTGGCTACCAGCCCCGTGCCTGCAGACTATAGAATAGTCGAGTAACTGATAAGAATTCATGAGGTTAATCGACTATTCAGTTAACCAATATTTAACATCCCTAATGCCAACACAATTAGACTGGGGACAATTTAACACCAGAGTAAGCTAGAGGATTTATTGAAGCTCTGCTTCTGTAAATGTTGCTAGAGGAACTAAGAGATAGTAAAAGAACAAGCAATAACCTCTTTGGTATGCTGAAATTAGCTCTCTGTGGTGGTTACTCACAATGATTATGTTCAATCTATTTGTCTGAAAGGGTCTCAATCACTGTTCCTTGTCAGCTTGCACTTATGCAACTGTTCAGGAGAAATCTGAATGCCACAAAGCTGATTAGCAGAGTGCCCACATCTAGGTTTGTGTTTCTACTTGTGGTGCACATTTTCACGTATATTGGTATATATAACAAAATGTATTCTGTACATAGATGGAAAAGATTAGAGGGAACATTAGTCTCAATAAAAGATGTAGAAGGATTTCAACCTCTACAGCACTCTAATATGTTTTCCCTTTAAAAAAAGGCAGGGCAATAGGAATAGTTAAAAATTTTCTTTCCTTCCAGTAAAAACCAAGAAGCAGTTTTTAAAAAGATACAGACTAACATGGCTACCCGTCTGAGACTTCCTTCTAGTAGTTTACTTCAGGTAATAAATTACTTCCTAACTTTTCTGCTACCAGCCAAGCATCTCTACTGTTTTTCCAGAGCCAAATCTATAAAAAAATAGAAAGACTTTGCTATAAAAAGGGTACAATTAGAATTAGGGAATTCTGTTTTCACATTAAGTTACAGAGAACTAAAACCAACTTAAAGGCAAATGGTCAAAGTATTTGAAAGTATTGGGGAAAAAAGCAGCATGCAGTTCAATGAAACAAGAAAAGCAATTAATAAGAACCTGAAACTGTCGAAATATACTGGAAAGTCAAAAACTAAGAATCGAATTGTACTGCAGTAGTCTGAGAGGTTTTTATGGAGAGGAATTTGAAGCGACAATTCTACAGCCAAATTCTTACTATATTTTCCTACTATTTGAATCAAGCTCTTTTGACAAGATAATCTTAGTACTTGTAATTTGTGATCTCAGCTGAACTCACTGGAAAGCTGTTAATAACTTTAATAAGGAGCCAAGAATTATTTTTCTACTTTGCACAGCCCTAGGAATTTACAAGGTGAGTTGGAGAAGTCCAAAGGACACTTTCTCTGCTTGAAGCATTCTTAAACCCAAGTACCAGGAAGATGGTGAAAGAGGGTTGAAACAAACTATTTGGATACCAGAATACTAGAACTGGAAGGGACCTTGAGAGGTCATCAAGTCCAGACCCCTGCCGTCATGGCAGGACCAACCACCATCTATATCATCTCTGATAAGAGTCTATCCAACCTGCTCTTAAATATCTCTAGTGATGGAGATTCCACAACCTCCCTAGGCAATTTATTCCAGTGTTTAACCATCCTGCCAGTTAGAAAGTTTTTCCTAATGTTCAAAATAAACCTCCTTTGCTGCAATTTAAGCCATTGCTTCTTCTCCTATCCTCAGATGTTAAGAAGAATATCTTTTCTCCCTCCTTCTTGTAACACCCTTTAGGTACTTGAAAACTGCTATCATGTCCCCTCTCGGTCTTCTCTTCTCTAAATTAAACAAACCTAATTCTTTCAGTCTTCCCTTTTAGGTCATGTTTTCTAGACCTTTAATCAGTTTTGTTGCTCTTCTCTGGACCTTCTCCAATTTTTCTACTTCTTTCTTGAAATGTGGTGCCCAGAAATGGACACAGTACTCTAACTGAGGCTTAGTAAGTGCAGAGTAGGGCTGAATTATTTCCTCATGTATTGATCACAACACTCCTGTTAATGCACTCCAGAATCATGTTTGCTTTTTTTGCAACAGTGTCACACTATAGACTCATATTTAGCATGTGGTCCACTATGACCCCTAGATCCCTTTCTGCAGTACTCCTTCCTAGATAGTAGCTTCCCATTCTGTATGTGTGAAACTGAGGGTACGTCTAGACTACCGGGTTTTGTCGACAGAAGTTTTGTCGACAGTATCTGTCGACAAAACTTCTGTCGACAAAGAGAGTCCAGACACATTGAGTTCTGTCGACAAAGCAAGCTGCTTTGTCGACAGAACCCTGTAGTCTAGACGCAACCCTACAGGCAATAACACCTTCTGGCGACAGAACTCTCTCGACAGAAGGTGTTATGCCTCGTAAAATGAGGTTTACCAGCGTCGACAAAACTGCTGAGTTCTGTCGACATTATGTCGACAGAACTCAGTGGTAGTGTAGACGCTGGTATAGTTTTGTCGACAAAAGTCCACTTATGTCGACAACACTCAGTAGTCTAGACACACCCTGACTGTTCCTTCCTACATGCAGTATTTTGCATTTGTCCTTATTAAACTTAATGAAATATTGTGTTGATAAATCTGCATCTTTTCCGGAAAAAAGGTTTTGACCAAAATATTTTGCCCAGGACTCCAGAGTTCTCATCACAACTCTGTTAAGGTACATCTACACTGTACCCGTAGGTTGAAATAAGATTCGCAATTTTAGTTCTGCAAATTGCACATCTTATTTTGATCTAATTTCAAAATAAAGCACTATTCCGACAAGTCCCCTAACCCTCATGGAACAAGGGTTACAGGAATGCTGGAATAGCACGTCCATTATTTCTAAATCTATTTTGAAATAACAGGCATGTTTAAAGATGCAGGATAGCTATTTCAGGATACTTCTGGTATCATGAAATAGTGCCGCTGTCTAGATGTAGTCTTATTGACTTGCAATGTGGCCTTACTCCCAATATTTTGCCCCCTTGCCCTCACTTTCTCCATCTGTAGAAAGGTTGTAGGGCCTAAAGGTTAGAACAGGGGAGGGACTGGGAGTTAAGACTCCTGGGTTCTCTCACTGAATCCCTTCCCCCATTTCTTGCGGGGCAGGAGTCGGAGGGGGGGGGCAAAAGTCATATCCACATGAAAGGGAAAAAATTAAAGTCATGGTGAGTCACACATTATAATTCATGGAAGGCCTATATCTGCTCAGTCAAGTGTTAAATAACTTTCAATGTATAGGATGTTCAGTTTTTTATCTTGAACTTTTTCTAGATAACATCCAGCAGCATGCCACGTAATCTGATGCAGGAAGAGGTGTGGGAGGGGGATGTTAAAAAAAGGTTGAAGTGGGTTCCAGCTCTTTGTAGCGTAGAAGTAGAAAAATATTTTATTCAAAAAAATTCTACAATAGAATGAAAACAAAGTGTAGTCAGAGATTAGAATCCAGAATCACTAGAACATTAATTGCAAGAGTGTGTGGGTGGGAGGGAGATTGTGGGGTTCTTTTCAACGCAAGACATGGTCACTAAAATAAATGAATGATTGTTATTTTACCAAATCAATCATGAGCTGAAAATATGTCAAACCAAGCATGAAGACTAATCAACATGAAAGAGGATAAGACTAGTGTTTACATATACCAGTTTGACTCATGTAGGTCTGCACCCTAGCAATCACAAAACTGATGTTTATTTTTCTGCACTTTCAATGCCATTCAAAAGAAAGAAACTAGTTGTGAAAAATGCAAGATGGAACACAACAGATAAGATGAAATGAATGGTAATGTGCAGGCTATAACTGTGCTGTGAGTGGGACATCTGTTGGTTTCGCTTTTTCTGAGCACACATTTTGGGCCCATTTTTATCCAAATATTTAAGCTAGTAAGGTTTAAAGATAGCAAGCCCCCCAAGTTCTTGAAAGAGGCTTTAAAAACAACTAAACCAACAACTTTATCTGATGCCTCTGCTTTCAATATCAGAAGAGTTAGAAATCCACTATTTTAAAGAGATCTGAGATCCTTATCAGTATGGCAAAATGGACTGATGAGTAAGTGCATTTTTAATCTCAGAGACCACAGTTTACAGGAAACTGTGATAGTAATGAAAAGAAAGAATAACTAACTATATCACAGTTTCCTTAGGAAGAAGAATTTTGATATATTGTATGATACCGTGAAAAACTACAATGCTGTTTCTAAAGTTGCTTGGATATTTTTCTCTGGATTTAAGCTCAACAAGTCACATGATTCTTCTTTGCTCTGGCTGATCTGGTCTAGCACTGTAAAAGAACAGATATATTGCCTTTTTAAAATGATCTTAAGATTCAAAGACCAATAAAATTAAATAAAAAGTTCCCAATTCAAAGGGCACACATATTAAGCTTCTTTACAGTTACACATAATAGGACAGAATTCCCTAAGTCAAAGCTGCAAGACACTGAATACTTTCGGAATCACTGGAGGTTGAATGTGTTCAGCACTCTATGGAATCAGGCTCCAAACCTTCTGTGCAAACTGTCCAGGTTGAAAAACACAATGTATTTTAAGAACTAATTATAATTAGTTTTCTGTTGCACGGGTAGGTCAAATTAACTTCACAGCAGTTTGCTGTGGTGGGGCCAGGAGCCCCGTTGGCAGGGCAGCAGGGCAGTGGTCTGCCACAGCAAAGTTGGGAGTTCCACAGGCAGTGGGGCTGGTGGCAGGTGGGAGAGTCAGCTGGGAGGCTAGGCCAGGAACAGAGCTGAGCTGGGAGGCTGGTTGCAGGAGGGCCAGAAATGACCTCTGTTGTTCAGGCAAAATCCCACATTTGGGACCACTCAGGTTCCAAGAGTGCTGCACCAGGAACGTCCAACCTGTAATGATGTTTAGTAGCCAAGGAACACTTCAAAAGCAATGTGGCTCACTCACCAACTTTAGTCTAGTTCCTGTTACCATTGAAGTCAGGGGATGTCTGGCTATCAACTTCAAAAGGAGTAGAATCAGGCTCTTAACATGTAGTGTTTAAACTAGGAGAGTGATGACATTCTCCCCTTATGTCCCTCTTCTTTTCCATTCTGGCTCCAATGCTAGTTCAAGTATGGTAACCAAATATAGGCCCACAATTCAAGCCCTGCATTAGCAAACCACCAAATCTGAGCACTGCTACAAAAGCATGTCAGTAAGGATATGCAAGCCCTTTCATTTTCGGTTTAAGCTGATTTTTACTGAAAAAAAATCCAGGTTTTAAAAAAGTGCTTTTCATTTTTTCCAATTGTGATTATTTTGTATCATTTAAAAATATTTTTTACTAGAAAAATGCATGAGATATGTATTATAACAGATTAGTCTGTGTGTCTGTGCAAAGCCACTATTAAAGTAAGACTATGTATTAGTCTAGAAAATACACACAATATAAACAGATATGCACTCAAACTCTGAAGTATAGAAGGCCCCTGACTTGCGACTGCCCAAATTACGCCCCCCCCCCCCGCACTTACAAGAATTTTTGTAAGCGTGGAAGGGGCCGAAAACCCCTGACTTATGTCCTCAGCCTGCATTTGAGATGGCGCTTATCGTAAATAAGGGTTCAAGTTACAATGCCCCCGACTTGCGACGCTTCCCCCGGAACCAATCATGTCACAAGTCGGAGGCCTCCTGTACATACGTCTGAACATATTGTTGAATCTCACACCCATCATGTACACATTTCAAGCTGCTAGCAGATTTTACTTTTTTGCTTTAAAGATTTTACACACTAAAATGGGAAGAAACAAATCTGTATAAGGATACATTTTAGAACATGGTGAAGTATTTGAAAGTTAAAAAAAAACAGAAACGGGTGATGTTGAATATATGTACTGGAAATGGTGTAGCACCAATGCTGACATTCAGAATAACCAGATTAAAGAACATTTGCAGAACAAACACCACTTATGACTAAAACAAGGTAAAAATAGAAACAAGAATACACTGGAATCAGCATTCATTAAAGCACAGCAGAAAGAGCTAGGTCAACACAATGTAGTAAGTGAATTTGTAGGTGCCCTCTGTTTTTCAGGGCAGACAGTAGGCCTTGCTGATGGTCTGTTGGAGGACTTTAAATAAAATTTCAGTACAACTTCAAAATCCTTTCCAAATACAATCAATTTGACCAAGAAATATTTGGAGAATGATGTTGCTCTGACCAACAAAATTAAAGAGATTAGCTGGAAATAGAGTTAACTAGCTGGAGTTACCCGGCGTTGCTCGGGACAGTTGACATAACTGAGGTGAGGAGCCTGAGGAGAGGGAGGGAGAAAGGAGCTGCGTGCCTGCTGCCAGCGCACGAGCCCACCCTCTGCTTCCTTGTCCCTCCACAGGCCTTAATGACTGTCCCCGCCGCTTCCCCTGGGAAGCCACTTCTCCCTGCACTGCCAAGCTCCGTGCAGCCCTGGGGAGAGGCGTCTATCTCTCATCTCTTCCCTCCCACAGTACCTTGAAATCTTCTCTATCCCATGCAAAGTCTGGTTGCGGTAGCTCTTATAGTGTCCAAGTTATTAGTGCACAAACATATAAACATTCTCCTTTATATATTACACTACCTGGAGTTACCCAGTCCCGCTCCCCGCTGACCAATTCACATTCCTTCCCGCCCCCGCCAGCCCTGCTTCCTGCTGGCCGGTTCTCCTCCTCTCGATCTCCCCCGGCCAGCCCTGCTGCCCTCCCCCCTGCCCAGCTCTGCTTCCCGCCGGCCACCCCCCCGATCTCCCCGACCAGCTCTGCTTCCCACCGGCCACCCCTCTCCAAATCTCCTCCAGCCAGTCCTGCTGCCCCAGTCTTCCCTCCCCCCTGACCGCCACCAGCCCTGCTTCCTGGTCGCCCCCCTTCCTCCCGGCCAGCCCTGCTCCCCTCACGGCCGGTTCCTGCCCCCTCCACTCCCATCAAGTGTGGCTGTTTTTTTTTTTTTTTTTAAGACTACCTGGTAACTGTAGCCACAGGGGGCAGGGCAGATGCCCGAGCCGTTGCGCGCGTCGGGGTGGGGCGAGTCCCTGACAGCACTTTGGGGCTACAGGCAGCGGGCACGTGACTTAAGGTAGGTGGGGCTACCCTGCAATGCAGCATGGCGGGCTTTTTTTTTTTTTTTTTTTTTTTTTTTTTACAGGTTGAGATCGGGCCCAATCAGGTCCAAAAGTACCTTAAAACCTTCTCCTGGAGGAAAGGTTATCCCATGCAAAGTTTGGTTACAGTAGGTCTTGTAGTGTCCAAGTTATTAGCGCACAAACATACAAACATTCTCCTTTATATATTAGATTCTTTGATTTGACAAATTGCCAGATGTTCTCAACTGCTCTACATTGGTGATTTTGATTTCATTTTTTATATTTGTGTGGAGAAGCTTATAATAATTTTGGTAGATTTGAAATTTGTAAAATCAGATTGTGTAAGTTAAGCTTTAGGTGAATGTACACCAAAGATGGATCTGGCAACAAAGAATTCTGACTCAGTTTCTTACTGTTTGAATTTCACACAAAATGTAAAGCTGAACGAAAAACCTGAATTGCTTTGTTTTGTCTTGCCCAGTTCACTGTCTCTCATGTAACAGGTGTTCCCAAATGGTTGATTTGAAAAACTCTGTAGTAGCTGCTAGAACAAGTTTCAAGCATTCAAGTAAAACAAAAACTTGTTCCATGAAGTTTATGAAGAGATTGTGTTTGATTACAGCATTTCTGTTGCAATTATGTTGACAGGATGGTTCAGTATGTATTGGCTGTACAAGCAGTCACACGTCACTCCTCAGACACAGGCACCCAGGAACCTACCTTGCAATAAATGCTGTTGGCAACTCCTCACACATCTATACTAGAAACACCATCACAGGATCTAACCACATAAGCCACAATATCAGTGGTTCATACAGCTGCACATCTTCTAATGTAATATATGCCATAAAGTGCCAGCAATGCCCCTCCGCCATGCATATTGGCCAAACTGGACAGTCTCCTCGACAAAAGATTGATGGACACAAATCAGATATTAGAAATGGTAACATTTTAACCTGTCTGGGAACTCATTAATGGATTTAAAAGTAGCTATTCTTCTACAAAAGAATTTCACAAGCCAACTACAGAGAGAGAGTGTGGAATTGACCTTCATATGCAAATTTCATACTGTTTTCCATGTCCTGAACAAAGACTTGAAGTGCATGGCCCATTATAAAACCAGCTTTCCTTACATTCAATATCCCAATGACATCAAAAGATAAGTATGAGACACTTCCAGCCCTCTCAATTAGTCTCATTAGCACCAGCACTACAATTGACAGGTATTTTTTAATTTCTACTCTTTTTTTTTTTTTGGTTATATGTTCTGAGGGTCCTCCTATTTTCTCGACTCAAGCTCATCTGAGGAAAAAACGGTTACTTACCTCCTGTAACTGTTGTTCTTTGAGATATATTACTCATGTCCCTTACATGCAGGTGCGCATGCACTGCGTGCACGAATCATCAAAAGGTTTTTCCCTTAGTGGTACCCATTGGGCCAGCAGGGGAAACTCCTGGAGTGGCACTGGTATATCAGCTCATATATACCCCTGCTGGCCCTCCACTCCCTCAGTTCCTTTTTACAGGAATTCTTCAACAAAGGGGTGGTGGGTGGGATTTGGAATGGACATGAGCAACACATCTTGACGAACAACAGTTACAAGAGGTAAGTAACCATTTCTTCTTCTTCGAGTGATTGCTCATGTGCAGTCCATATAGGTGACTCCAAAGCAAAAACGGAAGAGAAAAGGTCAGAGTCCTAACCCTGCACAGAACGGAGAACTGCCCTGCCAAGAGCTGCATCTTCCCTGGCCTGGTGAGCCAACGCGTAATGGTTGGCAAAGGTGTGGAATGAGAACCAGGTGGCTGCCCTGCAGATGTCCAGGATAGGCATCTGAGCAACAAAGGCTGTGGAAGAGGCCTAGGCCCTAGTGGAGTGTGCCATGCACTAGTGGCTGGCACCCCATCAGGTCTTAATACTCTGATTCAGGAAGTGATCCATGAAGCGATCCCGTGAGCCGAGACTGGGTGACCTTTCACTCTCTTGGCAATTGCAATGAACAGTTGGGGGGGACTTATGGAAGGCTCTTGTCCTATCTAAATAATAGGCTAATGCCCTCCTAACATCCAATGTGTGTAAGGCCTGTTCTTTACCACATGTGTGAGGTAAAACACTGGAAGGAAAATGTCCTGGGAAACGTGAAACTGGGACATTACTTTAGGCAGAAAGGCCAGATGTGGGCCAAGCCTGACCTTATATTTGAAAAAGACCGTATATGGTGGGTCAGAGGTAAGGGCCCTATGCTCTGACACCCACCTAACCTATGTGATGGCTACCAAAAAGGACACCTTCCAAGCAATGAACACGTGGCCCAGGGCTCAAAGTGGGGACCAGTAAGCTTGGTCAGGACCAAGTTAAGGTCCCAGGGAAGGATGGTCTGGAGGACATGTGAATAGAACCTGTCCAGACTTTTTAGAAACCAATGAACCATGGGATCCACAAAAAGCGCATTACCCTGGAACCCAAATGAAAAGCAGAGATAGCCACCAGGTGGACGCTGATGGAAGAGGAAGACAGCCCTTGAATCCTGAGGTTGAGGAAGTAGTCCAGGAGTAAAGGAACTGGGACGTCAATAGAGGAAATGCCCCTCTGAGCAGCCCAGACAGAAAAGTATTTCAATTGGCCAAGCACATGGATTTAGTGGAGGGCTTCCTACTCCCCAAAAAGACCTCCTGCACGCACTCAGAGCACTACAGCTGCAACGCTGTCAACCATGAAGCTTCCAGGCCATGAGCTGTAGAGACCCCAAATCCTGCATTATCAGGTCTAGATACATAGGGAGAGATATCAGCCTCTCCACAGAGAGACTGAGCAGTGATGTGAACCAATGCTGCCTTCGCCACGCTGGCACTATGAGAACGAGGGAGGACCTGAACTCCCTGGTACTCAAGATCACATTGTGCACCAGAGAGAATGGGGGGAACGTGCACAGCAGACTCTTGGACCAATGGGTGAGGAGGGCAGCCTCCAGAGTTCTCCGGCCAAACACATCCAGGGACACTTTCTGTTCTGGTGGGTCACAAATAGATCCAGGTGGGGAGATTCCACACCTGCAGAAGATGTGAAGGGCCACATTTGCCCCAAGGGATAACTTGTGACTTGCAAAGGACCTGCTTAGCTGTTCTGCAAGGGTGTTTTGAGATCCTGGGAGACAGGAAGCTACCAGGTGAATACTCTCTCTGATACAGAGTTCCCAGAGCCGAAGGGCTTCTAGACACAGAGGAGAAAAATGAACATCACCCTGCTTGTTTATTTATTTATTTATTTTAAATCGCTGTCATATTGTTGGACAGGATGAGGACAGTCCTGCCCCTCAGACGGGGAAGGAACACCTGACACATGAAGCGGCCCACCTGCGGCTCCTGGACATTTATGTGGAGGGACAGTTCCTCCTGGGCCCACATACTTGGCGTCCTCGTGTTCCTGATATGGACTTCGCATCCAGTGTTGGACACATTCAATGTGAGCCAAAGTGACAGCAGGGGCTGGGACAACAGAACTCCTGCACAGACTACTTCCTCCTGGAGTACCAGTACAGGGACTTTAGGACACTTGCAGGGACCATTACCACCCTGTCCCATGTATGGGAGGACGTGTAACCAAGCCAGCATAGCTGTAGCAAGTGAAGGCGAACCCTGGCGTGCAGCACCACATACGTACAGATGGCCATGAGCCTGAGGAGCCTCATGCAGCTTCTGGCTGAGGTCATGGGGAATTCCCGCAGGGTTAGGATAGTGCCCCTCATGGTCAGAAGTCTGGTCCGGGGCAGAGAGGCGGGTGACCATAAACTCTATTATTATCTGTGTGGGCACAAAGGTGGACTTGGCCATGTTTAGGAGGAGACCCAGATGTAAAAATAGCTCCTGAACTAGGGAAATATGGGACAGTGCCTGAACTGGGGACGAGCCTTGAACTAGCCAATCATCCAGGTAGGGACAGACCTGGACCCCGTGCTAGGGATGTTAAATTTAGTTTAAACTAGCAGATTGCATCGACTATTCAATTAGCATCAACTATTTGATAAGCCTCCACCTTTGAAGTGTTGCAACAGCCCCAGTCTACTGGCCCCATGCTCCCTGTGGTGCTTCAAAACTGCAGCACTGCAATGGAGACCAGGGTCAGCTGGGGACTCAGAATCCCCAGCTAGCCCTGGGCTCCATGTGGCACTGCTGCTTTGAAACGCTACAGTGCGGGGGAGAAGCCCGGCATCAGGCTCTACATGACAGTTCAAAGCAGCAATGCCACATGGAGCCTGGGGTCAGCGCTGACCCTGGGCTCCACATGGCGCTGCTGCTTTGAAACACTGTGTGCAGCCTGGGCCAGCAGGGAACCCAGTTCCCAGCTGGGTTCGGGCTGCACGCGGCGTTTCAAAGCAGCAGACGCTGTGCTTCACGTGGTGCTGCCACTTTGAAATGATGTGTGGAGCTTAGGCGCTGCCACTTTGAAGCACCCCTTTCTTCCCTCCCCCGCCCCACTAGCTGCCTCTTTTTGATGGAGGCGGGGTGGGGGGGGGGGGAAGCGGAAGCGACTAGTCAACTAGCATGTTGACTGTCTGATAAGCATTTTCTTATCAGATAGTCGATTCGTTGACTAGTCCTTACATCCCTACCCCACGTTTCTGAAGGAAGGCGGCCACTATGGCCATGCACTTTGTGAAGACTTGTGGTGCCATGGAAAGGCTGAAGGGAAGGGCTGTAAACTGGTAATCATCCTGGCCCATAGTAAAGCGCAAGAATCTCCTGTGGTATGGGGTAATGGAGATATGGAAACAGGCATCCTTTAAGTCAAGGGCAGTGTACAACTCTCTGAGACAGAGGGAGGAAATGATGGATGCCAATGTCACCATTTTGAGCCTGGCTTTAGTGATGAAGGTGTTGAGGTCCCTGAGGTCCAGGATGGGGCAGAAACCCTCTTTGACAGTGGGAGCTAGGAAATATCAAGAGTAAAAACCTTTGCCCCTGAACTCTGAAGAAACCACTTCCACTGCTCTTAGATCAAGGAGCTGCTGCACCTCTGCACAAGAGATGCTTGTGGGAGGGGTCCCTGAAGAGGGACAGGGAGGGGATGCGGAAGGAGGAGGGAAAGAGAATGGGATGGCATATCTGCTCTCCACCATTTCGGGAACCCAGCGAACTGAATTTATGGATGCCCAGGCACAACGGAAAGCAGACAGGCGGTTCAGAAAGCGCCATGTGTTGGTTGGTAGGCTGTCCTTGGGTGTACCTTCAAAACTCCTGGCGGGGGCCCTGGAATTTATTCGAGGGGCCCACCCTCGATTAGGTGAGGAACAGGAATGGCACCTATTGTTTCTGCCCCCTGCTTTCTTACCCCAATGCCTGGAAAAGTCAAGATGGGGGCCCTGCTGGGAGGACTGAGGGGGGTTTCTATTAATAAAGGAATGCCTCTGGAGGCAAGAGTATGAATCCCGAGGGACTTAAGGGTAGCCCTCGAGTCTGAGTCCATGCAGATGATGGTCTGTCACCTCAGAGAAAAGCTCAGGACCCTCAAAAGGCAGGTCCTGGATCATGGTCTGGAGCTCGGAGGGCATTCCAGAGACCTGTAACTAGGAGCTGCAGCAAAGTACCAGGCCCATTGCAACAGTGCACACCGCTGCATCAGCAGAGTTTACAGCTGCTTGCAGGGTAGCCCTGGAAGAAACTCTGTCCTCCGGAAGCACCTTGAATTCAGAGCAAGAGTCCTGGGGAATAAGGCAGAGAACATGTCCGTAGCAGCCCAGCTGTTGTAAACATAGTGGCTGAGGAGCACATGCTGGTTCACTATGCAGCGCTGCAGACCCCTAGAGGCTTAGGCCTTCCTGCCCTAGCAGTCCATTTTTTTGCCTCCCTATTTTTGGGGGTAGGAGCCAGTTGACCTTGCCTCCCTCTGTGGTTCACCACCTGAACCACCAGTGAAACCGGCAGGGAGAAATAAAAAGAGGTGCTTGTGTCCAGTGTTCCCTCTAAGATTTTCAATCTTAGAGGGTGGGTTGAATTTTCTTTGGGGTGGGTTGAAATTTCTTATGTGCAACACCAATACTGAGGTATTGCGTGGATATGCACTCACTGGTACAAACAAAAACCATAGATCTAAATATATATTTTAAATAGTCCATAGGTGTGGAAGAAAATATATTAAAACAAGGGATAATTAACAATCAGCAATGCTTATGATTATTTAATATGAAATCAAATAAAAAGAAAATTAACGCTAGTCTTGGTTGAAGAAGTGGGTTGTGCCCATGAAAGCTCATGATACTATTTTTATATTTTTGTTAGTCTAGGGTGCTACAGGACCATTGTTGTTTAAGTTTTTTAGTTACAGACTAACATGACTTGAAATACATGTATCATCATTCTTTCTAACAGACAGGTGCATGTTTCAAAGATCTTGAAAATAAGGTTTCATCCTACAAAACAGCCAGCACCACACCTAATACTTGCTACTTTTGACTCATAAGAGTCAGAACTCTACCAGATAGTAAAGATCTGGCCTTAATACAATACAGTTTACCATGTATTAATTAGTAACACAAGATTTTTAAAAATCATTAAGATCAGAGTTTTAGATAGCTGCAAAACTCAAAAAAAAAATCTGTTAAAAGAATCTTTTCCTTTCTTACCTTAAGCCATTAACACAGGAGTGGGCAATAATTTTTCATGGGGGCCACTTCAAGAATTTGGTTGAGGGCCACATTCTTCCATTATATTAATGGAGGAGGTGTGGGGGTCTGGGATGGAAGTTGGGTGCAGAAGAGATCTTGGGGTAGGAGACTGGGGTGTGGGATCTGGTAGGGAGTTTGCGTGAAGTAGGGGATCGTGACCTGGGGCAACAGACTGGAGTACGGAGGGGATGCAGGGCCTAGGAGGGGAGTGTGACTTGAGGAGAGGTGTAGGAGGGGATACAGTGTCTGGGAAGGTATATGAGGGCTGGAGCAGGGGTGCAAAAGATTTGGGTTACATGGAGTAGGAAGGCAGAAAGGGGGCAGAGGATTGGGGGAGGTAGAGAGGGGCTGGGGTGCCAGAGAGAGGCTCTGGCTGGGAGACCTTATTCCCAGCCAGCCAGCCCAGCAGTTTCCTTAGCCAGGGTCCCTGCTTCCAGCCTCTGTATGTTCTCAGGGGAGCGGCAAGAGCAATGTTTATCGCTCTGAACTGAATGCTGTAAACCTGGAGGATGAGGGAGGAGGGGCACTTCACATGCAGCCTATCCTGCAAACAGGCAGCTGCTATTGGTGGAAACCAGCCAATGGGAGCTACCGAGGGTGGGGGCAGCATGAGAAGTCTGTTTTCCCACCCTCCAGGCTATCAGCGTTCAGAAACACACACATGGCCCTGCACCCGGCTTTCCGGAGTGCCAAGTGGGTTCAGGGCAGACAGGGACCAACTGAGGCTTTCATGGCCAGATCTGTCTGCAGATCATCTTTTGTACAGCCTTGGAGTAGAGGCTGGAGCCAGCTTCTCCATTTATAGCAGGCAGCAGCTGCTCTGCACAGAGCTCAGAAAAGGGCTGCATGCCCACAGAGACATGCAGCTTACAGGGAACCTTGCTTGTGTTCCTCTTGGCAGGGGCAGATGACCATTTTGTGGGCCTGGGGCAGCCCAATTTCACGGGGCCCCCCTTTGCCACGGCTCATGTGCAGTGGCGCCACGCGCATGCGCGGGGTCTGGGGCAGCCGCCCCACTTGCCCTGCCCTATATCCGCCCCTGCGTCTTGGGGCATGCAGTACTGCCTAATCTCTGTACAGAATTTTCCCACAAAAGCACATCCGGGGAGATTACGCATTTGTTTCATGTCCATGTTGCCAGTCAGTGAGCAGGAAAACCTCACAAAAGCTTTCATCACCTTTTGCAAAGCACTGTCAAAGAATTGGGAAGGTACTGTCACACACATTATATCCCCTGAAGCTTTTCACAATGGATCATCATTCTGGAAAGTCATTGCGCTATTTGACTCTCATCATAAAAGTGTGGGTTCATGGGATAAATTTAAAGAGTATGCTCATATAATCTCACATTTTGTGGCTTCTAATGAAGAAAGTAGAAAACTGGAAAGTTAATTCCACACCTACATGGCAAGGCTTTCCCTAGACAACTGCTCCATCACCTCTCTTGAAATCTGGAAAATCCAGCACACCAACTTTCCAACTTTGAGCAGTGCTTCCTCTCACATCCTCTGTGTACCACCTGGCTCAACTGATGTGTAGAATGCATTTCTGACATTCAGCCTCTTCAAAGACTGTAGATGAATGGGTCTTAGGGTATGTCTACACTGAAATATAAGGTTGAATTTATTATGGTCTATTTTTAGCACACAATTTTGTGAAGTTGAAGGTGCATGTCCACACTGTGCACAAGAATTCAAAAAATACTGGGCCTCAGCATGGCTGCCGGGAGGGGAGCGGAGTGGGCTGGGAGGAGGGGTGTGTGTGGAGGAAACCAGCCGCCAGGAAGCAGGGTTGGGGGCAGCAGGGCTGTCCGGCAGAAATATGCGGGTGGGGGAGGGGGGCAGCAGAAGCAGGGCTGGCTGGGAGGTGGGGACAGGGATGAGGGAGTGCTGGCTGGGGGAGATCAAGAGGAGAAGGACGGGAGAACCAGCCTCCGGAAGCAGAGCTGGACGGGGGCAGCGGGGCTGGCAAGGGGAGATCAGAAGGAGAAGCGAGGGAGAATCAGCTGGCTGGGAGGGAGAGATGGCGGGGGGCACCAGCTGGCGAAAGCAGGGCTGGCGGGGGCGGGGGGAGGGAGACGCTGGAACCAGCTGCTGGAAGAGGGGCTGGCCAGGGGAGATCAGGAGTAGTAGCAGGGGAGAATCAGCTGGCTGGGAGGGGATGGGGGGAGCGGGACTGGTCGAGGGAGATCAGTGGGGAGTGGGGGGGAACCAGCTGCCAGAAGCAGGGCAGGATGGGAGAGATCGGGAGGAGAAGCGGGGTGGGGGGCGGGGAATGCAGCCAGGTGAAACACTGAAAATTTATTCATTTTTAATTCTTTTTTTTATATGTGTTTATATATTTGGGCTGCAAAAAACAGTACTGAAAAAAAACCCAGGTTCCAACTAAGTAAAAAGTTTGGAAAACCCTGGTCTAGCCAGCTTTCTATCCATCTTACAGTCCATTTATCAAATCCATATTCCCTTAACTTGCTGGCAAGAATATTGTGGGTGACCGTAACAAAAGCTTTGCTAAAGCTGGCACTGGGGACATTGGGAGGACCAGAAACAACTTATTTGAATATCATTATTTGCTTAATGAATATGCAAATGAATGTTACTGGTCCTCCAAAAGCTCATGAATGGATTTACTGGTCCCCGTGTCAAAAAGTTTGGGAACCCCTGCAGTACAGAAAGGAGCTGGGCAGCCCTCAGTGGAGAAAGAACAGGTTAAGAACTATTTAGAAAAGCTAGACATACACAAATCCATGGGTCCGGATTTAATGCATCTGAGAGTGTTGCCCAACGTCATTGCAGAGCCTTTGGCCATTATCTTTGAAAATTTGTGGAGACTGGGAGAAGTCCCAAATGATTGAAAAAAAGGGAAATGTAGTACCCATCTTTTTAAAAGGGAAGGACAATCCAGGGATCTACAGATCAGTCAGACTTACTCAGTTCCCGGAAAAATCATGGAGGGGATCCTCAAGGAATCCATTTTGAAGCACTTGGAAGAGAGGAAAGAGATCAGGAATAGTCAACATGGATTCACCAAAGGCAAGTCATGCTTGACCAATCTGAATAAGCTTCTATGATGAAGTAACTGGCTCTGTGGACATGGGGAAGTCAGTGGATGTGATATATCTTGACTTTAGCAAAGCTTTCGATATGGTCTCTGTCAAGAGGCCAGCCCCCCTCAACGGTCCAGAAGCCCCCAACACCTGGGTTAGCGTTCCCTTTTAGCGGGGCCAACCTGGCCCGTAAACTCTGTTTGCAGTTAATGTCCCTCTATTAGGGCATATACAGCCTTCTGACCTGGTCCAAAACACAGTCCCCTCTATTAGGGTATATATGGCCTTCTGGCCTAGTCCAAAAACATAGTCACCACAAGCAGAGTGTGGGGGCAGAGTACAGGGACTTGGGCCCTCCCACTCCACCAGGTCCCAGCCCAGGGCCCTGTTGGCAGTGGAGCATACCGCTGCCCGCTCGGCGGGGATGCCTACTGAAACACGCTGAGCTCCCAGAGGACAAGCCTCCGCCTTGGGCTTATTCCTACCATTTCTGGGGTGCTGCATGGTTCCCGTGACATTTCTCAGCGGGGCAGGCCCTCCCAGATAGCCTTGGCCAGTGAGGCTGTCATTGGGGCTGCTGCTGTTGTGGCCGAGGTTACTGCGCTGCTGCGGCTCAGTCTGCTGCTGAAGCTTAGGCTGCTGCTGAGGCTGCAGCAGGGCCTGTTCTGGGGCTTTCGCCTGAGCTCCTTCCCCTCTGGCAATCCGCCCCAACTGAGATGCTCCAGAGCTTTTATAGCTTGTCTCCAGTGGGAGCATGCCCCGTAGGGCTGTGGGGGTGGGGCCTTCTTGGCCAGCTGGGCCAGGCCATTCCCTTGGCTTCAATGCGGGGCTGGGGCTCCCCATGGCGGTCTCCCGCAATATTCCTACCAGCAAGTTAAGGAAGTATGGATTGGATAAGTGGACTGTAAGGTAGATATAAAGCTGGCTAGATTGTCAGGCCAACGGGTAGTGATCAACAGCTCGAAGTCTGGTTGGCAGTCAGTTTCAAGTGGAGTGCCTGGTTCCAGGGCCAGTTTTGTTCAACATCTTTATTAATGACCTGGATGAGGGGATGGACTGCATCCTCAGCAAGTTTGCGGATGACACTAAGCTAGGGGGAGAGTTAGATACGTTGGAAGGGAGGGATAGGGTCCAGAGTGACCTAGACATATTAGAGGATTGGGCCAAAAGAAATCTGATGAGGTTCAACAAGGACAAGTGCAGAATCCTGCACTTTGGACGGAAGAATCCCAAGCATTGTTACAGGCTGGGGACTGACTGGCTAAGTGTCAGTTCAGCAGAAAAGGACCTGGGGATTACAGTGGATGAGAAGATGGAAATGAGTCAACAGTGTGTCCTTGTAGCCAAGAAGGCTAATGGTACATTGGGGTGCATAAGGAGGAGCATTTCCAGCAGATCTAGTGAAGTTATTATTCCCCTTTATTCAGCACTGGTAAGGCCACACCTGGAGTATTGCGGTTAATTCTGGGCTCCCCATGATGGAAAGGATGTGGACGCACTGGAGAGGGTCCAGCGGAGAGCAACCAAAATTATGAGGGGGCTGGAGCACATGACTGTAGGGGAGCCTGCACTACCCTGCCTTGGCAATAAATGACGACATCTTCCTTCTCCAAAGTGCGGATTTCTGGCCTGTTTCAAGTCTGGTGCAACAAAGCACGCAGGCAGGGCCCAAGAGTCATGAATTGTTTTGCATAATAATGCAGATTAAGCATGGTATGCAAGACCACGTCAAGAGAACACAGAACAAGCAACCTTGTACTGGTACTTGTTTCTGATAAGCAAAAAGTACAGATGCAGCCATGAAACTGTCAACTGTGCACATAGCAGCAACATCCTAAGCAGCAGGATGTACCCTAACTTGGGCATTTTTACATATCCTACACAATACATAATCAACTGATAAATATTATTAGAACGATCAAGTCTCACTTTGCTATAAATTGGGCTTAGTAAGAACAATCGATGGGAGGGAATGAGCAGGAATGACCCACATATCCTGCTCAATGTAATTAGAAGTGATTAGGCCCTTCACACCAGCTACATCAGTGGTGACGTTCCTATACATGGGAAAAGAGGGAACCATGACCTCCTGCCTGGCACTGTAGGTAGCATACAGAGGAAGTGTAAGTGAACTAGACTTTATTATTGTATATAGTAGATCTTTTAGTAATTGCTTTTGCATTGTTTTGCGCTGTATTAATTGCTTTACAATTTATAGTATTTAAGGTTTAAATTGTATAGTAATTGTTCTTAAGGCTTGTAAAACTTAAACTGTATTAACTGCTTAAAGCCTGCAATAAATAAGAAAGTGGTTAAGTAACCCTGAAGTGTACTGGTTTCCCTTGGATCTAAAATAAATTGAAGCACACCCCAATGACCTACAAGAAGAGGCAGAGGGATTTAGACTTATTTAGTCTGTGGAAGAGAAGAGTGAAGGGCCATTTGATAGCAGCCTGAAGGGAGGTTCCAAAGAGGCTGGAGAGCGGCTGTTCTCAGTAGTGACAGATGGCAGAACAAGGAGCAATGGTCTCAAGTTGTGGTGGGACAGGTCCAGATTAGATATTAGGAAAAACGATTTCACTAGGAGGGTGGTGAAGCACTGGAATGGATTACCAAGGGAGGTGGTGGAGTCTCCATCCCTAGAGGTGTTTAAGTCTCGGCTTGACAAAGCCCTAGCTGGCAGATGTACCCAGTGTTGCTCACGTCTTTAACTGAAGACAGGGATGTGAACAACTAGTCAGCTTGTCGACTATTCGATAAGCAAATATTTATCGGATAGTCAACACACTAGTCGACTAGTTGCTTCCCCCGCATTTGCAGCCTCTATCAGAAAGAGGCAGCAAGGGTGGGAAAGAGGAGGAGATACTTCAAAGTGGTAGGAAATAGTTTTTGCACTTGTTTACAGCCGGTTTTGTTATTATGGTACTAAACATGAATACATTCAAAGAAAAAATAAAAGAAAAATGAACAATGAAGGTTCCTAGATATGTTGATATTATGCACCAGTAGCAATTTAAAATACTTTAATCCGACCTGAAATAAAAGTACAAACAACTCACAGAAAAACCAAAGGGAATTAAATCTAAAATGTTAACTGTGCCCTTCATAACAGCTTATAAAGTCTGGTTTGAAGCCAGAAAATAAATAAGTGATCTGCTCTAAAACCTGGGGGGGGGGGGGGGGAAGATACTAATCTTACACCATCATCCACACTTTAGACATGAGTGAGTTATATTTAAAAAAAAAAAGCATGAATATTTGCTATAGGAAAACACTAAGTACTGCTGATAACCACAATTACTATGCACTTCTCATGTTAAGGTTACAACATTAGCCCTCCCACAAAACAGCAAAAAGTTACACAATTAAGACTGGTGCTATGCATGTTAATTTTAAATGAATCCCTGAAGTTTTCACAATGCAATCTAAATTTAAGTATTTATGATGCCATCATCACCATGTGTTTTACAGCAAGAATCTACAGATGTCCCTTATATGAATTTGAAACATCATGCTTTAAAGACAGGTGAGAGATAAGAACAAAAAACCAAGTACTGTACTCACTTTTCATAGACATTAAAGCAAATTAACTAATAAAAATATGCTACATACAAGAATAGTTTGATTTAGATCAATTACTAGCTAACAAAAACCATCAAATTTTATTGGCACATCTATTGCCAGGAAGGCAGAGGAGTTTCAGCCTGTTACTAGTCTTCATCATGCTAACCTCCTCCCTGTTTGAAAGGGTTGTTTTCTTCCTCTTTGGTGCTCATAGCAACCAATTACATTATACCTCTTTCACTGAGCAGCTAGGAAGACTAAACAAAATAACCAACAGATACGAAAGCAACAAGATAGCTGTCTCCAGGCTGACCTTGGTGGACACATGCTGTTCATTTTCAAAGCTGTATAGCAGCTGTCATGCCAGTCTAGACACTTCAAAATAGGGAAGTAGGGGAAAAGAAATTTAAATTAAAGTAGGTCTGCAAAACAGTCATCAGCATCTGTCCTTCAGCTTCTTGTACTGCCAACTTTGTCCATGCTCTTAACCAAAGCAATAGCTCTGGGAAGGACACTGCAACAATCAGGAGTATGATACTTATTGCTATGTGCTGCCATTGCTACAGGTAGCTCTTTCCATCACCCACTACTTGATTCACCAATAAAAGGGCCTGAATTTCAGAACAGCAGGCATAGAATTATTTACTTGATTTACATACATACCCAATTACCAAAACTCTATGCACCGAGTAGGCAGTTTATTTGCACTTTCAAGATGCAGTCTTGGCAACATATATACCTGTGTGTCTGATACATGTGCAAAATCATAGTAAAGATGTGCACAAGTCTGGAAATATAGGCATAAACTGTTCTAGCATTCTAAACAATTCATGGATCCCACACATTTATTACTTGATAACAAATCATGTGTCCTTGGAAAGAAATGCAGCACAAAGGGTTGTCTCTGATACTGGTTCCTCATAGTCCTTCCTAAGTGCTTGAAGTTTGCAGGGGGCAGGGAAGATGCACGAAGCAGAGACATTTAGTTTTTAATATGCTATAAGGACCCTCTCTTGGTATGCTTAGTCCTCAACCACCATCATGTATGTGCTTAGTTCTGTCTTCATCACTGGAAGATTGTAGCCACTTTCTGAACCAGCCACCCCTTTGTCCTGGCAGACTTTGCATTACCTGTGCTGTGTACCAATCAGGCCCACTGACAAGGGGCAAAGGTAGTAGCTATCTGGACCCAGCGATTCAAAGGGGCATGGAGCTTCCAACCACTGCTACTACAGCAGCGGTGGTGGCCAGAGCCAGAACACCACTCCGCATGGCTCTGAAAGCTGAGCAGGGGGCATACTGCATTCCAGGCAGTGCTCAGCACTGGATGCCCCCAGCCCCACCCCTTCCACCCAAGGTCCTGCCTCTTCAGAGGGGGGGAGGGTGCAGAGCCAGCCCCATCACACACCTTGCCCTAGGGCCTGCAGTGGCTGTTGATCCCACTGGTATCAAGTAAACCCAAGATGAATACAAATTATTGGCTATATTTTGCCTTTAAATAATATTTTGTACCCATTACCATGGTATCCGGGCACCTTACAAGGTTTGAGGGAACAGACATCACACTCACTACTGCTGCCTGCAACTTTTATTGGTCTCCTATGAAACTTGATTTAAATTAGTTGACTAGGTGTTGGCAAAGAGGTGCATCCTGTCTGTAGTCTACACTATGCCAGTATGGATGTATTGGCAGAGCCCCTGGCATAAACGCAGAATATGCTAACAGGAGAAATTTAGCCAGCTAGTAAAACCACCTCTCCAAATAACAGTAGCTATGCTGACAGAAGCCCTTTTCTGCTGTCCTATCTAGGGGTACTTCTAGACTGCAGGGGGTTTTCGGGATATCAGAGGTATCCTACAAAAAAAAGCAGGATGTGGCGGAGTTTTTTGGAAGAGCAGATGCACAAGGAAGAAGAGATCTTCTGAAAGAGGGTTTTTTTCCCCCGAATTTTGACCCAGTGTAGACGGGCCAAATTTCAGAAAAGCCTCTTCCAAAAAAACCCGTGGAAATAGGTACACAAATTGCGGAGTGTATTTTCAGGGGCAGCCGGTGGCTATAGGTGGACTTGGCCACCACCTGGAGAGCCCAATGATGATGTCATGGGGGCGCTCGGGGCACCCACCGATGACGTCGGTCCATTGACAGCCCTGCAGGCAGGGGCGCCGATCACATGTTCTGCCTGGGGCGCCAGCTGCTGCAGCCAGCCTCGGGCCTCTCCTGCGTATTTTGCGTACCTTTTTCCGAAAAAAAGTTGTAGTATAGACATAGCCCGGTGTTTTCTGAAATAACTGTGTTAGCTGAAGAGGTATTTTGTTCACAAAAGTTATGCTGACAAAACTTTGTAGTTTAGACCTGACTTAAAAGGGAGCTGGCATCTGCTTAAAAAAATTACATAGGTGAGCTCCTACTAAAAAAAGCTCAGCCTCAAACACCAAGATTCTTTGTCCTAAGGACATTTAATTCCAATGTTCTCGTCACAGATAAATTCCCCAACCTGACACTCTGAGTGCAGAGATAGGGAACCGGCGAGTAGAATAAACTCTGTAAAACATGTCTCTGACTCCCAGAGACTGAGATAAAAAAAAAAGACAAAGACTGATCTCTTGCTGCCACCACCCAAATGAATAAAAGAAAATATAAAATAAACCCTTTTCCAGGAAAGAGATCACTTGGGAATCCCCTTCCAAAGGCAAAGCTCTCCTCCCTGCTCCAACCTCCATTTTGCTTGGAATTGGGAAAACAAACAGAGGGAATCTGCTGAGAACAATAGACTCTTCCCAGGTATCTAGGCATGTAAACTAAGGACACATCAATCAACCAATACCAATTAATCAAAACAAAAAAGGAAAACACATTTATTATTAAAACAAAACAACTGCTGCAAGCATAGTAAATGACTAGGTGTTAAATAGCCATGAAGTGACAGACTCAGGTAAAAATCCCTGGGCTGTAATCCTTAGTTACAAAAAAGAAAAACAATTAACCGGCTCAGAAATGTTTTCCAAACCCGCAAACAAGGAAAACAGTAAAACCTGACGAACTATCTAAACTTTTCCCTACTTACACATTTCCATTCCTGGTAGACATGGGAACCCATTCCTAGGAGAGCCTGACTCCCTTGTTACCTGAAAGAAACTGCTCTGATCTCAAACAAAGAAGAGGGAAAGAAAATTCCCCGTCTTGGTTTGAAATTCCTATCTGCATTTTTATTGGCTGACTGCCCGAAGTCCCCTTCCTCAGGTGCATCTCCAGTTGCTTAATCCTTTCCTCACTCTCCAGGAAAGTCAGACTCTCCTTAGCAGCTCTTATTTATGACAATTCAAGATAAGCATAGTGGGTGAGATTTTGTCAAGCAATGACTAAGGCAGCCTAGCATGCTGCATTAACAATTACATTTTTATAACAATTTCAGTATTTTTCTAACAGAATTAGAAAAGCCATCTAGGTGTTCACAGACTTCTGGGGCTGTGATGAAACAATTGCAGAATTTATTTATAGACATAAGCTGTTCATTCTCATCTACTATACATTTTAGAGAGTTTGTGCATCTGTCTGTGTCCCTCTCCATCCTTCTGTGAGTCCATTTGTTCAAGAACGCCTCCTAAATGATAAAAGCTAGGACCACCAAATTTTGTATGCAGCTTCTTCTTATCATAACTTAAAGCAAGCTCAGGGTTTGGTTGTGCCAGAACAATGGGATATGCATGAAATACTCTTGTTTCACATCAAATGGAAGGGAAGGGAAATGATATCAGGGACTGTTATACTCACAAGTAACCATGGGGGGATAGCAAGAGCCCCAGCCCTAGTAAACAGCCACTCGCCAGCAGTTTGCCCTTTCTGCCCCAGAGAGCAACCAGCAGGTATCCTGTGTACCCCGTCACCTGCCGCTGGTGAAACACAGGCAATGCCAGATAAGTCTTCTAGTAGTTCATAATTACTGATAGTTGATCTATTTCACAGAATGTAAGAAAATTCCCAGACTGAATCATCACCTTTAAGACTCATATCAGTTTTGATAAGGAACTACCTGGCTTCATCTTTTAAATGACTAGGTAAGCTGCCTGCCTTCTGCAATGTTGTCCTGAATATTCCTATTAAAGCTCCAATTCATTTTACAGGGACTACTCACACACATGTGTAAACATAAGCACAGATCTGCAGAACCACAATCTTCAATGCTACCCATTAGTCCCCTCTTCTTCCACCAACCTAGAATGCTACTCATTGGCCTCCATCTTGCCTCCTCACTCATTTTTCCCAAGTCAAGGAAAGGCTGGTGTGGGTGAAAAGCTAGAAGCCATTGTTAAGCAATTCACTAATGTAGTATTTTGGCATTTTTAACATATTTGTTCCTTGAATTTTCCAAAATTAAGTTTGCTGAATTTAAAAAGAACATTTTGCAAACAGCTGGCCCGCAAAACATTAACTATTTTAACATATGCAAAAAAAGCAAGCAAACAAACAAACAAACATAAAACACCCATCCACCAACCTACTGGCTCAATTATTGGTGAGAAAGTCACACGTATACTGTGTACTTCACACATTTTTCTTTTACCAAAAGCAATTCTCAAACTTTAGCACCCTGAGGACCTGCATTTTGATTTAAAAATTTTCATGAAAACCCAAATCCCCCTCCCGTTCAGCCACAAGACTGCCTCCATTCCACCTCTTCCCTAAAGGCTTCACCCTAACCCCAGTTCTTCCTACATAGCCTCTCCTTTTCCTGCCTCCTCCCCCAAGCATGCCCCATCCATGATCTTCCCCCTCCTTCTCAGAGCTTCCTGCACACCGCAGAACAGTTCTCTTGTATGCAGGAGGCAGGGGCAGATGACCATTTTGCCAGGCCCAGGGAAGAACTATTTCGCGGGGGCCCCCTTTGTCACGGCGCATGCGCGGGGCCCAGCGTGGCTGCCCCGCTCACCCTGCCCTATATCCACCCCTGGCAGGAGGCATAGGGAGGGAGGCAGAGGAGCTGCAGGAAAGCAGGGAAAGAAGTTGATCAGTGGGGCTGGCATCCCCCCAAAGGTATCCTTGTGGCCCCCAGAGGTCTGCTTAGCTTGAGAAATACTGTTACATATTATGTGCATTATTCATAATTTGGATACCCAACGAACTACCTTGGTTTTAAAAGAATTCTAGATAACAAAATTGAAGTAGTATCTGTGGGGGTGGAGGGGACGTGGGAGTAGTATGACAGCCGGAGGAGCTGCCAAAATTCTGTTCCTTTACCTGCATGCTGCTTCCCCTCCCATTGGGGAAAGAAGCAGAACCCTAGACTGTCCTCTGGCCAGGCTGCTGCTGTATGGAGCCGGAAAAGACATAACTCTGTGGAAGCGTAGTGAGCAGGACTGGGAGTTCTGCTCCTTCGCCGTCTGTAAGGGCCAGCGGAGAAAGGAGAAGAACACTGTTGCACTGCTCCCAGACCCCTCTCCACCCAGACACCAAAGGATGGGGAGGGGAAGGAAAGAGCATGCGGACCCAGGTTAGACAGAACTATGTAGGGTCTTGTGAAGAAGTCACCTGGCCCCCCATATCAGGAAGAAATTAATTTCACTTTCACTACTGAATGAACATCAGTACATTCTCAATCTGCCCCCCATGTTTAAAACGTGTTGTTTGCTTGAACCAGTTTTCGCCGGGTTTAAGTCAGTTGTGTGAACACAATTTTTCATTTCCATCGTGATTAGGTGTATGTTTCTCCTCTTTGTCTCTTCAAGACAAAGAGGAGAAACATACTCTGGAACCAACATAATCCCAATCCTGCAAAGATTTATTGTTTATGTTATTATTTGTTTAGTTTAAAGAATATAACTAGCTCCACTGAGCTAAATGAGTTAAGCACAAGCTTTTAGCTCTGCATAATCAGGGCCTGTGCATGCAACAAGCTGAACAAAAAGGTGGAAAATTTAGTGTGAAGCAGAACATTTACTTAAGAATTTCTCTTGAATTTTTTTAAATCAAAGGCCTAACAATTTTATATAGTTTTTTTAGGTGCACCTACTCACTAGCCCAGTGAACACTTAAAAATAATATCAGAGGGGTAGCCGTGTTAGTCTGAATCTGCAAAAGCGACGAGGAGTCCTGTGGCACCTTATAGACTAACTGAAGTGTAGGAGCATAAGCTTTCGTGGGCAAAGACCCACTTCGTCAGATGCACGTAGTGGAAATTTCCAGAGGCAGGAATAAATATGCAGGCCAGGATCAGGCTGGAGATGATGAGGTGATCCAATCAAGGAGGATGAGGCCCACTTCTAGCCTCACACCTCCAGATCAGCTGCTAGAAGTGGGCCTCATCCTCCTTGATTGGATCACCTCATCATCTCCAGCCTGATCCTGGCCTGCATATTTATTCCTGCCTCTGGAAATTTCCACTACGTGCATCTGACGAAGTGGGTCTTTGCCCACGAAAGCTTATGCTCCTACACTTCAGTTAGTCTATAAGGTGCCACAGGACTCCTCGTCGCTCTTAAAAATAATAGAGAACATAAGCAACAGTTACTAATTTGTTATGCCATCTCTAATGCCCATTACAACTGCTCCTAAATAAAACGCTCATTTTCTAGACCTTGCAAAAGGTATTTTGTTCTTATTAACTCCTTTTGTATGTGAGTATGGAGATGTGTGATGGAATGCCAGATTAATTAACAGCCAGGGTGCCAGACACAATTCTCCAAAAACAACACCTACAGAAAAGTCACTGATCGCTACAAAAACGTGTCTCTGTATACCAAAATCCAATTAAAAATCCTTTTAGCTCAACATTCTTGTTTTTGGAAGAAAAATAAACTAATAAACTCATATGTTTCTGCCTCATATGATGAAGAAAAAGCTTTTTAAAACAGTAGAAAATAATTAAAACAAAAGGCTCATTAGACTAGAGGCTTTAAATTTCTAGTCTGTTAATATGTTATGTCATTTTAAAATGATTAATAGACAAGTTCAAGTTATATACAGGCAGTCCCCGGGTTACGTACAAGATAGGGACTGTAGGTTTGTTCTTAAGTTGAATCTGTATGTAAGTCGGAACTGGCATCCAGATTCAGCCGCTGAATCTGGACACCAGTTCTGACTTACATACAGATTCAACTTAAGAACCCCAGGCGTCCCCAAGTCAGCTGCTGCTGAAACTGATCAGCAGCTGATTCCAGGAAGCCCGGAGCAGAGCAACTCTGCCTCGGGCTTCCTGTAGTCAGCTGCTGGTCAGTTTCAGCAGCGGCTAACTTGGGGACGCCTGGGGCAGAGCAGCTCGGGTGCTGCTGGGTTGGTCCAGTAGCGCTGCCGCTCCTCGGCGCTACTGGACCAACCCAGCAGCACCCCAGCTGCTCTGCCCCAGGCATCCTGATTCAGCCACTGCTGAAACTGATCAGCAGCGGCTGAATCAGGACTCCTGGGGCAGAGTAGCTGGGGTGCTGCCGGGTTGGTCCAGTAGCGCCAAGGAGCGGTGCTGTGGGACCAACCGGCAGCGCCCCACCTGCTCTACCACAGGCCCCGGGCTTTGCTCCACATCTCCCTGGTCTGCTGAGGGGGGCACTAGCTGCGTCCCCCCCAGCAGACCAGAGAGACGCAGAGCAAAGCGGCGGAGGACCCAGGCCGGACCTGCGGCGCTTCCAGATCAGCTGGAAGCGCCAGGTCCGGCCGGGTCCTCCGCGGCTTTGCTCAGTGTCTCCCTGCTCTGCAGAACAGGAAAACGCTGAGCAAAGCCGCGGAGGACCCGGACCGGACCCGCGGCCACTTCCAGATCAGCTGGAAGCGCCGCGGGTCCGGCCCCGGGTCCTGCGCTGCTTTGCTCAGCGTCTCCCTGGTCTGCTGGCTCCTGCAGCAGACCAGGGAGACAGGGAGCAGCTTTTCTCGCCCCGGAGGAGGCGGGCGGCGGGACCAGGCGTCCCTCCGCTCCAGTCCTCCGGGCGAGAAAATCCCCGTTCGTATCTGCGGATCCGACGTAAGTCGGATCCGCGTAACTCGGGGACTGCCTGTACCACCAATGAAGAACTATTTCACAGACTCTGAAATTAGATCTTTAACAAATTTGAATCAATGGCTAGACACCATAGTATATTAAAATAATGTTATTTATTTTTATTATACTTCTACGGTAATCTTTCAGTATCATGAATTTCACCACTATAGATGTTTTTCAGTATTTGAATTACAGATTGTGCTCTTTTGTGCCATCCAGGAAAACAGTGACAGAAGTCCTGTCAAGCACCTAGCCCAATGGGATCCTGGCACATGACTAGGGATCCTGTGCACAAAATTAATAGAAATAATAAAAAATAAGGAAAAAGAGTTTTGAAAATGCAGGGAAGAGGAGCTACAACACAATTGACAATACATCTCCAAGACACAAGATACTTAAGGTATGCATATTTTAGAAATTAATAGGTTCTGCTAATTGACTTTACTCATACATTGAAGCATTTGTAATAGGTCACAAACAATCCTGACATCATACTGCAATTCTACAGAAAATTATCTTTCCAATATTATCTGGCATGCCTTTTGCTCCTATCTAAGATCTGTAGTTAGGAGTATGCATCTGATCATTCATGCAATCAAAATCTTCAAATTTAGATATGATAATGTAGCTCAAAACAGAGACTGAAACTAAAGTAGGAAATTTCACACAGAAAAGACATGCCCTTTAGAATTTATATTAAAATGGAGTCAAGAATACCACTATCTGTTATGAAAGTTTGAAACAGATAGGCAAAAGCAAAGTTATCTTGCTTATTTGTTCTTTTGCTATTCCTTAGTACTATCATGATCAAAGTCTTGGTTCAGAGCGAGGAGTTGTGTTGCAAGTCAGTGTGATCAAGATTACCGAATCATTTGAACTAGTTTACTCTTATAAAGGCTGCCTTCTGGGACCTCATGGATGGAAGTGATGGCGGAGCTATCATTAGATAATGGTGAGATTTCAGTTGTTTTTATTAATAGTATGCATATAACTTGTTGAAATACATTTATATTTCCCCCTCATCGATCACTGATCCACCTCAAAAGTATTTTTTTAAATTAAATAATCCCATTAAGTTTTAGCCATCAGTGCTGGAAAGTGAGGTGGTTTCTTTAGCGGCTGTGTGCTAAGGCCTTGATCCTGCAAGCTGGAATATTTGCCACAATAAAGTTAAGCAAATGCATAAATTATTGCAAGATCAGGGCTTAAAGCTATTCCCTCCAGGCATATGAACTAGGCCCTGATCCTGAACACACTTATACATGTTTATTTAAGGCACTGGGGCAGGGCTTCTCACTTTGTGCGGCCCGGATTGTTGTGTGTGACCCCAAAAAGGTTCTCCACCACTGCTCTAGCTGAACTCCAGATTAGCAGGTTACACAAACTGAAGAGGTAACATCGGTCCCTTGTTTTCCCACCTGGAGAACCCCGGTCCAGCCGCGGCGTGACAGCAAACAAGAACAAACGCACTTCTTCCCAGCGCCCCGGCGCCGTCTGGAGAGTCTGCCCTGGGCTTGGCTTTAGTGCACCGCTCTATCCTCCCGCTGGAAAAAGTTCTCTCCCCACGCTGCTTCGTGCGAGCTGCCAATCTCTCGTCAGAGGGAGATTTGAACCGGCTCGGTGAAAAACGCACAGGAAAGTCTTCCAGCACTCACGGGAGAGAAAACGCTCAGTCAAGACTCAGCCAGCCCTTCGCAGGGAGACGGCTCCAGGGGCACAGCACAGCGGGCGAGACAGGCTCCGGGGGGGCTTGGAGGCAGGCAGGGTTTATCCTCCAGTGTCAAACCCTTTCCCGGAGGGGGGGTTGGAACTTGAGATCCTGGCCCCGGAGGACCCGTAGAGACTTATACCAAAATGAACCATTCGGTCCCCTCACACCTGCGCAGGGGCCCCTTCCCGACACCACAGGGAGCAGCTTATCTCCCGCCGAGCCGCAGCGCCACCCTTCGCCCCTCTGCCCCCGCCAGTCGGGGGGGCTCCGGGGCCCGGCAGCGCTTCTGGGGCTCACGGGAAAGAAGAGGCTGGGCAAAGCTGAGCCCGCCAGCCCGCTCCCCGCTGCCCCAGCTCCAGCCTTCCCTCCTAGGCTCCGACCCGGCCCCCTCCGGGATGCTGCTGCCCCGTCCGGTGCCCCTTGCGCCCCACAGGGCGCTCCTCAAGCCTGGCCCCGCACAGCCCGGGACCGCGCGCTCGCTCTGAGGTGCGGTGAGAACTGCGGGCTCGGAGCCCCCCTACCTGGCGGCCGCTCCCCGCTCTCCACAGCAGGCTCTCGCCAGCACCGAGTCCCTCTGGCCCCTGCACTTTTTTGGACAGCCAGCGTATGTTTTCCGTCAAGGCGACATCACTTCCCGTAAGCCCGAGCGAGGGGCGGTCACTGCCCCTCCCTTCGCTGCCGGGCCGCCCCGGGCATCCCTGGCGGGGGGGAAGGGGGGAGCGCTAGTCACGCGTGGCCGGTGAGCGCTGAGGCAAGCTCCTCAGAGGCGCAGCCAGGCCCTGGAAGGGTGAGGGGGCGGAGGAGAGCGCCAGCCTAAGCGGCCCCTGCACAGTAAGGGCTCAGCGTCGGGGCTGGTTACACTAGGGCAGCGATTATCTATTTTATTTGGCCTTTTAAACTTGAAATTTTTTTTGCAGAACCCCTAATAACAGTCATATATGGAGCTGAAAAAGTAGATCACAAAGAAGTAAGGATAATAAACAAATGCTAAACAATCTTACGACATGTAGACTAATCTATCATACTCAATTTATATTGGTCATGGTTAAATTTTTAAAAACAAGAAATCAAGCACTATACTGAAGTAAAGTATTCAGGCTCGCACTGCCTGCACTCCCATACAAGCAACTGGTTTGAAAGCTGAAGCTTCCACTTTGTCAGATGCGGTGCTAGTATTTTTGTACTCAGTTACCCACATGATCCACGCTCCCTGAGAGTGAATACAGGGATTTATGGTGGTATATAGCAGGTGATTGCACCACTGACTGGCTACACGTGCAGCACTGAGTAGTGACATTATCGTCCCCAATCTCTAGTTAAGCTGGCATTACACAGGGACACTTATCGGGGCAAACAAATGAAAATTGTTTTCAATAAAATTCATAAATGCTTAAATATTATTTTAATCATAAAATATTCTTATAGAATCCTTATTTTCACGTCACATAACCATGAGGTTCCACAGAACACCATTTGGGAAACACTGCACTAGGGGCAGCGGGCGCGCAGCGGCAGGGCTTGCCCTACCTCTCAGCTAAGATGGCTACAGCTCCTTCCCCAAAGCACATTTATAAGAAAGACATCATAAGTGCTGCCACTGTTCCTGCCTCCAAGCAGATTCCATTATGTGCAGGGGTTTCTGTTTGCTCACAACTTTCCACACCTCCACCCATTATAAAAATTGTTGTAGCATCCCTGCATCAAGTTGAACTCCTCCCCCACAATTTCTCTTTTCTACCTACCTGTTTAGCTCTTTTTGAAAGCAACTTACTTGAGTGTGAGGTAGAATGCTCATTACAAAGAGAAAGTGGGTTGCCAGGGGCAAATACCAAATGAATTATGGGCAAGAAGTGATAACTGCCAGCATTCTGAATTTTTGCTACCCCCTGGTGGCTGTTTTCCTTTTTTAAAACACCCCTCCCTCCCCCCCCTTCTCGCTACACCAGTGGCTTCCAACCTTTTTACACACAAGAACACTTTTTGAATTTAAGTGCAATCTAAGATCTACCTCAAACCCAAATATCCTTGCCCCCCTTTCCTTTGTGCTCCTTCTCCCACTTCTCTCTGAGGCCCAGCCCCTGCTCACTCCATCCTCCTCCCTCCCAACACTCACTTTCATCAGGCAGGGCAGTGGAGTGGGGTGCAGGCTCTGGTCTTGGATTAAGGGATTTGGAGTGTGAAAGGGGCTCTGAGCTGAGCTTGGGGCAGGCAGTTGGGGTGCCAGAGGGAGTTCTAGGTGCAGGCTCTGGTAGGGTGTTTGGATGCAAGGGGCTCAGGGCTAGGGCAAGAGGGGATTCATGACTTGGGTAGGGGTTCAGGATGTGGACTCCAGCTGGGCACTGCTTACCTCAGGTGGCTCCTGGGTAATGGCACAGTGGGGCTAACACAGGCTCACCCCTGCCCTGGCCCTGCACCACTCCCAGCAGCAGCCAGCAAACTTGCTTTATCCCCAGTCCTGTTGTGCCCCCTCTCACTCTTCCAACTTGAAAGCATGATATGCTGCTGCTTTTTCACTCATATATATGAAAGCATGCATACATTGAAACAAAATTGATTTGGAAAGTTGCTATGGCATGGCCTACTAAACTAAGTGATTCAATCTCAGTTCCATTTCTGGCTCGTTCACCTGTAACACACTCCACCTAACTAAGGCTAACACCACATCTCTTAAATTTTGTGCTTAAGTAGTTTCCAAAGAGTGACCTATTGGACTGCAACATTGACTCTAAGATCCCCATCAAATAGAACATTTAGAATCAAAAGTGGACAAGACATTAAGAAATAGATGGTAGGGACCAATCTTGTATTGAAGGCAAGGGCCAGACTAAGCACACTAACTACGACCAAATCACTTAACATTTACTATCTAATCTTCACCATTCCCTGTGAGAAGTTAGGTAGGCATCATCCCCACTTTAGTAACAATGAAACTGAGATACAGAGAAGATACTTGCACCCCTCATCCCAAAAATACATTGAAAGTTAAGGTTAGATTTGACAATAGAACTTAGCAATCACTGACCCTTTCAGCCTTCTACTTGCACAGTTAGACAGCATCTCTCCCTACAAGGCACTCATCTTGTTTAACAGTATGGAGTTTATTCACTTTTAGATCACACAATCCATTCTCAGATCTCATGCTACAGGTATGCTCTTTAATCCCTATGGGTTGGGGCTAAGGTCAGAGTGACAAACCTAATTCTGAATATGCATACAACTAGAAACCTATCATTTTAAGAGGAAAAAAGTGTCAGTGGAATCAAATGCAGTTAGGTGAATGTGTGTACAATTAGCCACTTTAAAAAACACTGCTTGTTTACATTAATTAAAAAGCATAGTATTTATTCTTCACCGAAACAAACCAATTCCATTTGGAATAGAATGCTATAATTTTATCTCAGAATGGAAGTAGTGTCCAAGCCAGTATTACCGAGAAGCTCCACGTAATTCCTGCAATTCTTTCTTCTCTCCTAGTTCTGGTGCTTGTGGGTTGTCTTTTAATTTATTCTGGTTTCTGTTATATTGTTCAAATATTGGTTTATAGATGTAGACTCCTCCGGCAACTCCAAGAAGAGCCCCCAGAAAGATATAAGGCGTTTTACCATACATGTTGACAGCTAAAGCTGTAACTTGACAAACTTGTCTTCAAAGAAATTCTAAAGACATCTGAGTAGCCAAACAAAATCTTCAGATCTGTATATAAATGAAAGTAAATGTAAAATGTTACTAATATTTGTTATAGTGCAAAAAGAATTTAGTATGGGCAAGTAGCTATCACAGCCCAGTAACCATGATTAACAGTTGATGCTCAGTTACTGATGGCAAGATAGAAGTCCAGTTATCTTGTAAACAAAATGCTTTGCATTGGTTTGGTTACATGGAAGAAGTGGAGTACATACTCTGTACTGTATAAAACAAGGTTCAGGATTTTGGAGGTCTTTTTCCTTTCTCTCCAGTACAAGATGCAAAGTTTTATGAGAACTAGTTCCAATATGACCCTGTAGAGCACATTTGCCTGGAAGCTTTTCCCTTTGATATTTACATACCCTCTGCTTTTTGTTTCCTGCCCCCTTCCATTTTTTCCTTCCCCTCTCTCCCTTCTCCCCTATTTATTTTGAGTCTGGACAGCCTAACCTCAAAACTCCAGTCATCTGAAGAAGTGGCCTGTGCCCACGAAAGCTCATAATACCATCTACAGGTTTTGTTAGTCTGTAAAGTCTATTTGTAGTTTTGTAAGTTTATCCTGTACAGACTAAGTTAGCTACCCCGTGAAGCTTTTCAGCAGCGATACTGGGGCTGTCCATTCTGTAAAGCAGCGCCGCTGCTCTGAGCCCCGATAGTGCCTCCCACGTGCTACTTGAAAGCCGTTAGTAGCCCCGCGGCGGGTTTAAGCTGCGGGCCGCTACCCAGGCAGGGCAGGCAGCAGAGAGCCGTGCTCCGGAACTCCGCGGTCACCGAGAACGCCCAGCTGCCGGAGGGAGGCCGCGCGCAGAACGAGGAGCTTCCCGCCAGGAGAAGCTTCGGGAACGGGAACAAGGGAGAACTTGGGTGCGCCCCGCCCCCAGGTCTGAGCCCAGCAGCTTCCCAGTCCCGCCACCCCGCAGCGCTCATGGGGGCGGGGAGGGCAAGGCATAGCGAACAGCGAACAGACACCCCTAGGCCCCAGATCGCCAGGCAGGGGCCCGAAGGTAGGAAGCGACAGGAAAAACTTCGGGGACATCCGCCCCCGTCTCTCCGCGCCCAGCCCAGCCCAGCCCAGCCAACCCCTCCTACCGTGGAGCAGCGCGCCGCCTTGACCGCCCCTTACGAACCGATTAAACCAGAGAGTTGAGACGTCCAACGAGACTAGACAAGCTGCCGGAAGTACATAACCTCGCCCCACCCTGAGAGACATTCTGTCGCTCACTGCCATTGACTTTTATCCCCAGCGTCCGCCCCAATAGTCTTCTGCACATGCGCTCAGCCGGGCCCCGGAGCTCTGGCTCCTCCCAATGCGGAAGTGAGAGCGGTCCTGCCCAGCGGTGCCACCGGCCTTGGAGCGAAGTCCGACATGGAGGCGGCGGGAGGCGGGTTCTTCGCCCGCGGTCGGACCCGCCGTGCCGACACTGTGCGGCTCCGCAAGAGGAAATCTGTGCTGTACAGCGCTGCCCCGGGGCCCGGCGGGGAGCGGGGCCCAGGTGAGGGGAGGTCGAGACATGAGAAGCTCGGGGGGCGGGCTGAGGCTGGGCACGCGGAGCTGTAGGAATCGAGCTGCATCTCGCTAAGCCCTCTGACACCGAGAGGCGATCGAGGAGGGAACTCCGCCGCTTAGCAAAGCACCGCTGCACAGGGCAGGCTGCACCCCGGCGGCTGCTTGGAGGGTTGTGCATGGCGCGGGGGAAGGGGCTCCGTGCCCACTCCACCAAGCTCTTATTAATTCGGCGGGTGGGAGGAACCCAAGAGATTTCTTAGTTACTCCAAGTTGAGTCGGCAGCAGGTGGTTCCTTCAAGGGGCGGATCGGATCGCGGGAAGCAGTACTTTCCGAAACACTGCCCGCACCCCCAACTCCTTAAGGCTCCAACGTGAGATACACCATTTGCAGGAGATTGTGTACTTCAAAATTTCGCATAGATATACTCCACTGGACTTCATTGTTTCTGATAGGGTGCACCATGTTATCGCATTAAGAAAAGTGGCATGTTTATCAAGTCAGCTGCTATTAAAACCTAATATTTTATTTTTAAAAGTTTCTAGCTCGCATTTATAAAGAAAAACTGGAGAAGTTGCAGCTAATGGCATTGAAAGGGAGTAGCCTGAACCCCTAGTCACCACCAGAGCATATTAGTCCCTTACTGGTGTCTTCCTAATTACTGGGAAGAAAGAGGCTACCACAGCTGACTTGAAGCAGAGGACTCTGAAGAACATTGTTTACCACCCCTATTGTTTACCACTTGTTTTTTGGTTGCTCCAGGTGTCATCCATTCTTTCCTCACCATTCTTACATGCTTTGATCAACTGTGAAATACTTATTCTTGAAACTTAAATGACTGCACATGAGAGACTAACCAGTGAAATGAATACTTCTCAACCAATTTTTCAGGTTCTGAAAAATCAGACACCACTATAGCAATTACATTCAGTTCATGTTTACAAACTTGAGCTAGTGACTTACTTTTAATTTGTTTTAAAGTCAGATTCAAGAGAACAAGACAGCAACTTTTATTTTTTAAGTTAGAAGCTGGCTGTGGGACAAATAAATCCAAAGCCATTAGCTTTTTCTTCTAATTAATAACTGTCTACAGTACTTGTTTGAAGTTCTCACTAAATTCAGTTTTAATCTAGCTTTCTGTCCTTCAGTCATTGTTGATTTGGTGAGATAGTTTGTAATCATTTAAGGCTTCAACACAGGATCAAACTAGAGACAGAGAAATGATGCTATTAAAAAGCAAACTGCAAATGGGTCATAATCCTTTGTCAAAACTGCAGTCATTTTAAGTATGATGTATTTTTCTTATAATGAAAATTGTTCAAAAGTGCTACCATATACAGTATAATTTGCTATAATTTTAAAGAGAATGCCTTTGTTCAGTGATGATCAACAGCCATATTATTATTTCAGTGACTTAATAGGGACTTTCTTCAATTTAATATTTTTCTCTCTCAGATCTTATTGGTGAAAACATTTATTTGGTCTTATTTACCATAACTCTGCGAGTACTTAACTGCTTTTTAGTCCAGACAAGCTTTGTTCCAGATGAATACTGGCAGTCGCTTGAAGTTGCACATCATATGGTTTTCAAATATCCTTTGCTTTTTGAAGTTAAAATTAGTGTCATCTTTCTAAAACTGAACTATGTGTGCTCACTTTCTTTCATTTTGTAATAGTGTTCTCAGGACAATAATTACATCAGTTTGTGATGACTTTTTTGCCCCAGTAATATGCTCACATTCACTCGGCTCTCTCTCTCTATTTCCATGCTTTTACTTATCTTAGTAACTAGAGATGTGAATGGGTAACCAGTTACACGGTGAGCATCACCCTTAATAGATGATCCTTACTGGGTAATGGTTAAATGTTACCTGGGAGCAGCCTCTCACTCTGGCCCTGCGAGGCTGCTGGCTCTCAGCCTGCACGGAATCGGAAGCAGCCAGGCTGGAGCAGCCCCTGCCCATGGTGCAGGGACCACTCCAGCCTAGTGGGCTAGAATGACCCCCTCCACCCAGCCCTGTTTAATCAGTTAACCCGTTAAACGTAATCTTTAACTATTAGTAACTTTCCTGGAGCTCTGTCACTATAGGTTTGACCACCTAGTCCAGCACCGACAGGTGCTGACCCCTGACACCACTGCCACCAGCCTGGCTGCACACAGGTTCAGCCAGGCTCCTGGCCACTGGCCCTTCTGCTCACAGCCTGGCTAGGCTCTCCGTCTGCCAGCCCTGATGCTGTCAGCCTGGCCAGATTCCCAACTGCTGGCCTCGGCCCCCCTCCCCCCCCGCCACTTGCAGGGCTCCGAGCTGCTGGGGCTCTCTGGTCCAGGAACATCAGAGAGATGTAACCTGTACCACTGTCCTTGTTGGGTAGAAGGAGTGTTAAGCTAGGGATGTCCCAGGCAGTGAGATATTAATAGGATCATTGGCAGAAATCACTAATAGAAAATAGTCTCAGAGTAGATTTTTAACACAGAATCAGGAAATCCTGAGAATAAGTGGAGCACTAACAGGAAAACACTGAGTTCTTTATATATCCTTAATATTACTAATTATGGCTTCTTGACTTGGGAATGGGCAGAAGGTTTAAGGGGTTATTCCTACCCACTATTCTTTGCAACTATCTACAGAGTTTTACAGCTATTGGCAAAGGATGATGTGCAGCTGCTGGTGAGTATAAAGGAAGTATTTTTTAAAAGTTCAGCGGCTACTTTGAGGGTGAAGACTGTAGGTAGTAATTCTTGATCTCTATCAAACTTCTTCAAATGCCAAAGAAGATAGTTTTGTGCCAGTAGTATAATTTTTGTCATGGTTATTTTTAGTAAAAGTCAGACAGATCACCAAAATATCATGGAAAACCACAACCTGCCCATGATTTCTATTGCAAATAAAATGAGGGGACTAAAGCTTGGGGAGGGGAGGATGGCTGACAGCGCCAGTCCAAACCAAAGCTGTTGAGGTAAGGGATGCAGTTACAGAAGTACCATAAAGGCATGGAATCCATGACCTGCGTGATTAAATCTTATCCTTAGCCATTAGAATCACAACACTACTTGCTTAGTAGCTCTTTAATTAAAAGCTTATTCTGGCTACATACTCTAGTACCAGGTACTACAAAAAAATAACTAACAGCTGAACAGAATCTGAGAGTAGGTTTTTTCAAAAGCACTCTGTACTGACATAACTACTTTATTTGAAGACAGTGAATTAAACTGCCATTGATGTCATTAGAAGGTCAATTTACATCATTTTGGAACAGTTTTAAAAGAGCTACTTGGAGTTTCTGGAAACTTTCAATTGAATGTCAGACTGGCTTTCTTTGGTTTTAGTAGAAACTCTGGACTCCTCTTTCTCTAGGACTATGGTATTTAAAATAGTAAGAGCTTTTCATCAAAACATGCAGAAACAGTAATATTTCATCATGTCTTTCATTTCCTCAATGGATTGATGTTTTAAAAATCTAATGTTACATAGTGTAGTTAAACTTGTGAGTTAATTGGGGTTCCAGAAATAAAGGTAAGACAAATAAGGACTTTTTTTGTTTTTTTAATATAGATTTGGATCCCTAGACTTGTGCAAGCACTTCTATCCGCTCTAGCAGATGTGAAGCTTTACTCATTTGTGAGACACCTAGAAAATGCAGAAACAGCAAAGTGGGTGGTGAGTCTCAGCCTTAAGTATATCTTACGTGTTTTGTAGTATTTTAGCAGTGTATTGCAGTACTTAAGAAATGGTTAAATGGTATTATTCAATGTCTGAAAGGTTTTAAACATAAGTGCTATCGCCACTTTCATTAAAAGCTATAAAAATACCATATTAACACTTCCCTCCCATCCTGTTGTTCATAATTGTTTTTAGTATCTTTGCCAGTTGTGCTCTTGGTTTACATGGTATTGCTGTACCAGAACTCTAACAAACACCATGGAAACTGTTCTCACCATCTTTGCTCTTTTCTACTATCCACTGGAAGGCTCAAAGACGAGGAGAAGGTGAGAAAATGTACACATTAATAAGTTTTGTAACCTTTGACTGGAATCATCAGAATAAATGCAGCTGTTAATATACTACTTTCTGTTCATATATGAACTTCTGCCTTTTGTTGTTCTCCCTCATGTTTTACTTTTATCTGCACAAATGCACAGACTTCTGAATTTAGAAAGCTAATGTGGATGATAACTATTCCTCATGCAAAGGCACAAGTCCAGTTAATGCTCATGGCAAGACTGTACAGATGGAACACAGTTTTTCATCTGCCAAGAGGTTTTATATTGGTTCCAAAGAAGTTGTTGGGGATGGGACCATATGAAACAGAGTTTTGGGTTGTTGGGTCAACTAAGGGTTAATCTGTGACCAAACTGCAGCTGTTTCAATTGCCTAGTGGAATAATAACGGTGGTTATAGCTGCACGTGGAAGCAGGAGACAGTGGTGGGTATGTAAAATTACTACTCTGCTGTTCCTCATATCAAACCCAAATTATTACCTATGGGGGACATTAATTTCATCTTTAGGACAGTGTAGAGGTGCTGAATTTGTGAGACTTTAGGAAGGACAGAAAAGCTGGTCACTCAAACAAAATATTCAGAATCAACATATTAACTAATTTCGAACTGAGTAATACTCTTTAAAAAGCCTACACATACTTTCTAACAAGATATGTAGTCTTGCTTTGTTTAATTTACTACAGCTTTTTCATAAAGCAAGCCAATAAGGAAGTGTTTGCACCTAAAGATTCAAGGTTATAGGCAAGAGCTGTGTATGGAAGTCTGCATGCTGTACTTGCCCAAAAGCTTGTCTGCATTATACGCTTCAAGTTGATGTTAAATCAGCTTACCATAGTGACTTCATAGCAATGTGTGGACAGGAGATTATCTCCTGTCAACTACCCTTATGCTTCTCATTGAGGTGAAGTCCTAGAGTTGACAGGAAAGCAATCAGTGGTCAACTTACCGCATCTGTGCTAGATGCAATAAATCAATCCCTGCTGGATCAATTGCTGCCCTGGAGATCTGGTCCATAGTGTTGACCTGCCATAAGTCACTGCCCAGAAACCTAGTAACATGAAAAATGTGGTACTTTTGTCACATGGGACTAATATCTACTATATATTTTAGAAACTTTATTTTTCTGTGTATGAGTTCATTTCCTCAGGAATTCCTTTTAAGCTGTAAGAGCTAGGACCACCAAATTTGGTATGAAGCTTCTTCTTATCATAACAAAGCAAAGTAAGGGATTGATTGTACCACGATAATAGGATGTGTCTAGAATTCAATTGTTTCTCATAAAATGGAAAGGGGGGAGGGAAGTCTGTTAAGGACATTATACTGTAGAATGACCACAGGGGAGCAGCTAGGGACCAGAAATGGGGACTAAGCAACTATAACCGCATTGGGATGGCCAGAGTGGAAAAAGGGACAGGTAATGTAATATGTATTTGAGAGTTTGTCTGTTTGTATGTCTGTTCATTAGCTGGGCAATATGCATCATTCTCCCAGCTATGCCCACTGCAGCAGCCATGTACAGGTGCTTCTCACTTGGTCCCAAGGTGCGGTGGTGAGAGAGGGCTGGTGGTGTCCTCTTTCCCCAGGGCAGCCTGCATGCTGACCCCCTCATCCTCAGTACCACCCCAGGATGGCGATTGAAATGAAGAAAAATAAAACTTACTTGTGTTAAGGAACTGAGCAACACTGGATAAACATAGTATAATATAATGAAAGAGCAATTACTGTACTCTGAGTGTTTCAATAACACTTTTTTTCGTTTCCAGTTGCAAATATTTAACTTGGGTAGCACTTGCATTTATTATTCGTCCAACTGCTATAATTCCATGGATACCTTTGGTACTTTGGCATTTCTGGCAAGAACAGAAGAAGGTAGATCTTGTTCTATACGGCTATATTCCTGTAGGGTATGTATTTTATTAATTCAGTAAATTATGACACTCTGCATAATAAATAGTATCTAGTTTAGGGGACAGTGACATACACAATTGCAGATGCAAGCTAAAGAAAAGTGTAATTTCTAATCTAAGCATTGACTATGTTAATAATCAAATAGCTTTTTCTTGATTTTTTTTTTCCAGATTGGTCACTCTAGTGCTTTCTTTAATAATTGACCGTGTATTTTTTGGTGAGGTAAGTTGTCATATAACGTCTTGAACTAAATTTAAGCATTTTAAACACATTTTTACTTGGACAGATGATTCCACACTTTCCTTATTCAAGAGTTATCACTGTCTGATTTGATATCTGTATATTCTGCTTTTGGCATCACCTCTAATGTTTTATACCCTACAATCATATGAGTATAATTTTAGCCATTAATATCTCTGATTTTAATTCACTAGAATACCACTTCAAATAGGAAGCCACTGTAGTGTTGGTACTAATTCACTTATACTTAAGTGTCAATGTTCAGAGATATTTGCATGTTAATTTAATGATGCACACAGTAACTACATTAGTATTCACTGCAGCATATCTTGTGTTGTGGGAGAGTTGTAATGTTAGTTAGCTCAGCATTAATTTCTATTAGGATGGCTCATTTGTAGTGTGTTTGGTATTTGCTGCCTAGGTATTTACAGATCCTAGTTAAAGCTGTTGGTGAAATTTCTCATTTCTGACACTTGTTAGCATGAAGTATTCAGCAGTGTAGCACTTACCATCTATAAAAGCAGCTTTTGTACATTTTCAATTATGTAAAACAAAGATTAGTAAAAGCTCTAAGTTATATTCTGACTGTGTTCAGTTTTCATGCTGATAAAAATGCACAGCTTTGTGTAGGAAGTTTTACAGTAATATGGGCAACAATTATCCATACATTTAAGACGGACACACTTGGCAAACTTGATGTTACCCATCTAACCCAATGTCATGCAATATATAGAAAAGATTTTTTTCCCAAGCTAGAGCCACTACAGATATAACTGAGAAGTGTTAGAGCAGTAGTCTAGAGTGCAGAAGAGAATTCTGAAGGGTTTAAAAGGATGTATAAAATATTTAGGGTAGGATTTTCAGAAGTGCTCATTGAAGTAAACAGTAATTTAAATCGGAGCAAATTAGGCCAATTCTGAACAATTTTGAATATCCTGACCCTGGTTTAAAAAAAAAAAACCCTCTGTGGATAACCTAGGTCTTATTTAAAGGATTCACTAACTGTAAAAGGTGAGCCTGTACTTTTTATGGAAGCCAGTGACCACTTGAGACTGTGTGCAGATTTTAAAAACATTTCACATTTTAGTCTTGTTCAATATGAGGCCTGTTCTGAATGACAAATGTAAAAATCTTTCTAATTTAACTGCTGAAAGTAACTGAATTGCTTTTACAAGCAACTTTTTTCTTTAGAATATAAAAATCCTTTAATGTTGGTGCTGCATAACTAAGTATGCCTGCTGCTATCTAATATTTTCATACTTACCACTAATTATTTTTTTTGTAATTTGCAGTGGATAATGGTTCAGCTGAACTTCTTGAAGTTTAATGTGCTACAGAATTTGGGAACATTTTATGGTTCTCATCCTTGGCATTGGTACTTGACTCAGGGATTGCCCGTTATTTTGAGCACCCATCTACCTTTCTTGATTCATGGCTGCATTCAGGCCCCAAAGAGGTATCGGATCTTTCTGGTGGTGGTGGTTTGGACAGTACTTGTATATAGGTAAGTTCCCTTAAACGTAATTAACTTTGAACCAGTCACATTTTGATAGACAAAGTTATGCGTTTAACTCTCTTAGGAGAAAGTTTTGAGATTAATGGAGAGAAATTAATTCAAATTTGCAGTGTCCAATGAATTACAAAAAATATTCAAATATTTTGCAAGAAATTAGTCAGTGGCATGACAACTATTTAACCTTGGTCCAGTGGCTTAATGAAATAATTCTAAACTGATGCTTACGGCACAGTAAGGGTGCATTAACCCAACACCTTTACCTCAAAATAAGCTACACAATTTGATCTACACAAATTGCATAGCTTATTTCAAGGTTTTCAAAATAATTTGTTTCAAAATTTGGCACTGTTTACACAGCACCACATTTTTTAAAAAGCGCTATTTCAACGAATCCCTTAACCTTTGTGAAATGAAGGTAACAGGGATGCCGGAATAGTGCACCCATTATTTTGAAATAATGGGCACATTTAAAGAAGTGGAATAGCTATTTTGGGATACTGGAGTTATCCCGAAATAGCTCCGCTGTGTAGACATAGCCTAAGTGATTAGAGAACAGATGGGACACTGCAGCACAATTAAAAACTTCTTTAAATTACTAAAAGGTGTTTGCTTTCAGCAGCAGAATGAGCTTTGTTTACCTCAGGCCTCTTAAAAAAATTACATTCCTTTGTTTAATTTCACACAAAATTCCTGAAATCATCTGTAAAGAATTGCACGGGAAGCAATTCAAAGATTACTACAGTATAAAAGTCAGTGCTATGTCAAATAGTGATAGAAATGTAGCCGTGTTAGTCTGGGGTAGTTGAAGCAAAATGCAGGACAATGTAGCACTTTAAAGACTAATAAGATGGTTTATTAGATGATGAGCTTTCGTAGGCCAGACCCACTGCCTCAGATCAAATAGTGGAAGAAAGTAGTCACAACCATATATGGTTGTGACTACTTTCTTCCACTATTTGATCTGAGGCAGTGGGTCTGGCCTACGAAAGCTCATCATCTAATAAACCATCTTATTAGTCTTTAAAGTGCTACATTGTCCTGCATTTTGCTAATGCTATGTCAGTGTTTTTGTCATGTTGACAACAGCCAGAGATTAAGGTAGTGGTTTGCAGGGGATTCATTTGTTCAGACTCTGCACACACAACTCACTTCCATAAAAAGGTGAAACGGGCGACTCTGATTATTTAAATATCAAACAGCATTCACGATTAGGGATGTTAAATTTAGATTAACTTGCTAATTGAATAGTTGATGCAGTTTGCATGGACTATACGATTGGTTGATAAGCATGCCTCCACCTTTAAAGTATAGCAACAGCCCTAGGGCAAAAGTGCTGCAGGGAGCATCGGGCCAGCAGAGAACTCAAGTAGTTCCTCACCGGCCCCATGCTCCCCACAGTGTTTCAAAGCAGCAGTGCCACATGGAGCCCAGGGTCAGCTGGGGACTCAATCTCCAGCTGATCCCAGGCTCCATGTGGCTCTCACTCTTTGAAACGCTGCGTGCATTGGGCTGCATGCAGCATTTCAAAGCAGCAGCGCTGTGTGGAGACCAGCATCTGTCCCCGAGCTACACGCCACCCTGTCGCTTTGAAGTGCCCCCTTCTCTCTCTCCACCCTCTTGCTGTCTCATTCTGATGAGTTGACTAGAATGTCGATTATCCAATAAGCATTTGCTTATTGGATAGTGGACTAGTTGTTCACATCCCTATTCAGGACCCTTCCCTTATTTAAGAACATGCTATGAAATATAAAAAAATGTAAATGGGTCACAGTTGTGACATCAGTTGTCAGTCCAAGTCAAAACTCAGAGATGCAAAGATTGTTTTCAACTACCTTGCACTCTCCCAATCCTGTATATCTCCAGTCCCTTGAAACAATTTCGTCTAATGCCCTGGTCATGCTCCCTGCACTACTGGCATAGGAGCCAAAATTATACATAACTTGGGGATTGGGTATAATGGGCTGAGCCTCCTGTGACTGACTACGCAAGTTATAGCACTGTATGGGGTAGCAAAATGGTACGCAGCTGTCCGAGCTTAGATGAATCTTGTTCCATACTTGTGTTGGGCCCAACTTAAAAAAAAAAAAACTAAGCTTTGATTCACTGAGTACTTTTCCTCACTTGGTAATATGAACAACAGCTTATGACAAGGTAACAGTCTCTCCTTAAAGGTGGCATCCCTGACCATATGTCAGTCAAAAGCCATTGATGGATCTACCCTTCTTGAACTTACCCAATTCCTTTTTGAACCCAGTTATAGATTTGGCCTTCACAACATCCCTTGACAAAGAGTTCTATAGATTGACTGTGCATTGTGTTAAGTAGGACTTCCTTTTGTTTTAAACTTGCTGCTTATTAATTTAATTGAGTGACACCTGGTTCTAGTGTCATGTGAAGAGATACATAACATTTCCTTATTTACTTTCTCTATACCATGCATGATTTCATAGATCTGTATCATATCCCCCACCTTTGTAATCTTTCTTGATAGGGAAGTTGTTCCATACTCCTAACCATTGCTGTTGTCCTTGTCTGTACTTTACCACTTATAATATCTTTGAGGTGGTGAGACTAGAACTGCACACAGCATTCAAGGTGTAGGAAGATCATGGATTTATATAGTGGAATTGTGATATTTTTCTGTCTAATTTATTCCTTTCCTAATGGTTCCTAGCATTAGTAGCTTTTCTGGACCATTGCTGCACATTGAGCAGATGTTTTCAGAGAACTATTCTCAATGACTCCATGACCTTTCTTGAGTGGTAACAACTCACTTAGATTTCCTCACTTTGCAGGTAGAGTTGGGATTGCTTTCCTATGTGCATTACTTTGCATTTATCAGCACTGAATTTCATCTGCCATATTGTTGTCCAGTCACAAAAGTATCAAAGTACTAATCATGGTCTACATTTTAATATGACCATTACCGGAGCATCAAATCACCTATCTATAGGTAACATTTGATTCATGTCACAATAGTAGTCAGGTATGGTATTTATTGTACTACTATCTTCATGGAAGTACAGGGACTAACTGCTCTTCTTTAATCTCTCTGTTGGAGGCAATTGGCATGTTAGTGAAATTCTTGGAAAATGGTTGTTTGTTTGCATCTTCAGCACACTGCTGTTTTCTAAAACTCTATTATTTGAACATCCACATTATCTGAATCTCTTTTTCATCCACCATATATTTCATGCTGGGGGCAAGGAAGAGATTCAGATAATGCAGTGGTTTGAGAAGAAACCCCACACAAGAATTACAAGGAAGAGGATTATTACTCAGTTTTTTAAAAATCTGTTAAAGCTGTCTTTTCTATTCCTACATGCTGTAAAACAATGACTTGTCAAACTCTGATTCATGTAACTTTATTTCAGTAGTACCATCCCTCTTTTGTTACAGCACATTGAGCCACAAAGAATTCAGGTTTATATATCCAGTACTGCCATTTTGCATGGTGTTTTGTGGTAAGCATTTGGATTTTAAAATTGTGTGTGATTATCCTTCTGCAGAAAATTGTTTACATGAAATATAGGCTTGCTAGTCACCAACTTTTTAGAATTAGCTTTCTGTTCACTTAGGGTGTGTCTACACAGAAGGGCTTAGCTCAATTTGTGTAGCTTATTTCGAGTTATTTCACGATAGGTTATTTTGAAATTGGGAGCATCTACACAGCACTTATTTCAAAATAGAGCACTCTTCTTCTGACTTTACTCCTTGTACAATGAGGGTTACAGGAGTTGGAATAAGAAGTCTTCCTGCTTGACAGTATTTTGACATTTCGAAATAACTGCTTGCTGTGTAGACACTGACTAAATTATTTTGAAATAACACGAGTTATTTCAAAATAATATTGCTGTGTAGACATACCCTTACAGCCCCACCAAAACAGATTGAATCATAGGGTCAGGAACAGCTGCTGTCGAGATGGACCATTAAGTGTTATGTCTAAAGCCATAAAAAATAGTGACTCTAACACTTGGATTTTCAACAGCACTACCTTTCAGAAGAATTTGTACTTTATTTTCCATTCATCCCTGGTTCCTCAAAAATACTGGGAGAGAAATGCCCTTAAGGTGGTATCCTTTAAAAAGAAACTGAGCATAAACCTAGCCTGTTCCTGCCCTCTTACTTGTACAGAATTTATTGTATTCACATTTACATTTAAAGGTGATCTGCAAATGAAAAATTATACTTGTCCTTTTTAAGTGCTTTATGCTGTAAAAAGGAGGCTTGATTGGATATTATTTTAAAAACCTCTTACACTTGTGGTTTTGCCTAGGCTGGAAGAATGACAATAGGACACTAATGAAATATGACATGACAGAAGCCATGAAAACTAAGCTAAAATACAGAGAACAGATGTTTGTGGCTTAACAACACACAAAGCTGCACCAGTTTAATTTAAACAGCATTATTTAAACCTGGGCAACCCCATATGGATAGTCGTGCAAATCTACAGATATCCACTTGATATCTACAACTCATTTTTTACAGACACGGATACCAATTTTGTATCTGGACCAGGCTCCATGTAGGGAAAGTCTTACTTCAGCTTAAACCAGGCTTATTTTGGTTTAGTTTACGTTAACTAGAAACAATTGTCACTAAAACAAACCTGATTTAAGCTTAAATAAGAGTGTCCACACTGGAGCTGCCCTGGTTTAAACTAAATCAATTTTTAAAAATGATTTAAGATGAACGAGATCAACTTCTGCTTGTAGACAAAATTTTAGTCAGCAAAAAAAGCAAGATGGTATAAAACTTCACAACCAACTTAACTTCAGTGATTAACCTTTTCAAGAAAGGTAGCCTTTAATAAAGGCAACACCCATCATTATAATTTTGAAGGTGGTTGCTGCTTTCCCTTCATCCCACAGCTGCTGAAGTATTGCTTAGCACCTGACCCCATTTTCCTTGCTACTGCAGGAATTTATTTAGAATACAGTTCTGTGCTTCAGGCCTTCTAATGGGTTGGCAATACCAGAGTGCCATATTACTGACACTAGAAAGTATCATGTACTCTGGTCCAACTCGGGACTCCTAAATCAGACACTTCAGTGACAGTCTTTTCAGACTGATTCACTGTCCTCTTCCCACACCATGGAATTCAATATAGGTCTGGAAAAATTAAGCACTGCTGAGATAAATCTGCCCTAATTGCAGCTCTGAACCAAACCAGGTTCAAGGACTTGATGTTGCACCTCTCTAACTTTAGAGTATGGAATCCATAGGAAACATGCCCCTTTTTATCCAAACTGGAGGAGGCAGTAGAGAGTTTCCTCCAAGCTGCATGGCCATGCAGGTGCTTGAGCTGCTATGCACAGAGCTGCTGCAGGCAGGTGAAGGGCTTCTCCCCCAGCCACAGCAGCTCTCTGCTGGGGCCAGAGAAGCACGGCCTTTTCAGGGGGCCTACTGGGGAATTACTGCAGTGAGAGAAGCATGCCTCTTCAGGAGGTTGCGGGGGAGGAGGTGTGCTCCTCTGCTACACCAGCATCACTGGAGCTGCCATGGACCAGCAGAGAGGCCCCCTCTCACTTGGCCCATAGCTGCTGCAGTGAGAGGACTACGGGAGCCTTCTCTGTGGACAATCTGTACCCAAAACCCCACATTCCCAGCCACAGCCGTCCAACCCTTGCCCTAGCCTTGGGGCTCCATATTATCCCCAATCCTAAACCCACCCCCACCACAGATTATCCATGTTCAGAATGAATTTTATGTGCACTAATATGGAGGGATGTCTTGCATCATCTCCATAGTGATGCTCATAACAAAACATTCTGCACATGGACATAAAAATGAGGAAACCCTGGTGGACAATGACTTTCAATCACGAACTGTTTTGCTTCTAAATTAACCATGCCTAATCCATTTTCAGTAAGCTCTGCCTATCAAAAGGCAGTTGCAACCCAACACTTACCTATCTGCTTAATCATTTTAAATTTCTCATTTTAGGATATTCTCTTAAACAACTGAAAACATGGAAGAAATCAGCAATAACCTTCCTGCTTGTATCAAATTTACTCCCAGCCCTATACACTGGATTGATTCACCAACGTGGCACTCTTGATGTAATGATTCACATGCAGCAGCTCTGTAACTATTCTAATCAGTCACAGACTTCTGTCTTTATAATGATGCCATGCCACTCTACTCCTTTTTACAGGTAATAACGTAGCTAATAGAATATGTAATGCTAAATCTAGTCAAGCATACAATTTTTCCCCTCAAATAGATTTAATTATTTGAGGGATAATGTGCATCTATTGCCACACTGTTCAGTCTGTATTAATTCTATATGAAATAAAAATTAGAAAAGTGATTTTTTTTTATATTGTTTATACCATCCAGCACCTACATTTTTTCCTATTTTACCAAAACAGCTTAATGTGGAACGTATGTGATGGTCCCATATGTTTACATTGTTTCATTTTGTTAAATATTGGAGCAGGAGTGAAAAACTTTGAGTCCAAATTTAATGTTCATTTCCTTGACTTCTGCTATGCGTAGCCAGAACTGTTATGTAGGACTTAACTTTTACATAACTATGTAATATTTTGATTACATATTTAAAAATTAAAGGATTTATATAGTATTTTCAAAGTGTGCGCTGCTCCAAAGGACTGAGGTCACTCAGGATGGTCTCTTTGCCATTAAAATGTAAAATAAATCAAATCACTTCTTATGAATCTCTCAGATTACAGCCTCACTCACTATTAGCACTTCATTTTACTTTTTGTATGCTTATTTGAAATAGAGGTAAGAAAAGCAATATGTATTTAACACAGACAAAAATCCTACAGATAATGGGAAAATAAGAGAACAAGAAATTTTATGGGCTACATAGCATCCTAAATTGAAATTAAGATCTAAATTGATCACTGGATCTCTACCATTTGTCTTGTTTTTCCTCCTAGCCATGTTCACTGTTCTCTACCGATGAGATTCCTTCAATGTCCTCCAGACCTAACTGGAAATGTGAGTTATCTTGATGAAGCAGATATATTTTACTCGAATCCACTCAAGTGGCTTAATGAGGAATTTTACAATGGTACATTACCTTCTCATTTGGTGGTCTTCAGTGTGCTAGAACAGGTATGTTAATTGTAAATAACTTTATCTAGATCAAGCTAAGAGTCCAAATTTACACAAGAAATAGAAATGAATTGTAATTACAGCATTGAAAATTATTTTAGTCTTTAAATATATATATGACTTGAACATTTTCCCAAAAACACAGCACTTACTAATCTGTCATTGTAGTGAAGGGACAGATCCTAGATAGGGGATGCATGGGAACCTTGCAAATCCTTCATGCCATGAAGTACTGCTGTAAGGCAACTATCTTCAAAAGCAAGTTTGAGATGTATGGACATAACCTACACCATTTGCTCTGAATGACTTTATGGGCATGCAGTGACCAGAGCAGCCAACAAACAGAATTCCTTCCCCTTCAACTCTTCTACAGAGTCTATTTTATTAAGGGTTTGGGGTGGATTTTTTGGGGGGTGGAGACAGGCAAGATTTCACTAACAAAGGGTTTCTTACTATGACATGACACTACTGGTATTTCTCCTTACTAACCTCCATAGGTAACTGAGGGGGTTAGTTTCAAAGAAATTTAGGAACACGGTGCACTACCCTACTACTATAAAATGCCAGACTGTTTGGAAACAAAAGTGTATTTATTTACAGGAAATATCATCGTTTCTTGTTCTAAATGGTTATGAGAAAACTGCTACTATCTTTCACACCCATATGCCTCAAGGACGAATTGGAAGCCACATCTATGTGTACAAAAGAAGAGTGAAATGAAGCATGCCTTCAAGATCAGTTTCTGAACTGGGACCAAATGAAGTCAGTATTGTATGGTGGTGCCTTGGTTAAATAGCCTTCTAGTACAGAACAGAGGGCAGTGACACAGGAAAGTAGGTAAGCAAGCAAGTCTGGCTCAATTTATAGCTAGTAGGCTAAGGATTCTACTGGATGTAACCTTTTTAGTTGATACTTCATTGGTGAAAAAGTGGTATTTCAGTGGCAATATTCTCAGTCTTATGTCTTGGTGTTAGGAAGCAGGAAAAACAGGGTTCATCTGTCTTAGGAAATGCAATAGAGTAAATCACTTAACAGCGAACACCAGCAACAACTACCACATGACATATTGTGATTTAGAGGTGGCTTCGTATCCTCTATGGGACTTGTACATCTATACTAGATTTGCTTATAAATAAAGACTTTTACCCACAACTCCTCTTTATTTTTCTTCCACAATATGCAGATGTGCAAGAAATTTCAAGTGCATATGTCAGCTAGCTCATTAGATTGCAGCACAGCAAATTCTTCATAAGTCAACAGGTTCTTGAACCCCCAAAAAGACAAGAAGCAAGTATAAGATTATAAAACATTAACAGATGCATTGCCATAATTTAGACCTACTTTCTGAAGGATGAGATGAAGTTAGTACACCAAACGGTGTTAATTACATGTACATTATGTATGATTCGAGTATGAATTATACTAATGGAATGCAATTAAGCCTATTTTTCACACACAAGTCACAACATACCTAATTACTATAACAATACAACTACAATCAAATCAGTTCCAAAGAACAGTACAGCAACACTAGAGAAAATGCAAGTTATGAAGTTTGATGCTTTTGAATAACAAGGTAAAAATCAATCTGAATAAAGGGGAAAAAAACTTGCACGTTGCAGCTTTGTTGAAAAACAATTAGTTTCCATTGAGGATTCACTAGAAATTATCTACTTCTATCTTCCTGATTTTTACCATACACAAATTTAGTATTTGGGATCAAAGGGTAACTGCCCCAATTCAATTTCAAGATTTGCCATATGTCTTCCATTAGTGCGACCGTGTTTATGCCATTTACCTTCTCTCTTATTACGTTGATGGTGCTTCTGAGTTTGTTTTTCATGTCTGGAACTTTCAGTTTGTGTGAAAGTAGGCCTCTTAGCAGGTCGACTGCAAGGAGTAAACAACATTCGGTTAGCGCTGCTGAAAATATCTTAATAAAAGCAATTACTTACATTTTTATTATTTCACTACCAGTGCTCAAAGAGCTAAAGTTGGTGTAAAGATAAGTTTCATTTAAAAGTATGTATGTACTCACAATGTACTGAATTGATAACCTAAAGTCCTAGTTAGGGTCAGAGTAAGTAAACTCCAGTGCAAGTTTCCATAGTACACCACTAGACTTGCCTTAAAGGGAACACAGCTTTAGTCTTACCTGAAGACTTTGAAAATACGCAAACCAAGTTCCAAACAGAAACCTTTGAGCTTGTGTGTTTGTGTGTGTGCGTACAAGAACTTGTATGGAAGCCCAGGGAGTACTGTTAAATAATAGTAGCTCATCTTTCATGTTTTTTATATTAACAGAACTTATTGTCTCACATCCCACACTTGTGAAGTACAAGGTAACACTGTCTTACTTTGGTTAATATTCTTACCAGTAGTGATAGTCACAAAATATGTTTAAGAATTTAATACCTCACACAGATGTTTTAATCTCATTCAGAACTCAGACCATATTAAAACAAAAGCCCCAATAATAGAGTAAGTTCTGAGAAATTTAAGTATTAGATCTCATGTTTTAATAATCAAATGATAGGCAAGTTAAAATCTATATAAATAAAAAACAGCTAGTTAGTTGAGGTGTACATTTTCCAAAGCTAGGAATTAGAAACTACCCCTTGATTAATACCAATAAAGCACTAGCTAATTTGTTCTCTAAAAGCTAAACTGCAATAAGATGAAAAATACTGCAAATTATTTCATAAACAACAAAACCGGTAAAGAGAAGAGTGAGAAAAGCTGCAGCACAGTAGCCTAGAAGACAGACATTACATTTAACACTAACTGCTCTTGACCAAAAAATTAAATATGCTTTATTGAGAAGAGAGCAAGAAAAAGTATTACTGCCCCACTGTATACTGGGGGAGAGAATGCAACTTTTAAAAAAAAAAATTAACATAACTTCCTCTCATCAGATCAAAGTGGACTTATTTCTCCCAAGAGGATGAGAACAAATACTTAAAATAAGTGGAATAACTCAGTTAAATTATTAAAAATACAAGCAAAATACATAATAAGAAGGTACTTATGCAGAGGAAGAAAGTGGTTACCCCTCTGTAAAATATCAATTTCCACACTCAAGGACAACTACAGCAAAGTTCAGCCACATGCCAAGCTCCAGAGAAATGGTGAAAACCTCTAAAGCTGGTAGAGTCATAGGTACTAGGACAGAACTTACTGACGAGTTATCAAATATACCTGTCCCTCCCCAAGAAAGGATTTAAGAAATAATGATGGTGGGAGGTTGTTTAAAAGTTAATTGAAACGTTATCAGTAGCCTTTATTAAAAATGGATGCAGTGTGTAGGTTAAAAAATATTACCACAGATGCTCTGGCCAGTATGCAGACATACTGTTGCAGGCAACGGTTGTTCCCAGCAGCAATACTTAATCTACAACTATTTTCTAAAGAAATCCCACCTGTTAAACCTGAAAAACATACAATGGAATCTATGCTAATATCACTTGCCCCAACAGCCAATAAAATCTGTCCCCATGAGACAGTCAATCATGTTCATAGGATTAAAAAGGGCAACAATGACACTAAGGCCTTTGGTGTCCATAAAATGAATATATGAATTTAGGAAATACTTTATAAAAACCAACCTTGGTCCGTATTGAGGTGAATTATCATAATGAAAGTAGTATCTATAGATGTATTTATCCAAATCTTCAAACATCCCTTCATTGTCACTTTTGTACTCCTTCATGTCTTCAAGATAATCCTTAACGTCACTAACAAAGTCAGTGAACAGCATCTGGTCATGAATAAAGACCCCATTATGGAAAAACTTATTAATGAAATTCTCTAATTCTCTCCAGTGATGAAAACTGTCTACTTCTTGCTGCAAATATTTTTGCATTAATTGATTAAATTCTTCAGCCCTAATAGGGTCCAGTACTTTGTTAAACAGGCTAATAAATTCCTGATGAGCGCATTCAAAAATACCAGAACAGCCCTTTAGGACAGAGTGATGTTTTCTATTACATTCTGGGTTATTGGTGCATTTCTGTGAATTAGTGTCTTTTTCAAATGTGAAGTGAGTTGATCTTTGTTTTCTTCCTTCTCTGAATTCTTTTTTCATGCTAGGCCCGCTGTGATGTGTATACTTAGAAGGATTCTCATGAGTATTATATTCCCGATAGACAGCTTTACCTTTTTTGTTTGCTTCATATTTTTTATCAGACTTCTTTTCATCAAAGATGTTTTTAGTTGTGTCTTTGAAGTGTCTGAATGTGGACTTCACAGAATCAGAGAATTTTTTCAAGTTTTCTTTCACTGCTTCTTTAGCCTGTTTAATCTTTTCTTTGTGGTGTCTTACAAACTCCTTTGTGGAATTCTTCATGGCATCAAAAGTTTCTTTAACCGAGCCAAAAAATGATTCTTTGGCTTTCTTTTTGGTTTGTCTTGTTCCTCTACTATCTTTCTTTTGTCCTTTTTCATTCGTTTCCTGCTTTTCAGTTTGGTCTTTCACTTCAACATACAGTTTTTCCCACAAATCAGAACGTTGTTGTTCAAAGTTTAGCTTCTTTTCCAGCTCTGTTAGTCTTCCTCGCAAAATTTCTATTTCTTCGTTCTCCCTCAATGTATTTTCAGTGTCTCTGTGGTCGGGTGTCTGATGAGAACTTAACTGCTCCAACTCTTCTCTTAGAGCTTCGGTTATATGACGCTCTTTGTCTAGTTCTCTCCTCAACATTTGTGCTTCTGCAAAAAGTGTCTCCTTTTGCCTAAGAAAATTATGTATTTTTTGCTTTTCCTCTTCCAAATATACCTTAAGTTTTTTATTTTCCATGGCAACTGACTCTGTACTAGTACCTTTATCTTCTACGTTTCTAATTTGTTCTCTCAACTTCCTTAACTCTTCCTGCAGCATGTCCAAGGCTTTTTCTTCCCTCTCCAGAGATTCCCTTAAGTGTTGGTTTTCTGCAGTAAGACTTTTTTTCTGAGATTCAAATGATTTCTTTTCTACCTCTGTAGAAATCAGACATGTTGCAAGGTCTTCTTTTAGTGACTAACGCAAACAAAAAAGCAAATATATTAATCTTAGAATTCATACAATTTAAACGAAGCATAACTGTGACTCTAGCACATACATTACATTAAACAACAGTATTAAAACACTTGATGTACAACTGGTCCATCAAGACTGGTATCCTAATTCTAGGAATGGCCTATGCTTATGGCTAAGATTTTGTCATGGTTATTTTTTAGTAAAAGTAACTGACAGGTCACTGGCAATAAACAAAAATTCATAAAAGCCTGTGATTTGTCCCTGACTTTTACTAAAAGTAACTGACAAAATGGGGAAGGAGGGTTGTTCTACACCCACTGCTACTGCAGTTCTGATACCATCCGCAGCAGCTGGGAACTGCAGGGTCCCAGCTGATGGGAGTTCAGAGAATGGTGGGGAGGGGGGGAGGGCACTTAACCTAGCTTTGTGTCTCCTGCCACTCCCAGGAGCCACCCTGCACTGCTCCCATGGGCCATGATTCTGGCCAATGGAATCAATGAGAAAAGTATCCAGGTAAGCGATTTCCTGCACTGCCGTTCCCCGAGCTGGAGAGAGGAGGAGTGGCAGCAGGTGGAACTACTTCCTTCCCCTGCAAGCCAGATCCAGACCACAAAGTCTACCCTCCTCCCCTGCAGTGGAAGCCAGTGATAGTGCTGCAGCCTTGTGGAGAGCCATGGGGCTGGAGTGCTAGCCCAGGCTCCCTGCTGCGGGGGGTGGAGCCCCAAGCCCGCGGCCCACCTGCAAGACAATTGTGGACCACTAGTGGTCCATGGACCACACTCTGAGAACAGAATGACAAGGAAATAAATAACTTCAAGGCCTAGATCCAAAAAGTGCTTATAATTTTCTGACTGTGATGATGAAGATGAAAAAAGTCAGTCTAGTTGTTCCTATATGCTCTTCTAATAAATGTGGGGAGTCCAACCAGATCCCCAGGATGTAAATGCTGTTGGCTCAAAGGGACCAATATTATTCCGACCACATCTTCTAATCACTTTCTTCATCCACCTGGTAAAGAGCTGCTAGAGTGGAGAATAAGTAAATCAAACCCTGTTCTCCCTTTACCCAAAACAGGATGAGGAATTAAAAATGACACTATATGACACCATGTTTATTGTGTCTCCGTGATTCCATTTCAATTTTACTCAGTTTACAAATGTAGGGATGCTAACTTTACAAAAACTTAGTATATATATTTATTGTGCATCTATCCTCTTGAGGGGTAAATTAAAAGGCAAATAAAGGTCCAATACAATGTAGCTGACGTATCTATAGAAAAGAGTGACTTCCACTGTTACTTAGGGATAAAGTATTCCCTCAACATATACAAATAACAGATTCAATACTATAAGCTACAACCTCTATTGAGGAGATCATATTCCCCAATGAACTGCAATTAAAAGTCCACACTTACCCCCACCTTATAGTTTGCTTTAACTCCTTGCTCTCGTTGGCACTGGTAAAGGTCATCTTTCATACCATTTATTTCATCTTCATGTGTCCTTTCTACCAGTTGTTGTCGTTTCTGGATCTGAATTGTACCTATAAAGACAAAACTTTCATCTGTTAGTTTGACAAAGTAGTTAGATATGGAAATGACCTATCAAATAATGTATTTATTTCCTTGCAAAAGAAGGAAAATTCTCATGTTGTTTTCACTGTATGGTAGAGACTTATTACTGTTCTGTCTAGTTTTATAATTGCATAGTCTCATAATAGTTATATACAGAGTCTGTTTGCAGAAACAATTTTAAACATATCCATACAAGTTGTTTTGCAATGTTGAATGGCTGAACCTCTGTAGTCCAGCAGCTTTGGGACCTGACTGGTCCCAAATTCTCTGGTTCATCCACAGGAGATCAATATTGTAGCAAATGGGTCTCTATTTTTATTTCATTGAGACAAATAAATGGAACAATGCTTGCAATGCTGCTTAATTATGTATGACTGTACTGATATATCCTATGGAAGCCTATGCCTGGCTAAGGCTTATTAACTCTCTTTATAATGTGTTAGTGTTGTTACACAATTTTATTGTATTGGCACAAATAGATAAAGCATAAAAAATGAGCACACTTAGGAGCATTAACAGCACTTCTACTGCTTTCCGGGGGTATGTCTACACTACCCTCCTAGTTCGAACTAGGAGTATAATGTAAGCATACTGCACTTGCAAATGAAGCCCGGGATTTGAATTTCCCGGGCTTCATTTGCATAAGCGGGGAGCCGCCATTTTTAAAACCCCGCTCGTTCGAACCCCGTGCTACACGGGGCACAAACTAGGTAGTTCGAACTAGGCTTCCTAGTTCGAACTACCGTTAATCCTCATTCCACGAGGAGTAACAGTAGTTCGAACTAGGAAGCCTAGTTCGAACTACCTAGTTCGTGCCCCGTTTAGCCGCGCTGCACGGGGTTCGAACGAGCGGGGTTTTAAAAATGGCGGCTCCCCGCTTATGCAAATGAAGCCCGGGAAATTCAAATCCCGGGCTTCATTTGCAAGTGCGGTATGCCTACATTACCCCGCTAGTTCGAACTAGTGGGGTAGTGTAGACATACCCTGGTTTCTTAGAAAATATTTAGGGATATTTTAGAGCTAAATAACAGCAGAGGACACAAATCCAGGACTGGTGGTTGTAAACAAACTTTACAGGACCATGAGAAACCTGGCTACATCCATGATAAGCAGACAACTGACCTAAGTAAAATAATGCTAGATTATGGATGTTGCTAGACCAGAGAGTGCTTGACTAGAGAGGTTCAACCTGTATTATGTGTTTTTGGATAAAAGCAAACAGACTTTTTTAATGTTAAATAGAAAATATCTACATTTAAATATCAACCATCAGCATAAGAAATGTTACCGGTAAATTTAGTGTTTTTCATAAAATGGAGAAGAGCCATTATAAAAGAAATTAAGCAAATCTACATTGAATGTTTTTAAATTATAGCTTTGCATTATCAAGTAACAATATACTAATAATTACCTGGATATCTGAATACTATATTAACATTCATGCAAAATGGAAACAGCAAAAAAGAAAACCAAACACCACTGTATACACACAGTTATTAAACAGAGGTTATAAAGCAAACTGAATAGCTTGACATTGGGCCCAGTCTTGCAGTCCTTACGTGCAAAAGCAAAGACAACAGAATTGAGTTCATGCTCGATAAATATCCACGTTCCGATCTTTCAAGTAACAAACATTTTGCTTTTTCCTCCCATGTTTTTCGAATTATGTCTTCACTCTGCTAGCTACATATTCACTATTATTTTTCTTCAGTAATCAGTATTCTCCTGTACTCCCCTTTTACCGTGAAAGTCTCAATGAACGTACAAAGTATAGAATTTGTACGTGGTGATGTACAAATTATGTTAGCTTAGTTAATAAATAAGTCCAAAGGACAATATTAAGGGGGTTTGAATCTCTAATTTTAATTTCTTCTGCATTGGATCAACTGTTCTTCATTTAAGTAATAATGATGGAGGGGTATTTCTGTCCAATCCAGTGGAATGCATGCAGAGTTCCTTTTTTGTTACAAAGCTCCTCCTACTTTCATGTTTTATTATTACTACAATTTAAATGGGAATAAAGAACTATTGAGAGAAGTGTTGTGACATTTTAGCCTCACAACATTTATCCATGTCCCAACTTGAAGGAAATCCCATCTATCTATATTTTAGACTCTGTCTGCAAATCCATTTGTTCAAGAATTCTTCCTAAATGGTAAGAGCTAGGGTCACCAAATTTGGTATGCAGTTTTCTTTTCTCCTAACTTAAAAGCAAGGTCGGGGCTTGGTTGTGCCAGAAGTGTTGGGAAAGGGAGAGTTTTCCATAACATGCAAAGGGACGGGCTGCTGTTCCAAGAGAAGCAATGTGAGAGTGGCCAATAGGGCAGCAAGCCCACAAAGGAGAGCTATTCTGAAGCGTGTCCACTGGGCCAGGTGTACCACCAAGGGAGTGGCCAGCAACGCTAGAACTCGACCATCTTGCTTGCCAGCACACTGGTAAATAGCTCCTATGTTCCAAACCCTAACCCTCCCCCTCCCCGCCCTTGGCCACAGTGCCGGAGGGGTGAGAAGGAGAGAACAGACAACTGGGGCTGGACGGGTCTTGGGGCGAGGGGGAATAGGCCGAGTGGGTGGGAGAAGACACACCTCTGGCCCCCAGCCTCCTACATCCACCCACACATCCACCAGCCTGCCTTGTTAAGGCAGGCAACACCCAGTCACTCTACTAGTGAAGAATATTCTTCTCACATAGGAATTTCAGAGTTCAGTTCAGAACAACTATTTCATTTTAGAAAACTAATTTTGCCACTGTCTTGTGGTTGGCTCCAATTCTCTAAAAGTGGTAATTAAAGTGGAGTAAATAGTGATGATCACAAGCCACAATGAACAAGCACAAAACAAGAGCTTCAAACAGAAGTAAATATTTGGCTAGAAACAGTAAAGTGTCGTTTAAGAAAAGTAACTGTCTTAAATGACAATTTGACATCAAATTGTGAAATGCTGCTATCCACACCAAATGCTTAAAAATGCTTAAATTCTGGAAAATATAGGCTGGATTAGTGAAAAATACCTCAACAGGACTTCTATCTAAATCAATGGACTTAATGAGGGAAGTAGACACATCTGAAAATATGGTTTACACTATATGCATAATCATCATCTTTGGTGCTTTTTATCCATACATCTCAAAGTGTTTTATAAAAGGTAAGCAGATATCATAATTCCCAATTTATGTCTTAAGAAACTGAAGAAGAAAGGTAAGAAGTGACTTTCCCAAGCTTTGAAAGCAGTAGGCTGACACACACAGAAAAGGAACCCAGGCTTTCACTGGACCACATTGCCTCAACCATACCAAGAGACTATCAATTTGTTTTCCTATTAAATGATTATAGCTGAAAGGCCTGCAAAGATCTAGACCAAAGTATTTTATATGGCTGAGTTACTAGCATAGCATAATAGTAGTGAAGCTTTGATTATACAACTATATTTTTTTTAAATCAATCTAATTGCAAGCACAGCATCCTTTACATGGCACTCACTATTTCTTACCTTCAGGTTTACCTGAGAACAAAAAAAATACATGTTCAAGAGTAAATTAATTTGAAAGGTTTGTACTGAAAGTTAAAATTTACTTCTAATCAAAATCAAATCTAATAAAAGAGATCATGCACATTTCCATATTGAAATTGAATAAATAGGTTACTTTAGGACAGCATCTTGTTTTCACAGCAGATTATAAATATCACACAATGAAAAGCCCCATTACGATTTTAATATTTATATTAAAAGACCATGACCAGGATTGGCGCTCCACTATCAGGCATTAACTCACTGGCATTCACCTTTCCCCCCCCCCCCGCTACATCCCCCTTCTGTTCTGTAATGTGATTTGTCCTTTTCATGTGTGTTCATTTTTTTTTTTAATTGTATCCTTTGGTATATATGGTTGTGACTATTTTCTTCCATTATTTGATCTGAGGAAGTGGGTCTGGCCCACGAAAGCTCATCATCTAATAAACCATCTTGTTAGTCTTTAAAGTGCTACATAGTCCTGTATTTTGTTTCACTATCAGGCAGATATTGAAAGCTGCTGAGCTCTGCATTTAGCTCTTTTAATAACACAGGTAGTAACCATATATTCTGTTGTTCCTCTATGACTCAGGCTTGAAATCGGACAGACAAGAACCAATATTAGACACCATGCTAAGAAGTCAGGGAGAAGTCAATTCACTGAGACACTGCACTAAGAATTATGTACATTTTCAAGTGCTACTTAATATTTTGCCCTCCAAACAAAAGATAAAAAGTGAGACACACACCAAATTGTTTGATAAAAGTATGACTAGTTCTCTCATTCATCATTGATGAATCACTGGATGGAAGCTAGAAATGTCTTCATGTACTTTTGTCAGCAACTATTAGGGTTACCACAAGACCAATAATAGGAAAAGAAAGGCTTATACTACTACAACTCCTCCTACTACTACTACTACTAAGTAGGGATCCTAGTGTTCTATGATTTAAAAACCCCATAAAATCCATAGTTTTCTATGATTAAAATGAAGAGCTGAACTTTAGTTTCCCTAACCACATATATAGGTATCTGTTGAACACAATGTTTTATTGATATATTTACCATTTTTAAGATTACAGATGGAGCCCCACTGCTTCCTGGGGCTGAAAGACTGAGTTGAGGCTAGCCCATCTTCTTTATTTTCCAAATTTCTGATTATCTGATATGGCCCAGGTCCCAATTAGATCAGCAAAATGGGATTCCATGGTATATGTTTTTATTTTTTACAAAATGTAAAAACTAAAGATTCTCTATAAAAATGCCAACTCCACATTTTTCTCTGGCAAACTGTAAATAATTTAGTAAAGTAAATGTAATTGGTTCTTTATGAATAGAGCAAAACATTTCCTTTCTGCAAGAACTTAAAATATAAAAGAAAAACGGCTAATGTAAGGATAAGATATAGACTTTCAAAGTAATACTAATACAATTTATATTTAGGTTAACAGTGCCATAAGTTTGGTACCATATGAGTTAAGAAAGTATTGGACAAAACATTTAGAAATCAAAGTTACTTGTTAGTACAATCTGTACTCCTGAAAGAATAATAAAAAGCACCCATTGTGACCCATGAAGCCTATGGCATGAATAAATATGTTGAATGAAAAACCTGAATCACAACATACTGGTATGTCAAATGTACATTTTGTACACCATTGTCAATTTTGTAATTAAATTCAAATTTAATGTACTTACCATAGAAGTGTCCAAATCCCATGCTGATTGCTATCACCAAAGCTAATATAATGCACCTGTTAAGGCCGCTACTAAATTGGCGTTTTTGTCGCTGCTCTTCAGGAGGTTCAGCTTCCTGTTCATTAGGTGCCCCACTCTCAGATTCAGAGTTAGAAACTAGCCTCTTCTTTGCACGCCGTCTTCTCAGTGTGGGACTGGATCGATTGCTGGTTTCATCACTACTTGATTCATCATCACTGTGCTGAGGTGGGAAAACTGAAAAGTGAACACAACTCTATAACAAAAGAATTTGTTACATCAAAACTATATTGAAATTAATTAAAAATCTATATACCATACCCACTAAAAATGTATTTTAACACTTACTGTTGAAGAACATAATACATCATTTACTGCACAAACTGTGAGAGGAAAAAAGCTCCTTTTTATTCAGAATGCTGTGTTTGATATTTTGCTCATTCCCCTCAAATACCATTTTAGAAAAGACACACTTATGATTAAAATTAAGCTCTGTTTCATCCTACAGCCTGACAGTTCCCAAGCCTGAGAATTCCATTTATTAGAAAGTTTTTTCAATTCCTTGGCCAACTGTAGATTTTAAAATAAAACAATGGAATATAATTATAAAAGTTCATGATAAATTTCATTTCTATTCCCATTGCATATTCTTGTAATATATGAAGAGCTGAATTGTCAAACTTCCCCCACTCATATATAAAAACAGCTTAATGCCAAAGGTGGTACAGCAGCTGCTAGAACAGAAGCCTAACTAAAACACACTCTAGTAAATACGGTTTTATTATATTCTCTAAAGAAGTGGCAGTTGTCTTTCTAAACCAAAAGAAACATTTCATGGAAGCATTTGCAGACATAGGAGTGGACATTTAGTATATAAAATACGTGCAGATTATAAAGTAATCATTAATACAAATAGCTCTCTATTATAGCAACTTTTTTCCCTATCTTGAATAGTTCCCTACCACAATCTTTTCACACCTACCCTAAAAGCCACTTTTCAACCACTATTACATAGGAAAGGAGAAGACTCAGCAAATGGATCTGAATAATCACAGATCAGAGGCAGCAACTGAAAGAACCCCACAGTTCTAAGGACATAAAAGCCACAAAGAGCCCCACTAAGATCCTTCTATTCAGCACCATGGAACTAAAACTCTTGCTACCAATCATACATTTTGCCATTAAGTCTTCAGAAAAGAGCAACTAAAATGATTAGGGTTTTGGAACTAGGGTTACCAGTGTCTGGTTTTCTACCAGACAGTCCGATATTTGCACCGTCTGTCCAGCAGAAAAATTCAGAAAATACTGGACATGTGCAGTGTCCCGTATTTTGTGAATTTCCAGCTGGACGCCGGAGGGAAGCGGGGCAGGGGAGCGACTGGGAGACGGAGCACAGTTGGCTTTGGGAACCCTGTGGTCACATGCAAAATCCGGGTGGGGTGGGGGCCACTCCCAGCCGCCACCACCCCCCCCCAGCCCAGCTTTTGCATGGCACCAGAGGCCTCTGCTTCCCGCCCCCCTCCTGGCCGCCCCCCCTCCCTCTCCTGGACAAGCGTGTCCGGTTTTTTAGTGGGGTCTACCTGGCAACCCTATTTAGAAGGGGTCCCATGTGAAGAGATATTAAAGAGACTAGGACTTTTCATCTTAGAAAAGAGGAGACTAAGTGGGGATATGATAGAACTCTATAAAATCATGACTGGTGTGGAAAAAGCGAATAAGGTAAAGCTATTTACTTGTTCCCATAATATAAGAACTAGGGGGAGATGGATGGCAGGAAAGAGAATGTTTGATCATTACCTGTTCAGTTCACTCCCTCTGTGGCACCCGGGATTAGCCACTGTCAGCATACAGGATACTAGGTTGGTTTGGTGTGTCCCAGTATGGCCATTTTTATGTTCTTAGCATGTATACAGTACTAGATTTTATCATTTGTTTACTATATATATATGGAATGTTAAAATGCATGTAATCCTGTAACCAGATAGCTCACAAATATTTTTTCAGTTGCACGTTAGCCACTGTGGCTCTGCACTGAAATAGCTTGGGAGCTGGTCCACAGGCAGACTGGCTCAATCTTGTTCCATGTCCTGGCAGTTACCCCTGCTGCGACTCTGCACTGAAAGTAGTTTAGGAGCCAGCAGGCAGGCAGGTTCAGTACCAGCTCGCACTGGGTCCCGGCAGCTGCCCCCTCTGTGACACTGCACTACTTTTAACCAGCTCCTAAAATACTTTTATAATGCAGAGCTGCAATGGAGGTAGCTACCAGGACTTGTTACAAGGCAGGACTGAGCTAGCCTACCTACCAGCTCCTAAGTAGTTTAGTTTCAGTGCAGAGCTGCAGTAGGGATAGCTGCTGGGATTTGCCAGCCTGCTAAAAAATTTACTCACAGAACTGCAAGGGGGGAGGGGTTGGGTGTAACCACTTGCGCTTATCGGTTAATCATTTAACTGGATACCATATTACATCCCTACTACATATGCATAATCAAACATTTACTGTTTCTTGACAAGGTATCACTAGCAAATAAACAGGATGCAAGTATCTCTGTGGTTCTTCTCCTAGTTCAAAGAAACACCAGTAAGGCCACAAACAAAGATCTAATTAAAAATATCTTTGCGGGGCTAAAATGAGTCAACATACAATTTCATTACTGTAACAGCCACACAATTAAGCAAAAACATGCTTAATTGCAAAAACATGCAAATCACACTGGATAGATAAAAATGCCAAGCAATGACAGCAATTATCAGACCAAGCATTATAATTTAAGTTTCCTCAATGAAAATAATACCCAAATTCTAATTTTTCCAGACATAACAGCAGGGCTAATCAGGACCATGCTGAAAGAGATTACCAAACAGTAACACCTAGAATGCAAAGATACACTGTTTGGGGCTTCCATGGAAAAGTAGCATGTTAGATTGTGAAAGTGAATTTTCTGCTCATTAGATCATACATTTCAATTTGTATCCCTAATTAAGCAATATTTATATGCATTCAAAGGAAAAACGAACCGAGTTCAACCATTTTCAATCAATTTAAATTTAACAAAGAAGATCTTTTATAGAATAATTTAAGTAGATATGCACTTCAACAATGGAGGAGGAGGAAAGCAAACATTCCGAAATGGTTCAATCAGGTGAGAATTCAGTGTGGTGCTCAGACACAAATGCACATGTTCTGTTGATACATACTTAGAAACAAAATATTTCACAAGATAATAAATGGCTTGACAGATTACAGTTGATCCTCTATTAACTGAGACTCGCTGGGTCCATGATGTTTCATGATCAGAGGGTATGTTTACACTACAGAGTTTTTTTGGAAAACTTCAATTGTTCTTCTAAAAGAAAACTAAAAGAACAGAGAGGTTTTTTCGACATTGGTAATCCTCATTCTACGACGAAGAAGCCTTTTTCCGAAAGAGCTCTTTAAGAAAAAGGCATGTATGGATGGGGAAGAGGGAGTTCTTTCAAAAGAAGAGGAAAAAGAAAAAAGCACAGGTGCCTTTGTGACCATTCCACCCCTAGTAAACATAGCTGCAATTTGAGCTCATGTCCACACTAAATGGATGCTATCTCTCTAAAAAGCAGATTGCTTTTTCAATGCGCTTTTGCAATGTGGACACTCTCTTTTGGAAGTTTTTCTGGAAGATCTCTTCCAGAAAAGCTTCTTCCAAAAGACGCCTACAGTTTAGACATAGCTAGAGAATCCCGATGTAGGGTTGGGGACAGGGAGTCCTATGAGCCGGGAAGCCCAGCACGAGGCCGCGGTGCTGGCAGCAGGGAGGAAGCCAGCCTCCAGTCTGTAGCAAAACCAGGACTGGGATGGGCCAGTGGCAGAAGCGGAGAGGGGACGGGCAGGAAGACCTCCCTTGGTCTGGCAAAATCCATCAATAGGATCAGTCAGATCGCAAGGATGCTGGATCATGCAAGTCCAACCTGTAACACATGGTATTGTCCAGATTGGTTTTCAGTTAGCAGAAAAGAAACTGTTCAAAAGATCTATCTATCTAGCAACTAGACTTCCGTGATTGGCCCATGCCAGCCGACTTGGGCTTGCAGGGGATCAGCCTACAGGATTATTTCATTGCTGTACAGACTTTCTGACCTGGACTAACGCCCAAGCTTTGGAACCCTCCCACCCTGCAGGAAAAAGAAGTTACCTTGTGCAGTAACGATTGTTCTTCGAGATGCGTGTCCCGTGGGTGCTCCACTGTAGGTGTCGGGCTTGTCCCGGCGCCGCAGATCGGAGATCTTTTCTAGCTGTAGTCTGGCCGGACCACGCATGCGCGAAGTACGGCTCGTGGCTTTTCGCGCTGTTTGAGCGTTGATGGTCTGGCTCCCGCCAGTTCCTCCTGCCTCTTGCTCTGAAAGATACAAAGTATAGAAAACTCCGAAGAGGGGAGGAGGGCAGGTTGTGGAGCACCCACGGGACATGCATCTCGAAGAACAATCGTTACTGCACAAGGTGAGTAACTTCTTTTTCTTCTTCGAGCAGTGTCCCATGGGTGCTCCACTGTAGGTGAATGTACAGCAGTAGCTCACGAATGGAGGAGGGTTTGGAGCTAGCATGCCGTAGCTGAGGATAACACCGCTGTTGCCACCGCCGAATCAGGTATTAAGAGATTAGGGATGGCATAATGTGTAGCGAAGGTTAGGTTGGAAGACCACGTAGCAGCTCTACAGATATCTATCAAGGGAACTCCCTTGAGGAATGCAGTGGACGTAGCGACCGCCCGAGTCGAATGGGCCCTCAGGGTCGAAGGCAGTGGTTTCTTTTGCAGTTTATAACAAGTTCTTATGCATTGTACAATAGTGGAGGAGATGCATTGAGCGGACAATGAGCGACCTTTAGAACGGTCCGCCATTGATATTAGTAGCAAGTTCACCACTCGAAAGGGTCTGGTTCTCTCAATATAGAAGGCGAGAGCACGTCTGACATCCAAAGCGTGCAAGCGCGCATGTTCTGGTGAAGCATGTGGTTTGGGATGGAAAATAGGAAGAATTATAGGTTCGTTGATGTGAAAACGAGAGATCACTTTGGGACGAAAACATGGTTGCGTTCGCAATATCACCGCTTGGTGTGTAAAAACCGTATAGGGAGGAGAGACTGATAGTGCAGCTAGCTCACTCACTCTCCTCGCGGAAGTAACTGCCAACAAGAAAATGACCTTCATGGACAGGTCATATAGATTGCATGTTGCTAGCGGTTCGAAGGGTTTGCCCGTCAGGGAATTCAGGACCATTTCGAGGTCCCAAGGATCCACTGGTTGAGTATAATGTGGATACAAGTTGGACATTCCCTTGAAAAACCTTTTCATTGTCGGATGGGAAAAAACGGAACATCCGTCGACAGGCTAATGAAAGACTGCTATTGCAGCGACATGGACTCTAATAGAAGCACAGGTAAGGCCCGAATTTTTGAGGTGTACAAGGTAGTCCAGGATACACTGCAGAGGTGTAGAGACTGGATTCAGATCCTTTTGGAAAAACCATGATGAGAAGCGTGACCATTTTGAGAGGTAAGTAGTTCGCGTAGATAATTTTCTACTGTTTAGTAAAATGTGCTTGACAGATTGTGAGCATAATACTTCTGACTGTCGGAACCAACTAGGTACCATGCCGTGAGTGCGAGATGGTCCACCTGCAGATGGAGAAGGGAGCGGTGATTTTGCGAGAGCAGATCGTGCCAAATTGGTAGAGGACACGGAGGATGTAGCGACATGCGATGGAGATATGGATACCACGTTTGCCTGGGCCAGGAGGGGGCTATTAGGATTACTGTGGCCCTTTCTCGAATAATTTTCTCCACTACCCTGGGAATCAGGGGTGTGGGTGGAAATGCGTAAAGTAGGTGACGTCCCCAGTTGTATAGGAAAGTGTCACCTTTTGAATTTCGCCCAATTCCTGCTCTCGAGCAATACTGAGGACATTTCGCATTGTGAGAAGTGGCAAAGCGGAAATCCCCATCGTTGAAATATCGCCGAGAGCACTGTGGGATGTAACTCCCATTCGTGATTGAGAGAAAAATGCCTGCTGAGGGCGTCAGCCGTTACATTGTGGTGGCCCAGGAGATATTCTGCGATTAAAAAGACGTTGTGGCGATTGCACATGTTCCATAGACGTACCGCTTCTGCGCACAAGGAGTGGGACCTGGCCCCACCCTGTTTGTTTACGTAATAAACAGTTGTCATATTGTCCGTAAGGACTCGTAGGACTTGTCCCCAAATGATGGGAAGGAAGTGTTGACATGCTTTGTACACTGCCCTGAGCTCCAGGAAGTTGATGTGCATCAACGATTCGTCTGGCGACCATAGGCCTTGCACTTGTTCGGGGCCGAGATGTGCGCCCCATCCGATGAGCAACGCATCTGTTGTCAACTGCGCCGACGGCTGAGGGCGATGAAAGGGTACGCCCGACAATAGATTGTCTGGACTTGTCCACCAAGCTAGTGATTTCTTGACCTGGGTGGGAACTGTTATTGTCCTGTGGACATCGCGTACATTGGAGGGACAGATTCGTACCATCCAATGTTGAAGGCATCAAAAATGTAACCTTGCGTGTTTGACCACATATGTTGTGGAGGCCATGTGTCCCATAAGCTGTAGGCACCGTAGTATGGGAACCGTTGGACTGATGAGCAAAATCTGGATCAAATCCTGCATCGTCTGGAACCTTTCCATCGGTAATGATGCACGCTCGGTCATAGAGTCTAGACGAGCGCCTATGAACTGTATTGTTTGGTGCGGTTCCAATTATGACTTTGGAACATTGAGAATGAGACCCAGAATCGTCGAGGTATGGAAAGATCATTATGTGTAGATGACGAAGCTATGCGGTCACTACAGCCAGGGTCTTGGAGAAAACCCGTGGAGCTGATGAGAGACCGAACGGCGGGACCTTGTATTGGAAATGGTCTGTACCAATTTGGAAGTGTAGGAATCGTCTGTGTGCCGGATGAATCGCAATGTGAAAGTATGCATCCTGAAGATCGAGGGATGTGAACCAATCCCCATTCTGAAGTGCTGGGATGATTGTAGCTAAGGTAACCATTCGAAACCATTGTTTTCGTAAGAAACGGTTGAGGTCGCGAAGATCTAGTATAGGTCTCCATCCCCCTGATTTCTTTTCCATTACAAAGTACCGGGAATAAAAACCTCTGCCCTTGAACTCGTCCGGAACAGGCTCTATTGCTCCGACAGCAAGTAGACTGATAACTTCTTGCCTGAGCAAGAGCTCGTGAGATGGGTCCCTGAAAAGGGACAGGGCAGGGGGGGATGGGTGGGGTAGCGACGTGAATGGGATGGTGTAACTGAGGCGAATTGTCTGAAGGACCCATTTGTCGGTGGTGATGTAGGCCCATCGATGGAGGTACGGCCTCAGACGGTGGTGAAATATCACCTTCGTAGCACTCAGAATGGTAATAATGGGAATGGTTCTCAACCCCTCGAGTGACGCGTCAAACTTGCTGTATGGTACCCTGTTGGGAAGTTGCTTTGGGCGGCAGGCGTCTCCGCTGTTGCTGCTGTCTACCTCTTTGTTGGTCTTGAGGCCTATACTGAGGAGATTGTTGTAGGGGGGGCCTCTGCCTTTGGTAGGGGGCATATCGTTTTCTACAACATGGAGGAGTGTACATGCCCAGTGTTTTTAAAGTGGTTCTGGAGTCCTTCCCCGAGTGCAGAAGTTGGTCAGTCATATCAGAAAAGAGATTCTGCCTGTCAAAGGGTAGGTCCTCGACATTCGAGAAGAGGTCTTTGGGAGCAGAGGACTGTTGCAGCCAGGATGCTCTGCGCATAACGACCGATGTAGCAGTCGTGCGTGCTGCAGCGTCAGCTGTATCCAGGGCAATATGTAAGGCCGTTCCAGAGGCTGCGTAGCCCTCTTGTATTACAGCCTTTAAAATGTCTCGTTTCGCCTCTGGAAGATGTTGATGCAGCGGTACAAGCTTGGCGTAGTTGTCGAAGTTGTGATTCGCCAACAATGCGGAATAATTGGCCATTCGTAAAGTGAGTGTTGCCGAGGAGTAAACTTTACGTCCGAATAAATCGAGACGCTTACTGTCTCTGTCTGCGGCAGTAGGTTTGTGTTGTGGCATCTTTGCCTTTTGCTGTACTGCATTCACAACCAAGGAGTTAGGCTGTGGATGGGTAAAGAGAAATTCCATCCCCTTTGCGGGGACGAAATACTTTTTATCCGCCTTCTTATTCGTCGGCGGGGCGGATGCCAGCAGCTGCCAAATATCGTCCGCAATTTCAAGAATGGCCGCGTCCAGTGGCAACGAAATCTTGGGCTGGTGAGTGTGTTTGATATTACGGAGGAGATGGTGTTGTTTTTGTTCCACGTTCCCCAGCTGCACGTTTGACTCTCCGCCACTCTCTTAAACAGCTCCTGAAACTGGCGTAGGTCGTCCGATGGTGAGGTGTCTCCTTGAAAAACTGCATTGTCTGGTGACGATGAAGAATGATGCATGGGTGATTGATCAGGTTCGGGATCCCGAACAGGAAGAGGTTGTCTCGTGTGAGAAGGAGACCCGGAGGGAGTTGGTGGCCTTGAAGGGGCAGGGGGAGCGTGGTGCTTTTGAATGAGAGAGGTTTGAGGGGACCGGTGCTGATGAGAGGATGACCTATGGTGATAGTAGGGCGACGGGGAACGACGGGATCTCCTGGAATATCCCGAATGGGTTGAAACCGCGGGCGATCTTGGTGATCGTGACCTTCCTCTGTAATATGTGCTGCGACTGGGTGAATGATGATCATGGTGGTAGGAATGACCGGATCGTGGCGAGATTTGTCCAGTACGAGAGTATTCAGAGTACGCCGGAGATGGTGAACGTACTTCAGGAGAGAACTCAGGGCTTGGTGAGAAAGAAGATAATCTCCGAGATGTATGGGCAGGTGGTGCCAGCAACTGTTCCAGAGGAGAGGAAGTTGGAGTGGAAAGCACAGAGTGAGGAATTATCTCCACTGGTATTGGAGAAGTCCGTGCCGAGGTGGTCCGCGTCGTCACAGTTGATTGTCTCAGCACCGACGATTGTCTCAGTTCCGGGGATCGTCTCAAAAGAGAAGGCCACCACGGTGCCGGTGGACGTCCTTCTAAGGGAAGTCTGTGATGTGACGATCCTTCTGGTGCCGAAGGATGGCTCGGTGCCGGTACGCTCGATGACGGGGAACGTTTAAGCTTTTGTTGCTTCATGGGAGGCGATGATCAATTCGGTGCCGACCATGTAGAATGAGGATGTTCAGGAGTTACTGAGCGTCGCCTTGTCGAAGGTTTCGGCATTTGTTTTGGTGATCGTCTAGAATGAGCTGGTGCCGAAGTACGCTCCTGCACTGAGGAATGGCTCAGCTCCGCAGGCAGCTTGGACATGCATCTCTGTGCCGGGGAGTGTCTCGGTGCCGGGGAGCGTCTCGGTGCCGGGGAGCGTCTCGGTGCCGGGGAGCGTCTCGGTGCCGGGGAGCGGCTGCAACTCGGTGCTGGGGAGCAGCTTGGTGCCGGGGAACGTTCCGCGCCGGCAGCGGTTCTCGAAGCCGTGGAAGTCCCTGGAAGTGGTTTGGAGACTGAGGGAACGGCTGAGACAGTGGAGCCCGATATAGAAGGGCTCGGAGCCGACTTACTCCAGCTGTCTTTAGGCGCCACCGCAACGCTTACGGGCGGTGCCGTTGATGTCCCTGGCTTGTCACCTGCACCCGATCTTGAGGGTGGAAGGGATCGCGCTGGAGATGGTTTCCTCTTCATTTTTTTAGTTTGCTCTGCGTGCCCCTTAGATTGTTTGGCCTCGGGTTGTAGAGCTTTGTCAAATAAGAGAATCTTTAGGCGCATGTCCCTGTCCCGTCTTGCTCTGGCTGTCAGCTTGGAGCAATGGGGACATTTTTGGGGTATGTGTGGCCTTCCCCAAGGCACCTAATGCACAGGGAATGGCCATCAGAGGCAGGCATTGCCTCACAGCATTCGCCGCACTTCTTGAATCCCGGCATTTGAGAAGAATAAACTAACTACTGAAGAGAGAGATTTTTTTTTTTAAAACAACTAGAACTATTAACTATAGGAAGAATTATAACTATAACTTTTAAACTATGTATATAATAATTATTGGTGATCTCTCTCTGTGTTAGTGAACAGGGTTCACAGGAGAGACGTTAATCCGTCCATGGCCGAGGACAGTCAGGAGGAACTGGCGGGAACCGGACCATCAACGCTCAAACAGCGCGAAAAGCCATGAGCCAGGCTTCGTGCATGCGTGGTCTGGCAGACTACGGCTAGAAAAGATCTCCGATCTGCGGTGCCGGGACAAGCCCGACACCTACAGTGGAGCATCCATGGGACACTGCTCGAAGAAGAACCTAGTGCTCATATTCCAACCTGAAACAGAAAGTCTACATAGCACTGAAACAGCCCACAACCTGATCCCCGCAAGAAGAACTGTCCGAGATTGAGGTGTCATTAGACAAGGTTTTGGAACAAACTGATAAACTTAATACTAACGAGTCACCGGGACCCGATGGCATTCATCCAAGAGCTCTGAAAGAACTAAAATGTGAAATTGCGGAACTATTAACAGTGGTTTGTAACCTATCGTTTAAATCAACTCCTGTACCTAATAACTGGAAGATAGATAACATGATCCCAATATTTAAAAAACGGCTGTAGAGGTGATCCTGGAAATTACAGACCAGTAAGTCTAACATCTCGCACTGAGGATACCTCTGATGGGGAGGGAATGCCAGTTAGGAAGAGGCAGGAGTTAGTAGTGGGTGATTCGATCATTAGAAACATAGATAGTTGGATTTGTGATGACCGGGAGAACCGTATGGTCACTTGCCTGCCTGGTGCGAAGGTTGCGGATCTCTCGAGGCATCTAGATAGACTTATGTGTAGTGCTGGGGAGGAGCCGGTGGTCGTGGTACATGTAGGTACCAATGACGTAGGGAAGGGTAGGAGAGATGTCCTGGAGGCCAAATTTAGGCTGGAGGCCAAATTTAGGCTGCTAGGAAAGAGACTGAAATCCAGGACCTCTATGGTGGCGTTCTCGGAAATGCTTCCAGTTCCACGCGCAGGGCCAGGTAGGCAGGCTGAGCTTCAGAGTCTCAATGTGTGGATGAGACGATGGTGTAGGGAAGAGGGGTTTAGATTTATTAGGAACTGGGGACACTTTTGGGAGAGGGGGAGCCTATACAGGAAGGATGGGCTCCACCTAAACCAGGGTGGAACCAGACTGCTGGCACTAAACATAAATAAGGCTGTAGAGCAGTTTTTAAACTAAGAGATGGGGGAAAGCCGATTGGTGCGGAGATGCACGTAAATCGGAGAGAGACTTCTCTTAGATGAGAATCCGTTGATAGAGGTTCTCTAAGCTGTAGTCGGAAAGAGGAGCGGAGAGGGCAAACCATGGGCCAGAGCTGACAAACAACCGCATACAAAGGAATCCAATGCATCAGGGAAGGGCAGACAAATAACCAGTGGCAAATTTTTAAAGTGCTTGTACACAAATGCTAGGAGTCTGACTAATAAGATGGGTGAACTAGAGTACCTAGTATTAAATGAGGAGATTGACATAATAGGCATCACTGAAACCTGGTGGAATGAGGAAAATCTGTGGGACACAATCATACCGGGATATAAAATATATAGAAAGGACAGAGCAGGCCGGGTGGGTGGCGGAGTGGCAATGTATGTGAAAGATAATGTAGAATCAAATGAAATAAAAATATTAAGTGAATCAACATGTTCCATAGAATCGCTATGGAAAGAAATTCCATGCTCCAATAATAAGAAATTAGCAGTAGGGATATATTACCGACCACCTGACCAGGACAGCGATACTGACATAGAAATGCTGAGGGAGATTAGAGAGGCTACCAAAATAAAGAACTCTATAATAATGGGGGATTTTAATTACCCCCATATTGACTGGATACATGTCACCTCAGGAAGAGAAGCAGAGATAAAATTTCTCAATGGCTTAAATGACTGCTTCTTGGAGCAGCTAGTGCAGGAACCCACAAGGGGAGAGGCAATTCTCGATTTGGTCCTGAGTGGAGTGCAGGATCAGGTCCAGGATATAACCGTTACAGGACCGCTTGGGAATAGTGACCATAATATAATAACATTCAACATTCCTGTGGTGGGAAGAACACCTCAGCAGTCCAGCACCCTGGCATTCAATTTCAAAAAGGGGAATTACACAAAAATGAGGAGGTTAGTTAAACAGAAATTAAAAGGCACAGTGACTAGAGCCAAATCCCTGAAAGCTGCATGGAAACTTTTTAAAGACACCATAATAGAGGCCCAACTTAAATGTATACCCCAAATTAAAAAACATAGCAAGAGACCTAAAAAGTGTCACCGTGGCTGAACCACCATGTAAAAGAAGCAGTGAGGGACAAAAAGGTATCTTTTAAGAAGTGGAAGTCCAATCCTAGTGAGATAAATAGAAAGGAACATAAACACTGTCAAATCAAGTGTAAACATGTAATAAGAAAAGCAAAAAAAGATTTTGAGGAACAGCTAGCCAAAAACTCAAAAAAATAACAAAATGTTTTTTAAGTACATTAGAAGCAGGAAGCCTGCTAAAAAACCTGTGGGTCCCCTAGATGATTGAGCTATAAAAGGAGCAATCAAGGACGATAAAGCCATTGCGGAGAAACTAAATGATTTCTTTGCTTCAGTCTTCACGGCTGAGGACGTTGGAGAGATTCCTGAATCTGCACTGTCCTTTGTGGGTGATGAATCTGAGGAACTGTCCCGGATTAAAGTGTCATTAGAGGAGGTTTTGGAACAAATAGAAAAACTTAATGTTAACAAATCTCCGGGACCGGATGGCATTCATCCAAGGGTTCTAAAAGAACTTAAATGGGAAATTGCTGAGCTAT